>NC_133030.1:58196875-58503333 GCF_048771995.1 Taeniopygia guttata | reverse complement strand
AGGCCAGTTACCATTGTGGCACAGTCCAGCAGTAAATTACTATGAGCAATTTGGAAGTAATTGTTCATCCAGTATCTTGATTTTTCTTAATTACTGGAAGAAGAAAACTCTTCTCTTTTTGATCTCACAATCCTCACATAGGCTGAGACGACATGGGGAAAAGCTACTGAGCACATTAACCATGACTGATCCCCACATGATATTTTTCACTTTCCTTCAGAGAAAAATAAAAAATAGAACTTCTCAGTGCCAACTTCTAAAAATACACAGTACAGTCTTTCAGAAGCAAGTGTATTTCTCACTGTGTTTCACCTACTTTATTTCAAATAGAAACCGAATCATTAAAACCCTTCTTTGTTAAAATAATGACAAGGGCAGCACACCTGTCCACAGAGAAGCAGTGGCTTTGTCCTCTGCATTGATCTAAAAGATGACTTAATGCTGTAATGTCTCTGATGAACTGGAGGCTCTGGAGGCTCTTCACCAGCTCTTTGCATCCAGCAGTTGGTCAGAGAAAAGAACATTACCCAGCACTTTCTTTTCCTGACTAAAAATAATTTTTAACAGGTTCTAAATTTATGGGCTTTATATTTAAATGACAAAAAGACAAAGAAGAATCTGTATTAAGTGTAATGTCTTCTATTCAGAGAAGAGTGACAATAGACATTCAGGAGGAAAAAAAGTTACATAAAACTGGAATCAGAAGAATCAAACTCCAGTGATTGCAGCAGTCCTTCTCTATGAGCTGACAGAACTTCTTTTCAACAGCCCCTTGCTGGGAAGGGACAGGAAGGGAATGGAAAAGGGTGAAAGATGAGGAAGGAGGACTGAGACTAGACTGAAAATATGCAATATATTTTTCCTGCTGTTGGTAGTAAGGGTTTTAGAATCTTTTTACCTTCGCTACATGAACTTTTCATGATCCATTCAAAATCGATACAGAAAAGCTGCCACCTATTTTGAGAACCCAAAAAGTGTCTGTATCCTGACAGTTTGACATTATCTGCATTGTTGGAGGTGCTGAATTAACAGCACTGACAACAAACCTCCAGACTGACTCCTTTGCCCCAGGCAACTTCAGAGACGTTTCTGGGAGTTGTGTATTGATTTTAGCACCGGCAGAAGTAAAGGGGAAATTAAAGGGAAAAGGCAAAACAATTTAGGTAGTGCTTTGCTGTGCTAGCCAAGCACTATTTTTGACTGAGAAAAGAAATGACAAACTGGGTGAGCAAAGATTTTAAGAAGTCAGCTGCACTGGGATGGCAAACACAGGTGCAATCTTCTCCTTCTGCCCGTATCCCCAACAACCACCTGACCGTGGTTATTTTAAAGCTGCCTGTTTTCAGCTTTTCTTCTCCAGAAACGTACTATAGCTGCTGCTTTTCCCACAGACAGCAGTAAACATTCAGTGAAAAGCATTTGACAAATAAAATCCTATTACTTATGCAAAAAGTATACCTATTTAAAAAAGGCAAAACATTATCTTCATTTTCTCCCTTCTTTGTAAGGAGTATAAAATGGCTATAGTGTTCTCAGATGTTTTTCAATTGCTTGTTAATGAACTCAACTGTTTCTGCAAAAGTTGAAAAATAAAGCCTTCAAAAGTAGGAAGCATTTGTACAAAAAATACCATCTTGATAATTTGATTTTTTCCAAGAAGCAGGCTTTTTTTCAAGTCTTTTAAAATACCAATTTTGGAAGAAGCACTCCATTTAAAAAATTTACTTTTTCTCCTAATGCAATTATGTAATTGTATTAAATGCTCTTAGTCACAATTTATTTTTTTTTTTAAAAAGAACCAGGGGCAGGGTACTGCAGGCAAAACTGGTCTGTACACGCAGCTTTGCTGTGATGCCAGAGCATTTCAGCATAAACATTCAGGACACAGAAGTTCACTTGGATGAGTGCCTTGCACAGTGAAAACTGAATCATTGTTAGGGTCTTCAGACAGCATGGAACAGATCCAGAGAAAAAACAGAAGCAGAAAACAAACTTTTAAGAAAATTCTGATGCCTGCATCATTGTGTTGCAGTAAGGACTAACCCTGGAATTACTCAGAATCATCAGCTGCTTCTCTTTTTAATCTAAATATTCCAGAGTCACCTTGAATGCTGCTTTTCTGCAGAGACTGAGAGTCTCAGCAAAGCTATGGCAGGGACCAGGCAGAAGGACCTGCAATCAGTGGCGGTTGCTGAAAACTCAGAGGATGTGGGAAAGGGCTCAGAAGAGTGGCCAGGCTTGGTCCTAGATGAGTGAGTTCACCTGGGAGAGAACACCTGGGGAAAAAGCAGGCAGGAAGCCAGGGCAGGAAGAGGGATAAGCTAGAAAGGTGACCTGGAACCTCTAGAAGGGGAATGATGAGGGACTGAAATCCCTCACCCCATGGGTGGTTCCTCAGGGAGATTTTCCTAGGGAAGTGGATGACCAGCTACCCCTCAGGACACAGGGGAGGGCAGTGACTCTGCCATGGGGAATCACCCCTGGCTCCTGTCAAAGAGCAAATTCTGACTCCAGCAGCCTTTGTGGAGCTGGGTCCCGGATGGGCAGAGGATCCTGGTAGCTACCCTGCCTTACACCTTCTGTTCATGGCATTCCCAGCATTTAAATACCCACTGTGTTCAACAAGAAATCCACTAAACCTCAGCAAACTCATCTGGCCATTTCCATGGTGTTCTGCCCCCTGTTCCCAAGCAGGGAAAAGGCACCTTTCCCTGGACAGAATTTAGAAGGTTTGTAGCTTCACCCAGTGCTTTGAAGGTTTGTCATGTTGGGGCATTTTTGTAACCTCTGGTGTTCATCCTTCAAAACAAATCCTTGAAGAAGACCCTGTGGATGCAGTCCAGCTGTCCACATTAACTCACCCTTGAAAGTGGGTATTTATTTTTTCTTCAGATAACACTCCAAAGCTAGTTTCCTTTCACTAATACATCTCTATTAAATTTCTCTGCTAATTAAAGAAGCCAAGGCCATAGCTAAGGAATTGAAAAGTGCTCTAATGGAATTACTACTCTGAGGTGGCTTGAATGTCATAATTTCCTTCTCCAAACATAGCAAAATGTTGACAATCACCTTAAAGACAAAGAGGAAGAATAAATGCTGCTGGCTTTTTCAAAGGAAATATCATTATGAATATTAACACCTTCTGTGGTAACAGTAATACAGGCTTTAAATATAGCAGCCTCAGTGGCTGAAATGTCTATAAAGCATCCGCTACAAAATAAAGCATAAAGAAAACTCCGGGCTGAGAACCATCCTGGAAAACTGCAATTAAAAGATGTCCAGCATAACTAAGCATAAGCTTCCATCAGACTACAAACACAGTCCATTCCAACTCTTCTTCATATTTAAGAAATTATTATCTAAGCTACTTTAACATCAGGTTATGCAGCATTTGTAGTTTTGTCATAATATCAAGGCTTCTTTTCACTGTAATATTCCCATAAAATATGGATACAGTCTTTGCACTATCACATCATCTTAAGGAAGAGGTTAAATGATCCCTCAGCTTTACCTAGTGACCAAGGGCAGGTTAAAGAGCTGTCTAACATCAGGTCTCTTGACTTTCACACCACCACTGCTTCTGTAGTTAACAAATGAAACACAACTAACACCAACACTAAAATGTAGGGTGCACTGACATCCCTGGTTTTGGGGAGTTTTTCCAAGGGTTTTTCGCATTACAGCTCTTCCAATGTGTCATCTTTGAAAGTCAATGTATTGTCAGGTATTTAATGTTTAAATTTCTGAGGCTGTTGAGTGGATACAGAGCTGGCATTTAATTTTTCAAAAAGAGGAAGGAAACAAAAAAAGGACAAGTGGAAGAATAGCAGATAAAATCTTCTCTTTAATTAAAAACAGTATTATTTAAATAAAAATCAGGATGATATTTTACACTGATGGATTTTACCCCAAGTCAGCAAGACTAAGAAACAGAGTCATCAGGATAAAAATGAAGCAGAAAATGTTGAGGAACAAATTGACAATCCATTTCCTCCTGTTTTTTGTTTGATACTCTTGATGAACATCTTGTCAGCAGTTTTAATATGTACCTCTAGAGCTGATCAAAAGCTGGGATAAGCAAATGGAGAAGTTGTAAAGCTACAATCTGTGGGTTTTCCAGCAAAGTGAGAGTAAAAAATAAACCAGTATTTGAAAAATGCCTCCCTGCTGTCAGTAAGAATAATTGCTTAGCAGTAGTTGAGCATCAAACCCCAAATTTACTCAGATTAACCTTTCCTCCCTACATCTTCTACAGAAGGTGGAACACAAACCAGATCTTCACAGGGCCCAGAAAACAAATTACTGCACTGCTGAGTTCAAGGCTATCCTGAAAACCAGCTCCAGGCCACAGCTGCACACAGCACATCCCTGCAAAGCTGCTCCTGTGGATGCTGGGAGCCAGCACCATTCCCAGCCTCCTGCACTCCCTCTGCCCTTGGAAAATCAGCTGCACAAGGGTGTCACAGCACCTCTGAGCCACTGAACACACACAGACAAACACAGAGCAACTTCCAAATCAAACTCCCAAATACCATGATTATTTCCACAGAGTGACAGACAGAAGGAAACACAAAAAAGAAAGGGATTGAGCACTCAAAGTGATAAAATGTAAGCAGCAAATGTTTTTACATAACTAGCAAAAAGGGAAAAGAAAAGGAAAAAAAATCTTCATTAAAGGGGCTAAAATACTGTAGATTGAAGTCTCATTTTAAAAATTGATGCATCCTGGGAAGCTGAAAAGCTCAAAAGGAGAGAAATTTTAGGATGTACAGGCTTTTATCTCTGCATCCTCAGCCTCTGCTCAGTGCTGGCCAGTAAACCCATATTCCTGGCTGGGTTCAAATACAGGCACAGGACACTCAAACCCAAACCTTCCTGGTATTCTTCCAGCCCCAACATCCAACTCATTTGCAAATCTTCCAAACTCAAATTCTCCCAGAGGACACTGCTGTGATAACATGGTAATCACGTTCACAAGACTCATCACAGGAGTAGTTTAATGTTCATCCAAGCCAATGATACCCCTGGTAAGGTAACTTGCCACTGCTTGCCAACATTTCCTGCCCTAAATGTCTCACAATATCTTCAGGGATCAGAAATCACTGGTTGTCATTTGGAACACATTTGGTATGTGCATAAAAGCATTTTCTAATTCTCTTCCCACCATGTCAGCCTTTAATCAGAAACAAGGTAAGAAGGCTCTGTACCAGATTCAAATATGTGCTTACACAAAACTCCACTCAACCTGGAGCCCTGGAGTAGAATTAGCAAAGGGATTAAAACAACGAGGTCGAGAAACAAAATTTCTGATGGAATTAGGATCACAAGGTAAAGGAATAAACTTCTCAAGAATAAGAAAGTGCCTTGAAATTCTCCCCTGCATGCTCCAAGCAGAAGATGCTGTCCCTCTCTTTTCCTTCTTCCCCCACTGCATTTTTTTTCAGGCCAATAAAAGAACTAACAGACTAAAAGCTCAGAACATTTCAGTCTGGCTATGTTGGTTATTTTAGTAATAGAAATTTTAGAATTGAAGTTTTAGAATTCTCCTTTTTCCATGAAGGCATTTTCTACTGCAAACAAGCCCCTTGCATAGAATAGCCATTCCAGTTTAACCCAGGTTTTAACATGAACCAAGGTCACTACTGACACTCCAAAGTCTGGGGCCTTCTTCTTCCATGAGGTCTGGATGAGGAAAACCACACTTCTCTGCCATTTTCCCCTTGGACCATCTCTGGCTGTAGTTTTGCTCATCCTTTACTGAGGTGAAATCTCAGGGATCTGCACAAAACACACAGAAACGAGCTCTGCCAATGCAGCCACTGGAAGGAGGAGGCAAACTGAGTCCTCCTCCTTGGAGAATTTAGCACGGCTATTTGGTACTCGTATTTCCTTAAACGTGGGAGTCTTTTGCTTCTGAAATAAGCTTGCTGTACTCTGTACCAAGTGCTTGATTAATGGACAGCTCTGTAGGTGCTGACTACAAAAAGGTGGGAGTCTGTCCTTTGTGTGGGAAAAGTGTGCATCAGATTTTCCACTGAAAAATGGGCAAGATTAAAGCCAAAGCAAACAGAATGACTGCTATGAAATGGGCCCAAAGTGCCTTGTTAATAGATGTTTAAAATGTCTCAAATATTCTGTACTTAAAGACTTTGACAACATAATTCTGTGAAAAAGCTTATTTATCCTGCACAGAGAACACAGGGCATTCACCTCCCAAAGGAAAAAAAATACTTATGGCTGTTGCTGTGATAAATGCTTCAGACAACAGCAGAATCTCTCTCCTCTACCAGCACAAAGAAACACAGGGAGGAAGCTTCACATCCCAGTTCATTTACATAGTTAGGGATGGAAAAGAGGAAGAAAAATTCCTGATCATAATTAATTTTAACCTTTTCTAATTTCATCATGATTCATGTTCAAAAATATTTTCATTAATTAATCCATACAATACTGAGCTACATACTTAGCCTAATTAAATTACAGAAATGGTTTTAAATCAGGGAAGTTTAATTAGCAGCAATTATATCCCATGCTATTTCCACCGCGTGATGGGATCACATGGATTTTTCATAACAAAGCAAAAAAAAGTATTTTTCTTGCAATTCCATCACAGTAGAATTACTGTGATGCACAACACAGACTTCACTCTGCCTATACAAACAGATCAGCCACAAAAGAGAAGAGAAGAGAAGAGAAGAGAAGAGAAGAGAAGAGAAGAGAAGAGAAGAGAAGAGAAGAGAAGAGAAGAGAAGAGAAGAGAAGAGAAGAGAAGAGAAGAGAAGAGAAGAGAAGAGAAGAGAAGAGAAGAGAAGAGAAGAGAAGAGAAGAGAAGAGAAGAGAAGAGAAGAGAAGAGAAGAGGGGATTGAAGATTTCCTTGTTGCACTGAAAGGATGCCCTGTAAATCAGCCTCCAAAATAACACACTCCATGCTCTACCATGTCACAAAAAGGGAGCTGAAATTATTATCACATTGCACAGCTGAGCCCATACATCCTGTAGGCCACCCCTTAGTGTCAAAACAATAGGGACATCAGGATTTAGCCCTGGAACACAGATGGCCTGATCCCAATGGCCAAACAGAACTCCATAGCTGCATGCATAGCTGTGCCACAAGAGCAATTTGGGGAGAAAGATTAGGAAAAAGAAAAATTATCATCTTCACAAAACCATTCCAGGAAAAACAGTGCATGGGGATAGAGCCTCTGAGGATAACAACAGAACAATTGATAAAACATCTCAATCTGATCTATGAGACACCCAGACTGCTTAAATGGAATTGAGTAAAGTCCATTGTTTAGTACTGGGTTCTGAAATGAACTAACAGAATCAAAACCTAAGAAATGGACTTGTCAAAATTTAAATTTGTCCTCATTTTGTGATACTCTCAAACAAATCTTCTGAGTAGGATACTAGTTTTCTTGATATTTTTATTTAGGTGTCTTGAATGTGAAGCAACTGTAAAATGAATGAAAGAGGGTGTTGCAGATATAAAGCCAATTGCCAAATTTCATTTGGGGCAGGAAATGGAAGTAAGGCAATACTATGCCTCACAAAAGTATATCCAGCATTGGGGCTTTTTTAAATTAAAAAGTAAGACAGTTAAACTATCATCTGCAGACTGAGCACTGCATTCCCCAGCTGAGACAGTTTCACCTCCCACTCTAAACTTCCTTCCTTTCGTCAGACTCATTTGTTTTGGCCTGATATTTTCCAATGTCAAGGTGAATGTTCCCAGGAAATTTGAGGGAAAATTATTTTGGCTTTCATCTGTTGTAGCTCTACATGAAAAATACAGAATTTTTCATTAATTTTTGGAAGTATGTCTAAGAGTAACAGTAGCTATTGGCACACACCTCTAGTTCAGTGCAATTATTGATCACAGTATGATAAAATGCACACAAAAATTTTGGAAATATCCTTCTAAAATGAAAAGCATTCAAAAACAACATTTGTTCATCTACAGAAGAAGTGGATTTATTGTGGGTTTTTTAAAGCTTAATCCAAAATGTTTCAGACAGAAACAGGTTGAAAGAACAAAAAATCCAAGAAAATGTAATGCAGAAAGTGCAAAGCAATATAAAAATTGAAACCAGTGAGACTGTGGTTTCCTGTTCTGTATGAGACAAAAAAGAAGTGTCTAATATTAATTTACTCTTAAGGCTTAGCAGTCCAAGACCTCATGCTCAGAGGTCAGTGGCCTCTGAGTGGTAGTTTGATGGCTTATCTTAACCTTGCTATTATCTCACATTTCCTTTTTGTGGCTAATATTTCTGTGTTGTTTTGCAGAGCAAAAGGAGAGCGAGGATCAGATCCTAAACCAGTTTGAAATGTTCTATGTTGATTGCAATGGGAAAGGCTTACAGAAAACAGGGACATGATGTTAAAGCCAAAATCTCTCTGACAGTGAATGGGACATAAAACTCCCCAAAGCTGTGTTAGTGTTTTCAATATTTGCATATTATCCTATACAACTCCCATTTTCAGTGTCTGTTAGGGGACTTTGCATATTTGTAGCAGACACCTGTTGGGGCTTTGCAACATCAGCCAAATATTTCTTGCCATTCAACTAAATAATATTGGCTCTGCCTTAAATACATTGCCAATTTAAAACATCAGGATGTATCAGACCATTGCCTTTATGCCTACATATGTTCATCACATTTGTCTGAGAAGCATGAGACAGGGACTAATTTCAGAACAAATCTGTCCTGTTCCCATCTACCCTGGCTATAATAATCCTGGAACTATTTACCATGGAACACATTGCTCCTGGTAGAAAGAATTGCCTCCAGCCCTACTTGTTAGGCTCCATCCACTGAAGCAAAACAATGTATGTATTTTATTATTTTTTAAATTAGGATGAACTACCAGGTTCATAAAATTTATTCCCACAAATGCTACAGCCCAGGCCCATGTGAGCTCTTGGCTATCATGGAATATCCTGACTGCAGACACTTAGACCAGCCACAGCAATGCACAGTATCCTATATTTACCTCTGCCTTCACCTCAGCTTTTAAGCTGTAGATTGGCAAAAATTAAATGTCTCCTGCACTCTTTGAACTCAACCCAAGGTCTGAACCAGTTATGTCGAGTCAGCTACAGAAATTCAGATTAATTCAGTGCAGTCAGACTTTTTTTTTTTTTCTTTTGATTCCTGGAATATTGTAATTTGTTTTTCTTCATTCCCTGTAACTCATGTTATGAACTGAGTTACAAGGAATAAAGAAAAACAAATTACAATATTTGGTAGGCACTTTACAAAAACACGTGGAGTTCCTGCCCCCAACCATTTAACATTTAAACCAACAAATCAGGCATGGGTTTGGAGAGGAATAAAGCACCACAATATTTATCAAATGCCAAAGTTCACAATTCTACAAAATGTCAGATCTGGAAATTAAACCAAAAAGTTTCACTTTCCTAGATGAAAGCCTCAACCTTTAGACACCTCTACCCAAAAGCTCTTGTTTCTATATTAAACATTGCCAATTAAAAGCAGCCACAACTGAGTCCTTCTCCTTTTCATGTACACATGAAAACACATCAGTAAACAACCTCCATGTGTTGCCATTCCACCTGACCATGCCTTGCTGCTGCAATTATACCCTGACAGACAACAAACTTATGAGAAAGTCTGATTAATTCTGACATTCTCATTGTAGTATCACAAAAAAACATTAAAGGTATCATGCCACTGCAGAGATGTCTGTGTCACACTGACACCATGATCTGCCTTTATCCACAGCAGAAATTTGGTTAGAAACAGTAGAGCAGCACACAAAGGAATAAAGGGATAAATACCTTTTGCAGAGATAAAGAACAGAGGACTCTGTTCCCTTTGAATTTATAATATCTCAGCAAACATCCTCTTTGTTGCCTTCTCAGCTGGCTGAAAATGGATTAGAAGGTGAGGATGCATAACTTCTCTATGGCCCATTATTTCTTATTATCATCCAGATGGAGCGTGGCTATTAGAGCACCACTAAAAACTCTAATGAACTGCAGTGTTGTAGATTACTAATTCTTCAACAGCTTGTTTGTGTATCAATAATAGACTGTAAAAACAACAACAACCTGACTAATTAGGCTGGATCAAATCTGCTCAGCTTGGCTTCCCATCACTCCTGTTCTGGGTGTCCATGTGGGTGTTCAGTACTGCTGCAGCTTCCCTTAAACTCCTTTCAAAGCCTCTAATCACTCGTGGAATATTGCAAACATTTAGAAACATTTGTTTAAATGCATATAAGAAGCATTTAAACAAGAGCACACACCATGTTTAAACCATATGAATAATTTTCTCGCTATTTTGTGTGTAATGCAGGGGAGTTTAAATCTCAGTTGTTCCTAAGACAGGAAGAAGTAGGAGGGCCCCAGCGTTTATCATTAAATCCTCTGTTTAGCAAAGCACTCAGGATTTAATTCATTAATACTTTCTGCTATTCCTGGGGTTGTTTGGGTTTTTAACAGGGTAAACAGAAACTTATTCTAAGCTTCTGCTTTCATTTGCTTTGCTCCCTTAGCAGTTGGTGGAACATAAAAAAAGAGCTGCAGTGCTGGGCCCCACTCAGAAGCTTGGGGAAAAAATACTTTTTTCAAAAACATCCAAAGCAGCCTGTGGGATCTACCAAGTAAAATTGTAACCCTGCTCCAAAGCTCATCAACACACACACAAATAAGGTGCATCTGTTGCAACCCCTGAAAAATATTAAGGAAGTTCATCCAATAAAGATTTATTATTTTGACAGAGAGTAATGTTCTAGATAAATCTCTCCAATTCTGTTATTTTACATCCCATTTAACAGCCAGTGCCACCTCTTGACTTCCCAGAGGAGACAGAAAGTGCAAGATGTGATGGGGCTCAGCAGAGCATCACTGCCATGGAATCACACACTCATCCTGGCTCCTCACTGGACAGGGCTCTGCTAAAATCACCTCGTGCACGGGGCAAGGCTGGGCTGGCCAAAAACCTCCAAGGGCTGTGGCTTTCCCACAGGTGTTGTAGGGATCCCACACACTTCTCTTCCCCTTCTCTCCTCCTTCATTCATCTTCAGACAAGAAGATTTGGTTACAAGATCCTTCTTGCATGACCAACCTTCACCCACACGTAATTATTTCAGACTCACAGCCATTGGTGCCAGCAGCTTTATTCTGAACTTCTTTCTTGTCTTATTGACTTGACTTTTTTTTTTTTTCCCTTTCAAGATTGTGTTTGATTAACTAGAAAGTTACATTTCCTTTAGGTAAGGTGGATCAGCAATTTCAGCAGGAAATGCTTGCATTAATGAAGCTCAGTAGTAACTTTTCTTTATGCCTTGATCTATTCAAAAATAAGGGAGTGGAAGCAGGCATCAGATTTTGTGCTTTGAAATGTTCCCGGATGAGGAGAAAGAAGGAGGAAAATGAAGCTTGTCCTTTTACCACATACAGGAACGATGGTTTTTTCCAATGCCTTTACCAACCAGGTGTCATTCAAACATATCAGGTAAAAAAAAAAAAATTCCATACATGGGACCTCATTGAAATGGATGCTGAGGTTTTTGTAATACACCTACATAGATTTTAGGCATGAGCCTAAAAATGGGACTTACCCCCCTAGTTCCATCTTGCTGATACTTGGAAGATTCACCAATAAACCAGAAATGTCAGAAATGTTCCCTTCATCATGGTCTGTGGCCAGAGAACACATAAAGGTAAGTTCTCATTAAACAACAATGAGGTCAGTGGGACTTAAAAACACACCACGAGTTTCAAGTTCCCAGTTCAGGAAGCACTGAAGGACTGAGTAAAATGAATTTAAAAAATAGACAGGAATTCATCCCACCTCATTCTGCCCTTCTAGCCTTCAACTTAACATCCTGTGATCACGTGTGAGGCAAGAGAGATGAGACCTGAGGGATGCAGCAGCCATTCAAAGGCTGACAGTGCTTGCCATGGTGACACTGATGCTGAGTTCAGGTTGTTCAACCTTGCCCATACAACATAAGAATCACAATTTTTCCGTAGCTGCCACCATTACTGTTGGAATGTACATGCAAAACCACAAATTTTGTAGGGCCATGGATATGACTGCTCCTCCCAGCGTTCCAACTTCAGGAAAACTCCAATTTAAGAGGCTTTTACCTCAGAATTGACACCTTCAACTGAGGAAGAACTGACACAATTCTCCCAACACGATGCCATTGGTACAGAGTTGGGCTTTTCCTGCAGAGGAATGCAGCCTCCACTCCATCTCCCATTGTCACAGCACCATGCAGAAATCAGCAGCAGATATTTATAAACCCTTTCCCATCAACCTCATCCTTTTTCAATTCTGATTACACTTCACAGTGGAATTTTGACATGGGTTTTAATTTTCATGAGACACTTTGGAAGAAATTAAATATTCTGCTCTATTAGAAAATCCTTCATGTTGTTACGCAACAAAAATGTAGACAAAGTAAGATAAAAGCTTACTAATCTTTCAACTTTTTAAAAACAACTTTTTCTATCTCTTGGTCTTCTTCTTTTTACCTGCTTGCTCAGTTTCTCCTGGAAGAAGAGATAAATAGCTGAAAGTAAGAAAATTGCTCCTAAATGGCCCTTTTTTTTTCCTTAGTCTTCAAGGAAAATTTTACTTCCATCCTTCTACTATACTTCCAGCATATGCTTTTGGTATTTTCTTATACCAAAAGATGCAGCATTAAAAAAAAACCCCAGACTTTAAAGATAAGGAGAAGGGGGGAAAAGGCAGAGGGGAACAAAACGTCTCATATGATTTTTTTCTTTCTTTAGTGTGAATCTTCATTAATGAAAAAGTCATTATGAAAACCCAGAGGCAAGGACTTTCAGCTCAGAATTATATTTCAGTTACAAAAACTTTAAAGCCAAAAAAAGTCAGAACTCCTGTACTGAAATTAGTCACTAGATGTTTAGGGATTGTCAACCACCTAGAAAAAGTGGGCTTTGCTTGCTTGGCCTTGCTAAGACTAACAGGGATTTGTAGCTGTACCTTACTCTTCCTCCAGCATCAGAGATTTGTAGGCTCGGGAGGGACCTCAAGGGAGTGCAGTCCTGAGGGAAGAACAAAGATACCTGTAGCAATGCTCATCAATGAACTGGAGTCTACCAAATCTGGTGCTGGCTCTGCCCATGATCTGCAAAACTAAAATTTTTGGTGGACTGGTGTTGGAAACCCCTGTTTCCAACATCAGTCTTTCGTTCTCTCCTGAGTGACCTGACTGCCCTCCAGGAAACACAGAATATCAGTATTTTTTTCCCTTTCAAGCACACTCTTTCCACAGTAGAAGTCAATATTCGTGCTCCCCTTAAGCTTCCATCAGCTCTTAAGCCAAAGTCAGTTCTTCCAACTGTTCCCTTGAGATCCTGCCTTGTAATAGATTTATGTTCTCCTCTCCCTCCAGCTGGTCTACAGCCTTCTTAAAGTGCTGTATCTAAAAAAGAAAGGATCCTAGTCCTAGTCCCAGCAGAATAAATACTTTTTCAGCTTGTTTGTAGCACTGCTCCTGATAGTTTCTGAAGCTAAATTTACAGGTTTTACCCCACTGCTATCTTGCTACTTTAATCTGCAGTGACCTATACCTTTCCTCCTCCAATATCCTCCAAAATCCTCTCCAGCTCACAGCACCAGACCCAGTTATTCCTTAGACTGTGCTTATGTATTTGATTTGCCCTCTTTGCACATGGTGCACTGCATTTCCCTCTCTTGACATTCACCTTGCTGATTTAGGGACACCTTTCCAATTTATTGGGATCATTATGGATTCTGATGCTGTCATCTGAACTGCTTGCAACCCTTCCCAGAACTCTCCCAATGTGCTCTCTCTGTTCTGTCACTCATCTCTGCTAATGAAAGTGTTGAGCACAACCACACGCAGGGCAAAAATCTCGCTGGCAATTCCCTCCAAGTTTGACAGCGAAGCCCTTGATTATATTTTGAGAGAGATTGTTCAATCAGTTATCACCAACTTTGTTATGGCCGTGTTGAGATCATTCACTCATTCACTGTAAGGCCACTAAGTAAAAAACTGTCAGAAGACTTCTAAAAATTCAGATATATTATATCTACTCAATTCCTTTTATTCTCTAGGCAGTTATCTTGTCAAAGAGAGAAATCAGATTAATTTGCCATGAACTCATCTTGACAAATCCACGCTGGCTGCAGGCCAGTGGAAGAAAACCAGTCTTAATCATTCATGACCAAAATATTCCTACTGAAACTCCACTGGATTTGACTCAGCACTCGCAGGGATGCACAGCAGGTACCCAGGGGAGAGATGCCAGTTTCGATGCTCTCCTGTCCTTCCTCCAAAACGGAAGGGAAAGGAGTAAAGCTCTTTAAGGAGAAACCCACAGTCATACTCCCACACAGAGTATACTTATTTTTCCCAGTTCTACCAAAGTTCTTGCAGAAAAAGCCACAAAGAAAGATGAACGAGGATGAAAGACACAAGCTGAGTCCTCAGTGCTCAGAATGTTCAAGAGGAACATGACATTGTACTGGCTCAGACCTACAGAAAGGAAGTAATGAGAAACCAAGAACTGCTATCTGTCATCTTTCATCCAGTTACCTGATATCCCCAATTACCTCCAAACGTGTTACAGGCAGTACTGTGATAATGAAACCTCCCAGAGACTGGGGCTTTTCATATATTTTACACAAAACAACACAAAACCCCCAGCTCTGTCAGCGCCTCTGGATGTGTGACAATGTCACACGGTTTTTCAGTTCTCAAAGTCAACCTAATAAAATTAAAGCACAGAAGTCTCCTGCTGGACATGTAAAATAGTATTTTAAGGCCTGATTCGGTGGTATAATTCAAATTTTCTATGACAGGACACTTGTTAAAATAATTTATCTCCTCGCTGAACTGCTCATCCTAACTTCTCCTCCAGCTGATTAAACACAGCAGTTATCTGCAAGCAAAACTGGGCAAATATTAATGAGATTTAAGAGAAAATACCTGTTTTTCCACTGAAAGCAGGGCCCAGTGAGGAGCACATCTCCAGTGATATCAGGCAGGACGTACCTGTTAACTGGCCTGACTTACTTGGGTAACTCTCCCTTTTAAATGCCAAACACACAGAGGCATTATCTCCTGGGCACACAAAATAAACCAAGGATCTCTGTGCAGACACAGACTCAGATCACTCACTTGGCTCTCTGAAACTTCAGAACAGGCAAACACAAAGAGGCTCCCGAGCCCTTTCCGTCCAAGCAGTGTGATACCCTGGGGTTTATCTTTTATCTCAGATTTGTTTATCCCTCTAGCACAATATGCTATAAAACTGAGCTGTGTTGTGTTCTTAGCCAGCCAGATATATTTGCTGATCTAGCTGGGCTAATTAACACTTTCTGTTTCCTGAGAGATACAGTTGTTTCGAGTAATCCAGGACTACTTGATAACCCCTCTGGGACCATCTCAGGTGATTGCTTGTACTCTGTGTGTGAGCATAAAGGTTCATTTTCAACATTTACGTATCATTTATTCAATAACAATTTTCAGTTGTTTTAAATAATATAACTCAACAGCATGAAATAACATTTCCTTCCTCATTGTTACCTCTCCCACTCACTGTCCTATCTCTCTCGATACCATAATTTCCTTTAAACACATTAAGCCAATGACAATAAAAGTAAACCTTATATAAACACATGCTAGCTATAACCTTGACAAAAAAAATCCCATAAAGCTTCCCAAGGAGGCTGTTTTACAGTTTTAAAGCTCTTTATATAAAGACATATGTTTTTGCTATAAACTAGAACCTGAATATTTTAAAATCTCCTGCTCTGACAGAATTACAGCAAAACAAGGTACATATGGCCCCAATCTGGTGGATACAACCAGGTGCTGGAGCATGTCCTGAGAAGCGAAGCGGAGCTGGGGAAGGGTCTGGAGCACAAATCTGATGAGGAGCAGCTGAGGGAACTGGAAGTGTTTAGCCTGGAGAAAAGAAAGATGAGAGGGATCTCACTGCTCTCTACAACTCCCTGAAAGGAGGGTGTAGCCAGAGGGTGGTAGTACCTTCTCCCAGGTAGCAAGCGACAGGACAAGAGGAAAAAGCCTCAAGTTGCACCAGGGGATGTTTAGATTGGATATTAGGAACAATTTCATCATTGAAAGGGTGTCAAGCACCAGACCAGGCTGCCCAGGGCAGTGGTAGAGTCACCATCCCTAGAGATATTTAAAAGACGTGTAGATGTGGTATTTGAGGACTATGGTTTAGTGGTGGGCTTGGGGTAATGGTCTGGCTCAATTACATGACATCTCTTTTCCAACTTAAGCGATGATTTTATGATCTCACTCTTACACTCAAGTTCCATTAAAAAGTGGATGAAGCTACATCTTTTACTCCCTGAGAGTAATTTGATTTTTTTTACTGTTGAGATGTGATTATACTCTTAAGGCTTTTTCATGCAGCTGCTCAGAGAACATTGAGATTGCCAAGTTCAACTGCTGCACTGACACCAATAACCTGGCTCAAAATACTTCATCTGCCCCAGCTCTGAGACATAAGTAAGATTAGTAACAACTAAAAGATATTGCGGAAAGACCCTGATATCCTTTCTTTGTAGAGCTAATAGCACTTGGGCTATGGTTCAGCAATCCAAAAGTGTCAAAATGCTTTTTCAATGGCACTCAAGAGGGAAAATTTTCCCTTGCAAGGCAACTTCTCGTAACTTTCTGTGCCGCTTTCTTCTTTTTGCACTAATGGGTAAATGTGAGTGAACAGTTTTACTCTCTCCTGATTTGGATGTAGCAGAACAGGTTGCACAGCAAAATTGTGGATGTGCCATTCCTGGAAGTGTTCAATGCCAGGGACCCTGAGCAACCTGGTAGGTGTCCCTGCCCATGGCAGGGTTTGCACCCAAATGATCTTTAAGGTCCCTTCCAATCCAAATCATTTAATGATTTTGTGATTCTAAGAAACACTTAAGAGCTTGCTAGCAGGGCCATTTTGTTGCTGGAAGCAACATTCCCCTCATTAGCCCCCATTTTAAGAAACTTTAAGAGCAGCACAAAAGCTGGTATTGGTTCTCTACTGCTGAAGAGGTCAAACAAACCCCTCTGCAGCTCCTTGCTGCAGAGCCACATCTCTCCCACATCCCAGACCTCTGCAGGAAAAGAAACTGCCCTTCCACAGAACTGACTCTTGTAGGACACCCTTAGGGGCACAGCTGGATTTCAACCACAGCTAAACACTACAGCCTGTGAATTCTCACAGGTGTAAAACCTCCTCATATTAGTATCTGTCGCTGGGAAAAACACAATTTAATCTACGCTGCTGGCAGTGATTTTTGCTGGAAGGTGCTATCTTACACACTTTCCTCAGGATCAAAAATTAAATCCTATGGGCTCTTGGGATTGCTTGTCTGGGAGGCTGCCAGACAAGCGCTTCCCCACAATGACACACTGTTGTGTCAGCGCGTGGGCTTAGCCACTGCTTAGCAAATTTGCTAGATAAACTTCCATGATTCATGCACGCGGCATTCAAGTGGCTAACTCCCGTAAATTGGCAGGGAACTGACGAACGCTGCTCCAACAATGAGAGAACCCACTGAAATAATGAATTAGCTTTGACAGATCAATGGAGACTTGACTGACAGCCCCAGGCACCCCACGTCACAGCTCTGAAAGGGCTGAGCAGCAGCAAGGGGGGTGCCATGAGCAATCAGCAGCGTTGTTTGCCAAATACAGGAGAGTTTAGGGCCAGAGGTTGCTCAGATGAGAGCATCTCACCGGTTCTAAAAAGGAAAGAGCAAGTCCTATTCTCTCTGTTTAATAAATTAGAAGGAGGGCAGGACATCTATGTGTTTAATACAGATAACAAAGATAACAGTGATATCTATATTTATGTGTCCAGCAGACACCTTCTGGTGAAACATGTCCCAGGCCGTGGCAGAGAGGTTGGTACTGGATAATCTTTAAGGTCCCTTCCAACCCAAAGCATTCTGTGATTCTATGATATCAAGAGGAACCCACCCACACTGTCCTTCTTCATCTCTCCCATGAACAGCAGTAACTTGGGGTCCAAGTGACAGCAAGTACATCTGTCTCCTTTTCAAAGCTGAAAATCATGAACCTGGGTATTTTAAGAAGAAAACAAGTTAGCATTTTGAGCCATTAAACTAGAAACTCTTGGAAAGAAGAATCTAGAAAATACTCCCATTTTCCAGAGAAGTTATCCTTCAATAACACTACAACAAATTCTTCTGCACGTACACAAAACCAATGTGAATTGCCAAGCCTGTTTTCACCATAATTTAAAACCAGTCATTGAAAAATATCATCTGTCCCACAACCATCTCCCCATAAAACTGGAGTAAATAGAAGCCAAAGTAATTATGTATATAAATAAAAGTATTTCCCTGAAGGAAGAACAACAAAGCACCCTTTGCTCAGCAGTTCTGGGGACCAATGGATAACTAAGAGATTCTTCTGAGCTTTTCACAGCCTGAGAAACAGTGAATTATTCAATGCTCATTGACACTGCTGCCTTCAGTATCTCGTTCTGACGTTCCCTTGCTGCATGGATCATCAGAGCATTTCAGTGACCAGTGGAATATACTGGATTTCTCCAACTGCTTGGATGTATATGTCAGGTGCACTCAGCTGGACAAATAAATTCCTGTAATTGCTGTATTTATGGAGCCAGACTGATGCTGCAGTCTGCTCTGTGCCACAGATAGGGCCAAACTCATTACTCCAGGTTCCACCAGCAGCATGGGATGTGTCAGAGACCCTCTGAACCCCAGGCTGGGAGATGTGCTTTAACCTAGCAGGCAGCTAAAACTCCGCCAGCCACCTGCTCACTCCCTCACCCCCACTGGAATATAGGAAAGAATCAGAAAAAAGGGCAAAACTCAAGGGTTGAGATGGGCACAGCTTCACAGGACAGAAAAGGAAGTGGAAAAAATAATAATGATGATAAAAGAATACAAAAAACGAGTGATGCACAACGCTATTGCCTGCTGACCAGTCACCCTCCAGCCCCCCCAGTTTTACTGTTCAGCATGATGCCATATGGTGTGCAATGTCCCTTGGGCCAGTTTGGGCCAGCTGTCCCAGCTGTGTCCCCTCACGGCTCCCTGTGCCCCCCAGCCTCCTCTCTGGCAGGGAATGAGGAGCAGAAAAGTCCTTGACTTCATGCGAGCACTGCCCAGCAACAGCTGAAACCTCGGTGTTCCAGCAACATTTTCCTCATTCTATATCCAACACACAGCACTGTACCACCTCCTGGGAAGAAAATTAACTCTATCCCTGCCTAAACAAGGACTTTGGGAGGCTGGCTGCTGTTCCACAGTTAAAGTACAGGAAGGAAGAAAGCATGTGAATGTACTGTTGTTTAAATATTCACACTTCTTCCTTCAAAAACCCCATCTCTCCTGAACCTTTCAAGCTGTTTCACCCAACCACACTGCCACCTTCCTCAAAATGCTTTCTCCCTCTTATTTTCTGCTTGCTAAAGGCGTGGCTGTGCTGAGTTGCAAGATAGTGATAGTGGTGTATGCACCAAACGTTTATTTATGTTCTCTTCATGCAATTCAGGATTTTTTTTTTTTTTTTTTTTTTACTTTTTGAGTTGTTGTTGGTGTTTTTTATGGGTTTTTGGGTTTTTGTTTTTGGTTTTTTTTTGTGAAAGACACTAACCCAGTCAGTTTTACATCAGCATCTATGGCTGTGTTGCAGGAGCCTTAGAGCTGCTTGTGGACAGAAGCAGAGCAACCAGCAGCACAGGCTGAGATTTGGAGGCTCTGAGCTGACAGAAGATAATGGGGGGTTTACAACAAAGGTCCTTCCTGAATGATAAACGATTCCTGGTGCAGTCAAAGGATCTGACAGGCCTACCTATTTGTTCTGCTCTGCACAGAGAGGGGATGAAATGACCTAGATCAACACAAAAGGTGTTACAAAAATCAGATTTGCAATGCACATTCAGCAACCCTAGGCAGCAAATGCACAAAAGGTATTTAAACAACAACCCTTGTAAAAACCTTGCTCCATTGTCATAGGATGCTTTGTTTGCTATTTTTAGCTTTTCAAGTGTAAAGAAGCAAGAGAAAAAAAAATACTGAGCAGCACTGGACACCAAGATAAAGCAAATGAGGCAAAAAAGAAATCTGAAGCAAGCTCCACAAGATGAGGTTAAGTTATTCAAAGCTCTCTTTCCTGCAAGACAGGTGATGTATTTCAGCTTAAATATCCCACTCGATCTGTCCTCAGTGAAGAAGCAAGTGACAAGCTGCCAATCCGACTGAAAAACTCCACATCCATCACGGCTTCCCCCGCCCCTGCCCCGCACCAAGCAATGCTTCATCAGCACCTACAGAATCTGAATCTGCCTATTTTTAACAAGAACACCATCCTGCAATCCTGCCCACCAGAAGGATTTGCAAATCTCTCCAAATACTCCTCCCAGGTCCTGATAACTTTACCAGCATGAAAAGGAAACTTGGGGCTTTCAGAAGAAGCTGCAGCTCGCTGACAAGGCTGGCAAGATTTCCTTTCCTATCTGCAGTTTGCATGAGTAGGCAGCTGGGATTGTGATGAATTACTATCTCTGATTCCAGTGCTAAGTTTAAAACATTTATTTGGCATAGTCTGTTAGGGAAAAAAAAAACACCGCCAATATCAGCTATTGGTATTAGCAAACTTCTTCAGGAGAACTACCAAAGGTATTTCACAGTCTCTCTCTGCTCATAACAGGAGCGTGTTTGTGGACCAGACATATTTATTGACTGAACTGTAATTGAATTTTACTGAATGTTTATCTCAAAACACTGTTTCAAAAGAGAAACTAGAATATCTTGGTTTGAAAATAACTCAGTTCTTAGTTGCACCTTTTCATGAGGCCAAATCCTTCTCCAGAGCTCAGAGGACACTGAATGCCTGGGAAATTGCATTTTCCATCAACTATTTGTTGTGCCTCCCTGTTTCATTTTGGAGCTCAGAGTGCCAGGCTTTCAGCAGCCAGCTCTGCAAAGAATGTCTATACAATCCTGCAGGTCTGATCTCACTGCACAAATATTGCAATATTAAGCCCATGACCAGTGCCTGTTCCAAAGCTGGTTTATTTTCTAACCAGTGGAAAAAGATCAATCAAGGTTTGGATTTCAGTCAGGAGCATTCATCACACTGATGTGCATGGATTAGAAATCTTCAAATGCATGATGTTGTTACAAAAGATTCACTATGTGATGATAATAGAGCACTTTTACTTGTAAATTTTACTTGTAAATAAACCAAAAATGTTTCTTTTGTCTGTAGCCTGCCTGCCTGCCACAGTGCTCTTCACTCCTCTCACAAGAGCAGGCACATTTATTTTGGTGTTAGTATTTTGATGCAATAAGCAACTCAGTACTCCTTTTGCAACACTTCTTAAATTTTAGATCCTACTTTTGACTTTGTCTAAAAGCCTATAATGCTACACACAGTTGCCCAACTGCTAAACTCACAGATGCCACTTATAAAGTTGATGTGCACATTTAGTAATTTTGTAGGTAACACTTATGGAAATTATTAGCCAGTGCCACACACACAGGCTGTTGCCAGTGTCACCTTTGATCCTACTACTTTGCATTCCCCAACTTTAGGATGAGTTTCAGAGATGAAAAAGCAAGGAAGCAACCCACCTAGAACAGACACAAAGCAGGTTACAATCTCCCCTTCCTTTCACCTGATGAGGCCATGCATGTATTTTGTTGTTGCTGTTATCATCATAAATAGTAGGAGTGGCATTCATCATGTTTTTATGGCTCTCATCACACCTTAAGTCATTTACCACTTAGGGGTATTTTTTGTCAAATTGCCCTCAACAGGACAAGATAAGGCCCCACAAGGGAAAAAAAAAAAAAAAAAAACAAAAAAAAAAACCACCACCAAAAAACAAGGGAAGCAAATACTGCAATGTATAAAAATGTTCTATATCCACTTTATTCTCCAAATCCTCAGGTTCTGTAAATACCACAAATCACTGTCAACAAACAGCACATCAGCTCCTATGGGCTTTTGATGACATATCTGCATTAGCTCACTAGTGCTCTGGCTTGGGGATTTGATTTTTTTATAGACTTGGAGATGTTTTGCAACACATCAACCCATCATGTAAAGATGGTGTTCAGCAGAAATTTCATTGCACCACACAGCAAGCATCCTAAAATTGCGACTTCTCTTTTAAAAAAGCATTTTTAAATCTACAAACAAATGTCTTTAATCTTCTAAAGATCTAGAAAGACTGTGGCAGGAAAACTTCCTTTTTATATTTCAGTATTTCTCAGAGATGAGCTCTAAGTGTTAGCTGAGATAATTATCAGAGAGATTATGCAGATCTTATTATCAAAAGGTTTTGTTTGCTCTCTTGTTACATAATTGCTTAGTGTTTGCATGGTGCTCAGCAAATACAAAGCACCAGAGAAATACCACGAGCTACTGATTTAACAGAAAAATAATTCTCCAAATGGTATTAACATTTTAAGTTGTGTCTACTACATTTTGAAGACTTCTGGTTATCTGTAGAGCCCCTCAGTGATATAACCTTGGCAGCACATGAAATGAGAGTTGTGCTTTACCACTCCTGATTTTGGACAATTTCAGGAGAGCTGTGAAACAGCAGGAAGCAGGAAAAAAAGGTGCAATATATTGTCTCACCATTTCCTTCACTTCTAGCTTTGCTGGTGACAAAGGCCACCATATTCAGAAGATAAAATCAGGATTTATATCTCATAGTAGTGCCATAAAGCAAAAAATCAATTTATGGAACCACTAAATGTTTCAAGAATTGGATAAAACCACATCAAACGATTCCAGGCTTGTGTAAGTTTATAAGCAAAACTCAGACTACCTGAATTCAAATACACTTTGTAACTTTTAACCAAATTCTAGCAAAGACCTTACAAACATGTTAAAAGCCATATTTAAAGTGTAAAGTTGAGGCCCCAAATATAAACTTGCCATTGGGCACACTTATGTACCCAGACCACTTAGCCTTGACAGCAATTTAAAAGGTACAGTAACTACATAATTTCAATACCCGTTTTCAAGAATTTTAAGTTCATTTCATTCTTATTTACAGGTAACACAGGTGTTTTCAAGAAAGCTTGAAGCAAGTGCACTATACAAGTAGGGTACTGGCCACAGAACTTCCCTCAAACACAAGAAAATCAGATTTTACTTACAGCCAACCATCATCATGGCCACCGAAAAAATCTTCTCCCCATCAGTGGTGGGTGCTATGTTCCCAAATCCTATGGTTGTAAGGCTTGTCATGGTAAAGTAGAGGGAGGATATGTACAAGGAGTCTTTGCTGGGCCCTCCTTCCCACTGGCCCGAGCCCGTGGTGTTGTAGCGATATGGGGTGCCGATGCTCAGGGCCAGCTGGTAGAGCCAGCTGTCTGTTTTGATGGTGTTGGTCAGTTCATCGATCACCTCGTAGTCCCCAATGCTGTACCAGATGCAGGCCAGCCAGTGGGCCACCAGCCCAAAGACACACACCAACAGCACCAGCACAGCAGCACCATATTCCAGGTAATGGTCCAACTTCCTGGCCACCCGACCCAGCCGTAGAAGGCGCACCACTTTTAAGGAGCTGAAGAGGCTACTGATTCCCTGGAAAGGAATAAAAAGCATTATTTGATCTGAAATATCCTGCTGGTTAGCATAGAAGGCTATACAGCAATTCCTGCATCTGCTTAAAATCTTTCTATGTGATTTTTCAGGCCTCAGATAACAGAATACAAGATCAAACCCTCCTGTCCCTCCAGTGCTTTTGTCCTCGTCAGGCTAAATTGAGTTTGGCGCTCACTAGGTGGATAAATTACTTTGTTCAAACTCAGTCTTTCAAAGCAACAGAAGGGTTCTGTAGAATCCAAAGTGGAAACAGCAAGTTTATTACAAAAGCAGTGGTTCAATGCTTCACCAGTTTGAAGTAAATTGGAGACTCTTTTGACCCTAAGAAGATAAAAGGAAGTGGAAGAGGAGTCACAGATGGAACTACACGAGCCCTGTGGAGTCCTCCTGAAGTTTCCCAGAGAACAGCCTGCTATTAAATCCAATGAGAGGATTGTTATTCTGGCCAAAACAGGGGCACACCTACTTTAAGAACCCTCAAGATTAAGAGATGCTCAAGAGAAACATTAAAAAGTAATCGCAGTGGGAAACTCAGAGAAATCTGCCTATTGCTACTCTCATCCAACAGGAGCTGAGTAACTTTCTCTACACAACACTCTCCACCTCTTATTATCCTTCAAACATAACTCTGGACATTTTTTTATTCACAAGAAGCCTCCTGACTGAACGTGGAATTAAACAACTGTGGGCACATCACCTTCCTGAGCAAGGGAAATACGGACCACAAGGCACATGCCTTTGCATACAGGGTTAATTTCCTCTCCAATCAACAGATATTTTCCTAAAGCAAGTGTTGGTGCAGTGTTGTTTTTTTTTTTCCTGTCACACAAGATAGATGACATACAAATAAATGGAAATACAAATATTTAGGGAATAAGAGCACAAGGACCATCAGAAAGTTAATATAAACATCTGAGAAGGGATAAGAAATGTGTATGTCCTTCTCAATGCACAAATGGTTTGGGAGTTTTAGAGACGCAGAAAGAGAACAAAAATATGCTCCTGATCTACTGCAATCCCATGATATAACTAACTTGTGCATTAAATTAATTAGTGGCTCAAAATAGAAGATTTGTAAAGGAAGGTTTCTAATATAAAACATTCAGAAGTTGAAGACATTTAATTTAAAGTAAAAATTAAGACATAGAAAGCAATGAGGCAAACATTCCTAGTTACTGAGCCAAGATTAAATTGCCCTTTTCTATGCATCATTATCAAATCAGTCTAGTCAAAATACTGGCTAATTATATTATCAAACAGTAAAAGACTGGAGTTTCTGGAGTTTTCCATACCAGAAAAAACATTTGTCTCTTTTGCACCTCTGTTTCTTCTTCTTTTTCACCTTTTTCCCTTTTCCCAGCATTTGAAGGGTAACATACATCTGATATTTCTAGATGTAATCTGTTTGGCACAGTTCTTGTATGCTTTTCAAATCCTGTTGGAATGTGTTTCAGATCCCCAAATCCTTAATAAATTGAAGCTCTATATTTGCATTCAAGCTCTCATGATGACTAATACCACAGAGGGAAGTGGAATTTTCCCATTTTGATTTCTGCATTTTGCATTTACACAAGACAGATATCAGAGTATCATCCTTATTTGCATCTAAATGTATATCTACTTATTTGCTTTAGGATTTATGACTGGGAGACACTCTGAGCAACCAAGTTTTCCAATAAACTGGGAAGTCCCTTCCAGTATTCCTGGCACAATGAACTGTGGCCAATGGACTACTGAACGAGGGTCCAACACCACAGTAACAACATCTACATTAAAAAAAAAAAAAAGAGAGAGAACTTCAGACTAGTTTCATAGTTATTCTGCAGAATATTTTACTGAGTTAACCTTGACTTTAAAAGCTTACAACTTTCATAAGAGGGAGAAAACAGCAGGGTGTTTTTCTCATAGGCTCAAATCCTGTTGCATTGGTCAAACAGAGATGTATTAATTCTGGTTTTATTAGAGTCACCATTAATTTCCAGGATTAAGACTATGGAAGGAGTTAAAAACCTGGAATTCAAACTTGGGGGGTCCTTTTATACACCCAGTAGTTTAAGTATGTCCCAGTGGCACAGCTTACACTGTACTTTTTACTGCACTAACAGAAGAGTTTACACAGTGACCTCCATCTCCCACCCACACTTCATCTTCTCTAAGTTACATGGACAATTTAGCAGTTATACAAATACAAAAATACAGCATTTATTACAAAGTCTGGGAGAAAGTTTGTGCTGTCATTTTTTCCCCTAAGCAAAGGTAACAATCACATCTTTTATGTATAAAACTAAGAGAAATATTTCGTTTTAGCTGACATTGAAATGTATTATTTCCAAAGAGTAATTTATTTATTTGAAATGTATTATTTCCAAAGAGTAATTCATTTAACTAAGTTTCACTGCAAATCTTAAAGCCTGTTCAGTTTGACCCCTTACTTAAGGCCAAAAAAAACCAAGAGATATTCACATCTCATGTCTAATCTTCCAAAACAGACAATATTGGAAGCTTCAAAAGCCTCTTCCATAAAGCACTATATAGGAAACAGCAACTAAACAAATGCTAAAGGAATATGTGATATATCATAGAGCATATATATATATATATATATATATATATATATAAATCACATATGCACTAACTATTGGTTGGGTCAGGCTGGTACCTTCATACTTATAAAATTGCCAGCAATTAATACACAATTGTTAATAGGCAAAGCTCTGCCTCAGATTCAGATTCAACTTCTTTGACAGAAGTTATGTGAAAGACTAACAGCCTTGAATTACATTTGGGCAATTAAGAAATTCAGTTTTCTAAACTCAATTGATTGCAGGCTGCCTTTAATTGCATTTTTCTGTTAACTGTATTTATGCTGCATAAGGAATACTTTGGAAACCCTTCTACTGCAGGATGGGCATCTGCTCTGACAGAAGTAACTTTAGCACTCAGAAATCAAAATAGAAAGGTGAATGGGCCATGTAAACCAGTTTGGATTTATTTATGGTGTGAATAAAGCACTTGTTGGATACTGGAGATCCAACCTTCTGGGAGGAGCATTTGTGACTCCATTGCCATTTCAACGGGGCCAACTGTCTGGAACAGCTGCTAGGCTGTGTTCTCTAATTGAGAATATCTCCTTATGTTATCAACCATCCAATCCAGCCCCTTGGGGTTTTGGCTAATGTATTTTATCACATCCTAATCAGATGAGGACACTCAGCTTGTTCATCATCAATCATCTCAGCTGCAGAAATCTGGAAAACCACCTACTCCAAAACTGCGTTTTGGGTGTCAAGTTTGGAACCAAAATCCCATCTGACACACATCATCCATTTAACTATTCCAAATGTGAGTCACGGGAGACCTTCCCGAGGACTTTTAAGGCCTTTGGATCAGGAGAGGACAAGAAGAGTGGCTCTGAACCAGCCCTTTTTCTACCACCATTTGAATTCAGGAGACAGCTGAAGCTGTACAAAAGACGTAGACTCTGTCAAATTTATCCAAAAAGATATTTTTGAGGGATGGATGTTTAACTTTGGAATTAACTTAGACATTCATGACTAAACAAAGCCCAAGTTGCTTGACACAAGCACCTTTCAAAATCTGTGTTCTCAAATCCTCTTGATACAATAAGAAGGGAAATTAAATTTGATAGTGGAGTCACAAGTGATAACAGCACTCAATCTGACATGTAGAGGGACCAATCCTTCCTTTTAAACTACTTGACTCTTTCCATTTCAGACCCCAGATGTTACCACACTTTCAAACTACCATATTCCAGAATGAAAGAAGTGTCTAAGCTGCGTGTCTGCATCCAGATGAACTTTTCCAGCCACAGAACTGAGACAGATGTTTCCCAAAATTGCCATGCACAGTGTGGGAACAGATCCCTGCACCTCCAGCAAGAACAGGGAGCAAAGTTCTCTTGCACTTAATGAATCCCTGATAAGCCAGGCAATAGGAAGGATGAAGCTGATAAAGTTGTGTTATACAGGGGTCAAGAGCCAAACATGCAAGAGTATGAAGGGAACACTGTCACCAAAGGAAAATGAAGGTTAACAGGGGCAGGAAATCATCTGAGCCCACAATGATGCTATCTAAAACCTCCTAAGCCAGGGAAAAAGGAGTGGAGTCTGTTCTACACTAAAGGAGCAGCAGAATAGCAGAACTGCATGTTTGTAAAATCTGAAAAAGAATAGCTGGTTACTTGCTAATCTAATTAATCTTTCCTGAAGTTGGAAATTACTGCATAAATGGGTTTTTTTTGAAAGTAAAATAAAAAAAAAAAACCAAAAACAGCCATTAGTTTCAACCATCTAAATATACAAAATTCTGCATAAACCTCAAAATTGAATCCCAGTATGCTGAAATGGTAAATCATGCATATCTTTTCTTTCTACTAGGGAATAATGTGTTTTTAACTCTAGGCACTTTTTCTATTAGATTTCACTCCATGATTATTTATTTATTTGTTGCTAGCTGTGGGTACACACGCAACAAAAAGAAATGAAATACGCATTTTAAATGTGTTCTAAAACTGAAATACTTTGAAAATAAGCTTTGAAAATGAGGATCAGTACTGCATCATTTAATAGAAAACACTGTCTCAGAAAAGGTCAGAGGAAAAAAAGAACAACTTTTCATTCAATTTTAACATTCAGCACACTGTGGCTTTGAAGAATTTATGGGGTGGCCAAGAACCAGAGCTATGAAATTTTGGTAGGAAATGTTGCAACTGCAAGCAAAGAGCGATTGCACCATATACAGATGTTAAACCAAATTTAAGCTAGCATCTTTATGCTGGACACAAGCAACTACAGCAAAACTTCCACCAAAGTGATCCAATCCTCAGAGGATTTTGCAGCCAGGGCTCACCTCTGTGCAAATGGGGAAAATGGTTTTGTGTGGCCACAGCATGGACTGAGCTCCAAGCACCCTTTGGATCCCACAGAATGCTGCAAGCTGATGGCAAACCACCCTGTCCCTGGGAGCAGCTCATCCTTCCTCCCTGGGGAGCAGTAGTGGGGCATGTCAGGGGGTGATTCACCCCACAGAATCACAGAATCACAGAATCATGAGGCTGGAAGAGACCTCTAAGATCATCAAGTCCAACCTATGCCCTAACACCTCAACTAGACCATAGCACCAAGTGCCAAGTCCAGTCTTTTTTTAAACATATCCAGAGATGGTGATTCCACCACCTCCCTAGGACGACAATTCCAGTATTTTATTATTCTCTCAGTGAAAAATTTCTTCCTAATATCCAACCTAAACCTTCCCTGACGTAGCTTGAGGCTGTGTCCTCTTGTTCTGCCAGTTGCTGCCTGGTGGAAGAGATGGACCCCACCTGTCTGCAACCTCCAGCTCTGACACTGAGCACACAGGAGCTGGGGGCTATCGCTGCTGGGAGGAGAAACCAAACCCACCCCAGAAACCCAGAGAGGTGGATCTGCACAGCAGCCCAACCTGCGCCGTGTATCAGAGAAACACACTGCAGAGCACTGCCTCCCAAGGTGAGACTGATCCTGCTCCAGATGAGCTTGGGGAATAAATGCTATTAATAACAGGAGGCTGAGATGCTCTGCAGATGCAGCAGCATGCTCATTTCTTCATTCAATAGCAAATTACTCCACATAATGTGATGTACACTGCCTTCGGTTCTGGCAGGGCTTTGCAGAAGTCCCCATTGGCTTGAAGGAGGAATTGAATCTGTTCATAAAAAAGTGAACAATCAGAAACTAAACTGGACTGGGGTTCTTGCTCTCAAAAGGGTAAGAGCTGGTAAATTATAAATATTGAACTGGAGATAGTAATAAGTGAAGACAGGTGTACTATGAGAGGTAGAAGAGTAAGACACCTGGAATGTCCTTACATCAAAAGGTACAAAAGGTTGTAACTCAAAGAAGGGGAAAAACTTGTAAAACTGGGTATCAGTTATAAATGAGCAAATAATCACCCAGAGGAAGAAAACAGAAGCAGAGAACTTGCAATATATTAAAAATAAAAAATCAAAAATCTGTTTATCAACAGAAAACTACATTTTACAGAGGAATCAGAGATAAAGTAAAAATTGCCAAATGCCAGGTCGAACTTCTCCTTCCAAAAAATATGAAAACAAATACCCAATGATCCTTCAAATTCAAAATTAAAAAAAAAAAAAAAAGAAGTACTTAAGTGATCAAACTGCAATGAAGTAAGAATACTCCAGTCTTGAGCTAAAAATTAAATTAATCGTGAGCATTCAAAAAAATTAAATTAATCATGAGCATTCCAAAAATGGTGTTGATATTTCCCAGAAAATCTAATGCATGAAGAAGGAAGTAAACAGACACATTACCTGAACAAATGTTAAGGGAAAGAGTAATTAGAAACTTTGAGGTAAATCAAAATGCACTCAGTGGAGCAGTAGTTTAGCTAAGCTTAGCCTAACTGGGATCCATCCAAGGTTTCCTGATAGCTTTCTCTGATAACACAGACCATTTTCTAAATAAAATAAATTCAGTATTTCTGTAACATAAGAGGTGAAATTATTATGAAACACAGGGATAACAGGAACCACCACTGGGATACCAGGGTGACTGAAGAACTTGTGGACATGGTGGAAAAATGGAAATCCTAAAAAGGCAGTCTAGCAGGGGTTACAAGTGGTGACTCTAAATGATTTTTCTTGTTTCTTAGTGACACAAACAGAAATAGTATATGGCCAAAAAATCTACTAATGGCACCTTTGGAACACACTGCCAGGAACACAGAATAACCATGTGGGAATAAAGGAAAATGTGATAAAGCTTGACAATATAGAGTCCCAAGGCATCCATTACACCACAACTTAAGAAAAATGTCTACAACTACAAGGACCTTTAACTGAAGATTTCTGAGAAAAATAAATATTTGGGTATGTGGGCTAATCCCACACACCCATCCCACATGACTCAGAGCAATCAGTGAGCTGCACTCACAGAAGAGGTTAACCCAGCTCCAGGACAGATCAGCTGAATGTTTCCATCATCAAAAGGAAAAGCCAAACCCCAGTTGCAAAGTGAAGATGAATTCTCCACCTGGAGTAATCTGTAAAGCTCTGCCCTAAAGAGATGTATTTGAACTTCATTTCCTGCAGAGAGAGGCAGTTGGAACAGCCACAGAAATGCTCATAAAATTTCATAAATGAGTTGTCTAGACAAGATCAGCCTGATTAAACTAAGGAAAGGAAAATAGGCGTGTTTATGCAGGGGAGGGATGACTTCTTTCTAAGCACATCAAGGAGATAAACATGAGGGAGTGAAAAGAAATATTTAACCAAGGAGGTTGGCACAGGGAGGAATGCACAGACTGCAAATTAAGAGAGATTTATTAAGAAATCATGAGGAAATCATTTTGACCAGTTTATGGGTGATACAATGAACATATTTGACCAGGATGGGTGATACAATGAACCTGCTCACCAAAGCTGATGACTCAGTGACTCAAAACGACCCTGTGAGTTTTATACCTTTTTTTTTTTTTTCTGCTTTTGCTTTTATCCTTTGAAAAATCAAAGTGAGACAAATACAGTCTCAAGGGGGAATATATTTCACCCCAGCCCAAACTAGACCACAGAGGACTTTGCATCTAAGCTAGTCACAGTAATGTCACTACATCCAATGATGAGAAATAGAAATTTTAGGGCAGAATGACTCCTCAGACCAACTCTGGAGGTGCATCTTAGAACATGAGGAGCCATGCCCCAAACTGCCTGTACCTCCCTGTGGAAAATGCCTGGCCCCAAGTTTCATCAGGTGAACCCCACACTTAGCACATTTTGAAATACAGTCCAAATACTTTCTTTAAAGATGCGTGGGCAAAATTTTCCTTACCTTTCTCTTCACCAGAAGTAAAATACAAAACCAAAAAATCACCCAATTATATCACGCAGCTGATTAATTCTGTAAGTATTGAAGCAGTGAAAGAGGCAGGATTTTTGTAAGCCTTGGGCAATCTCCACCAAACAGAAGTTACATGATGGCACACGATGTAAGAGAAAGCAAAGTGCTTACAGATTTTGGGAATGATTGAAATCGTGAGCCCTGCCAACACAAGCAGGTGAACCTGCAGGCACACAATCAAAAACTCCTGTTCTGTGCAGTGCACGAGTATCCTGGGGGAGGTAAAAGGCTGTTTGAAATGCAACCAGCAAATCATTCCCAAAAGAAATTTTCAAGCTTAGCTACTTAAGTAGAGCTTAGCTCTAAAATCCCTGGTTAGCTCCTTAATTCTGCTTTACTGGAGTTAATGTTAAAATAAATCTTCCAAATTGTCTCAGAAATCTTTATTTCTTGGTAAACAATTAATATAACAAAGTTGCATAGTTACAAATCAAAATGAGCAAATGACAAAAAAAAAAAACAAACCAGCAACATTTCTGATTTGTAACCACTTTAAGAGCAGAATTTAGTTGTATTCAATTATGTAGATACACATAGGAGTAAAGGGCTTTCCTTCTTCTGCACCAGATCTGCACTAGATCCCAGGTCCAGATACAAGCAGATCCCAGTTAATACTTTACCCAGCACTACTGGAAGCAATGGGAGTAGTGACTTCACTGAGCAAAAATTTGAGTCCTTACAGCAAAATGTAAGCAAGTAGGTTTCTTCATGCATTTTCTGAAAGTACCCCTAAATTTATTGCTTGGGATTGATCTTCTGTTTTTTCTACCAGGGGGGTGGAGCAACTTTCCTTTTTTTTCCTCTAACCCAAATGTCAATAAGCTGTAAAATTATAAATCAACTTCCAGTGAACTGTTTATGGCACAACCATACAGTACAGCACATGTCAAACAGTAAATAACTGAGGTTATAAAGAGAAGGGTGATTTCAAAATATTTTTTCTAGATGCAAGATAAGGGGGATGTGGCATATTGCACTACTTATTTGTTAGTGCATCAGTGTGCCCAAAAAAAGGGGAGAAAAGACAGTATCATGAAATATGATCATTTTCACTCACATAGGGAAAGTGGGCGAAGGATAAAATGGGAATTTGTGCTACTCCCATCAGCATCACTTCAGTGAGCATCTGATCAGATTATTTCATTTCCTCATCTCCTTTGTAAGCCTTCCCTTCCTTTGTGAGCAACAGGGATCACACAGGACTCCAAGCTTCCCTTGAAAAGTGCTCCACAAACAATTTCCTCTGCTGGACTCTGTATCAGCTTATTCAGCTCTGACTGAAGATTTGATTTAAATGGCTTGTACCCAACATCTGCTTCTCAGTAATATATACATCACATTAAAGTAAAATTTAAAAAATAAAAATAAGAAAGGGATTTAAAAAGACCACTGGGACATCTAATTGCAGTTCAGTATGCCATAACCCACATCAGAGAGATGTATGAGGCTATCAGGTCACCCACCACTCCCTGCACTGGCTCTGGCTCAGCTCCTTCCTTTCACAAGTTGCCCCTCACATCATGGAGACTTTCAGGTGGTGTTTCCACAGGGAAACCTGCAGACATATCCCAGACCTTGTACAGCATTAAAGTAGCTGGTTAATTAATTAAGAAAAAAAAAAGCTGATTATTAAACAGTGGCAGAACTTTAATAAAACCTTAGAATAAAAGCTAATTCTGCAAGTCAGTGGAATGGGGTAATAGAGGTTACTAAGGGAAAGGGGTGAAAATGGTTGAAATTCTACAAAATATAAACCTACAGTGGATACATTTATAAGGTAATACCATACCCATGCCACTGTATTATTCTATTGTGGGTTTTCACACACTACAACAGAATGACAGCATTCTCCATATTTAATTGTCTTCTGAGTGCATAACAAGGGGGGAAATGCCAGGTCCTAAGGTTAGTGCTTCTGTCATTACTTGCTAGGAATTTCCATCAAAGTTTAACACTTGGCTGAAGCCAGGATTTAGTTCTGGGAATTATTTTCTCCATGTCAGCCACCTAGATTTAAAAAAGCTAGCTAGCCATAGACTGTACTTCAGAGCCAAAGTCACACTCTTGAAAGGCACTAATTTATCTTCACCTTGCATACACCACTCAGCCTGGTGCCCAAAAACCCTCCTTCAAATACCTCCCACAAAGGGAATATTTGCAGTAAAGCACTGCAGGTGTGAACATGGCTACACCAGCTTAATCAGATTTTATTTGCTTTCAATTTTACAGACATTGCAATTTTAGTTTCTATTAATTGCAGTGATACACGGGCGTTTCTGAGAGTGCTGAAATAGATCAATAATAGCAATTAAAACTACAATTACAAGGAAACTGTGCTTTACTATGCCCTGCATAGATCACTAAATTTTAAAGGCCACTGGGTCATGTAGGTTTACATTATTAAACAACAGGCACAGAACTTTGGTTTAGGTCATTTAAATTTCTCTGCTTTTAATTCCAGCCATTGGCTTGCAAAAATTAATTTCTGCAGAAAGGATGATCTTTTATACAACTCATCTGAAAACCTTCTGGATACCACCCTGACTTCATGTCCCTTTCTTCACAGTTTGTGACATGTCATTTCAGGACCATGTTTCTGGCACAGAGGAGATCTAGCTTCGAGGTTTTATTTCATGACAAACTCAGAAATTCATGAATCTCAGTTAAAATTCCCATGAAAAAAAAAAAAATGTTTTTCAAAATAGTAAGAGGCTTTCCCAGCTGAATTTAACCCTTAATTTATGGAAGAATTTTCCATTTGGCCAAAAGCTTGTCCATCCATCTAGTTTTGGGAATATTTACTCAAAATACTTACTTGCAGAGGCTCAAATGCATGGGAAGACAAGAGTCAAACACCTGCCCAACATCCTGGTGTCATTTGGTGCCAAAGGGAGATTTTATCATGGTTTGACCATACCTGATCAGCATCCTGGGGCACCTGCAAATTTGCTGACAATTCCATCACAATATGAGACTGATAATTCTGACTTGTATGGAGAAAATGGTTACAAACAACTTTTTGGTAGCCCAGATTGAGAGAGGTCGGATATTTCTCTCTCTAATAGGCAAAACACATATAAAGGCTAAGTCTCAAGGTGACATCATTCTCCAGCTTGAAAAGCAGGGAGTCATGATTTCATAAATCTTATAAACCAGTGCATACAGCAGTGGAAGAGTTGTTACATGCAGCTCATTACTCAGGGAAAAGAAAATTAGAAGCACTACAAGCAACATGTAGCTTCATGTCAAAAATCCAATTTCCAGTTGCTGCAGACTTCACATCCTAATACCTATAGGAACCTCGTGGGACCAAAATCTTTGGGTTCAAACACCATATTCCCTTTTAATCCGAAGTTTAGTGCCTTTTTTTTTTTTTTTTTTTGCATAATGTTAAAAAAGAGACAGGCAGACGCTTTTAGATTAAATCTGAAGTCTCAGAGAACTTTTATACTCAAAAAACAAAAAATCAGCCAAGTTTCAGAGACTCTGAGCACACACAATCTGTTCTGGTTTGTTCCTTGAAAACTGCCTGGATTCCCCACTATGCTGTCCTCTGACCCACTTCTGTACAGGAAAGGTTTTCTGTGTGGTTTTTGTTTAGCCAGAATGTATTTCAGTGCAGAATATGCTGCCCAATTAGAAAAGATATGCATTTTTTTTTATTTTCTGGGAATATCATCCTAACAAGTTTCCTAAATCTAATGTCCCACTAAGGATTCTCCATTAGTTCATTTTTCTCTAGCCTATTTTACCTTGTTTTTCTACCCTTTCAATACCACTCAGCCACTTAATTCCTCATCCATCACATCAACTGAGACCACTCTGTGCTGTGCAAGGTGTCTCTCATTATTCCCTTTCCCCCTCCCTCTCACACATCCCAATCCCCCTGAGCAGATCCAACAGCCTGGCTCTGTAACTCTAGCCTTGGAAACCTGCACCTCTAATTCTGCCCCAAATCATCTTAATCCCCCCCAGTTCTCATTTGTGTGTGATAATCTCTCAATCAAATCCTTCTGCCAAGGCTCTACATGTACTCAGCGACAAAATAACTTTAATTTTCAGTCATGTTTGCCTCAGGTGGGAACTCCAGCCTCCACCTAAAGTTGTCTGTGAGGGAAATGACACAGTTCCTGCTCTGGCCAAGACTGGCTGCATTTGAAGAACTACAACCCTTGGTAAGAAAACACACATTTCCTTTTTTCAACCTTTTTTTTTTTTTTAAATCTTTCTATTTATGTCCTTAATTTTGGCATTATAAATAGCACTCTAGTGCTTAAGGCATCTTAATTCACTTCAAGCACTTGTATCACATCAAACAGTCTATATATACAACCAAGAGAGAAAATCCCAAACCTCCTTGGCCATATCCTTCTTCATGAGTGGAGATCTGCCCATAGGGAGGAAAAGAAACCCCCTCCAGTAGTGCTCCCCCTTCTCACCTGGCTCCTTAACAACTAGCAAAAATGTATTTGATGCTTTATGTGGGACTACAAGGGTGAGATGTGGGAAAAACAAGGGAAATTTGGGAAGTCACCTTTCACTCAGCTGGCTTTTAGGGCCGTTCACTCTGATTTGGGTCCATCCCTCACCACCAAGAACTCAAAAGAGCACCAGGACCTACACCCAAGGTTTTTACTGCTAAACTCATTTTCTGCAGCTTTATCTGAAATGCCACAATCATCAACTTTAACACTTTTATCCAATACCCAGGCCCAAGGCAGAGAGCTAAATCCTAGCAGAATCAAGAGCTAAAAGAACTCTCCTCTCCCCCACTTGCCTTAAGAAGGAAACATCCACTTTCTAATAAGAAACATTAATTTTAATCAGAATATCTCTCCCAAATATAGATTATGGATTTACTTATTCTTTAGAATGTTCAAACACCCTGCTGCTGGGGAGACAAAAAGTTAAATCCCATGCAAAAAGCACCAGTTAAAATAAATGTTAAAAAAAAAAAATGAAGATAAAGAGCATTAATAACTGCAACCACCCAGGACACAGCAAGCAGCTCAAAAGACTTAAATGTCACAAATCAAGACATATCACCAAAAAAAGAAAAAAATATCTCCCCTGAAGGACAGGGAAAAGAGAAAATGTAGACCCAGGGAGGAAAGGCTGACTGTTTACATACCTGTTTTCAAAATCACTTCAATTATTTTCAGACACTAGGGAAGGCTGGAGTTGGAAGGGAGGGAAGTCAAGTAAATATAAACTGGTACCTGCTGGAGGCTCCAGAGCCATAACACAGTGTTTCATGACAAGGGAATCTTACTGTTGTCTCCTTTATTAAAAAGGAGTTAATGTTTCATTTCTTTGAAAGCAAATGACAGCTGCTCTAGGATCACTGGAATTCATGATACCTTGCTATGGTTATTACATTTTGATTAAAGTTTGTCACTTTAGGTGTGTCTCAATTATAATGTTCTGTGGCAAGATTCTCTTCCCTGTCACAAATATTGCAGATGGTTTTATTTCCCAAGTATAGGTTAGAGAAAGAGGTTAATATCATCCTTTAAATTTGTCCTGCTTGGGGACAGAAATTTTAAGTTTGTTTTACATATTAAAGCACCAAAAATCTGGAGATAATGCTGCATTTTTTATAAAAATCGGGTTCCTCTGAGTCTGAAACTGGTTACCTTAAAAAGAATTATTACATCTACAACCTTGCTAATATCACCTTCTCACACATCCTGACTGTACAACCTGGTTTCAGATGGGCAGCCCTCATAGGATCTTGAATTTAAGCTGAAAGTATTATCACTTCTGCCATATTTGCTAGAAATAAAATGAAACCATGTCAAAAGATGCTACTCAGCATGCAGAGGCAAGGATGGAATTTTAAAGAAGCTCTACAAAATTTGCAGCAAAGCCTGCATTTAAAAAAATGTAGGTTTTATATATTGAGGATATGTAAGTGCAGAATTGAGAATTAAAAAAACAAACAACCCCACTAAATGGTGTTCTAAGAAAAAACTGTTAAAATGTTCAAAAATGAACAGAGGCTTTTTCATCTGTTTATGGCCCTGAGGATAAAAAGCTCTAGAGAAAAATTAAAACAAGTCCTAAAGCCATTACAGTTCCATTTTAATAATGAATTTCTGTACACTGACTCGTGCATGCATTATTTGTTGTAGTTATTGCTTGTTTTCTGTATTAGCTCAGGCCGCAAGCTCAACTGCATAAATGTTAACACACTTAGCAGTTAAAAAGCTTTAATTCAGCATCCATCTATGATATTTATGTTCTCTCTCCTCCAACAGGTTTTCAAATTTTAGCTGTAGTTGAAGAATTGTACCCAAAAAATAGAAATAAATCTCCCTCTCAAACAAACATTTAAAATGGCATTAAAAAAATTACAGCCCAGTTCAAAAGGTAGGATTTAAAAAATCCTAGGGCGTGATTTTAAAAAAATGTTTATTTAGAGCCATTCCTTGCTTTCATGTAAGTGGCAAATTTGTCACCAGCTTCGGCCAGAGCAAATAAAGAACTGTAATCAAGGCCTGCAGTGGGCTGGGACTGCCCAAAGACTGAGCTGAAAAGGAAGGTTGTGACAGGGGACATCCCAACTGGCCCAGCCCACTTTGACAGGGACTTGCACCAATGCTTTTGGATGACATTCATCCATTCTGAAACCCCCATCTCTAAAATAAACATCCACACATGGTACTGGAACCCTAAGACTCCTCTCCACCAACACAGGAATGTCTTGCTGGTAAATCCCAGCAGCTCAAGGCCACGCTCCTATATTTGCACAGAGCATGAACTGGGTGATGCCTCAGGTTTTATCTTTTATATTTTTCAGATCTGTGCTGCTTTAGTGTGCAGTTCTGAGCTTCATATCAGGGGATGGTGAGCCCTCTTCACAGAGTAGGGAGACAAAACAATTCCTGCTCCAGCTGGGGACCAAGGACAAATGATCCAAATCTCAGGCCCAAGAACATAAAAAACGTGGACCAAAGAGAGAAAAACAAGAAGGATGGGACTGCATAACCTAAAGCTGCAATTGGGCAATTAACTCCAATATGCAAACAGACCATATAAAAGTGTGAGACCCCGTGACTGGTCATCCATTTTGTGACCATTTTGGTTCATTTTGGGTGTAGCCTTGGCTGGGCTCTTGTGCTGCCCAAGGTGGATCCACTGAGGCCTCCTAATAAATCCCAACTTTATTCTTTAACTCTGTCCAGCCTCTGCTCTAGGTCAGCCTTCACAAGGCACCAGGGAACAAACTTCTAAATGAATCCTTAGTTAAAACAATCCTTTTGAGACAGACTACAGCAACTTACCTCATCCACATTCTCAAAGGCATTGATGATGTCATATGGTAAACAGGACAGAAGATCAATCACAAACCACGTCTTCAGGTAGTTCATCCGTATGAGCTTGGGATCAGATATAACCTCTCCCCCAGGGCCAACAAAGGTGGTGTGAAAGTTCAAAACTATGTCAACCAGAAAAATAACGTCCACGACGCTGTCCAGCACCAGCCAGGCAATGTTGTTCTGCTTTGTCTTGAAGGACACGTTATATGGAACCATGATTGCTGTGTAGAAGGTTAGAATTAAGATGACCCAGTCCCAGGTGGTCTTAAAAGCACAATAGTGGAGTATAATGTGTGGTGGAGTCTTTGGAGCTTCTTGCTTGTACTGAGGAAGAATATCAGATCCCAGCTGGAGAACCTGTAAGAGGCAGAGAGACAAATGTTACTGTTTTTGGTGAACAGGATCCAGTGATGGGTCTTACAGATTTCTGTGAGGAGCAGCAAAGATGGGACTGTGCTCGTGGGACATTGCAAGGCAACCCACAGTTTCTAAATAATCTGATTTATTTAGGATGTGTGGAGGCAGCTATCACTCAATGAATGGGAGCAGCATGGCATCTCAGGATATTCCTGCAAAAAGAGAGGTCTTTGCAGATGGACTGAGGGGAAAGCATGCCAACAGCAAGGGAAGAGAGGCTCCATACAGAGGTTTTGGGTACTGCCACACCAGCATATGCTTTGTAGCTATGAACACAGCATCATAGAATGGTTTAGGTTGGAAAGGACCTAAAAGATGATCTATCTCCAACCCTTCTGCCACGGGCAGGGAATCTTCCACTACATCATGTTGCTCCAAGCCCTGTACAACCTGGCCTTGAACACTATCAGGGATGGGGCAGCCCCAGCTTCTCTGGCAACCTGTTCCCATGCGTCACCAGCGTCACAGAAAGGAGTTTCTTCCTAACAAATAATCTAAACATGAACACTCATTCAGATTTATAATAGTTTCAAGACTAATTCTTTGTGCCTGACCTCATTTTAAATCACTGCTGAGCCAGAGCAACACCCTATCAAAGGTGAAACAGACCCAGCCTTGCTGGCTGACCTCCTAAAATGAGGCATCATGTGCACAACTTCTGCCTAAAACCCTGCCAATATCACACTTCTTTCGTATTTTCTTCAAAAAGTTGTTGCTCCCACAAGCTCAGTATCACTAGTGGGTTCTCCTTTATTTCCTGTAATTACTTCTCATTTTTTCTGCATAGGACTATAATCTCCTGCTTGCTCACTGCTGTAAAATTGTGGAACTGGAAACACTGCAAAAACAAAGCCAAATTCACTTAAGGCATTCCCAGCTAATCTAATTACCTCTTATCTCAGTCCAACACAAGAAACAAAAGCCCAAAGGAACAGACTCGTGGCAATTTATTGCACTGACAACTGAAAGATCCATTTGGGGATCCATCTGGGGATCTGAAGTCCGTATGGGATAAAATAAGTAATTACAGCAACATTAAAACTCATTTCAGCCCTACACCTGACCCATACTGGGGGTGATGCACCATATTTCCAGGGGCAGTTAAATTGAAAACAGCAGCCCCAGATGTGTAAAGTTCATGAAACACAGGTTGCTCGATGGAGAGGAGTAAAGGGCTCTGAATAAACTGTAAAATAACTAAGAATATTAACTCAAGCACCACAGACAGGGATTCTCCATTAATTCTTCGCAGTCTTGTCTTTTAGATGTTTTTAAGAGAAAGCTGATACTGATATCAGACAGTAAAAATCTGGCTGTGCTGAAAACCTGCTCTACAGGAAACACCAAGGGACAGCAACAGCAGCCTTCCTCAGTCTGTGATGGGGGATGTGGCTCCCCAAGGTGTCAAATTTGGGCCAATATCAGGCTGAAGGGAACCAAACCTGCTTCTGCCTACCTGGTCCCACCCTCCCTAAGCCCATTTTTAGCAATCACAATCTGTAGGGAAAGTCAGTGGAGCTGACACAATGAAAAACTAACTTGTTACGTTAATTAGCCTTTTTTTTTCTATAGGGTCAGCAGAATTGCACAAATTTATCCCATGGCCAGAAAAGCACTGCCTCTACACAGGCAGCAGTGAGAGAGCAGCAGAGACCTCCAGGAGCCCGTGGCTGCTCCCTTTGCCAACAGCCTCGTGTCACGAGTAGCCCCAGTGTAACACAAACCCCTCTGTGGAGTGGTGTGGTCCCAGTGGAACTTGTCAGAGACAAGCCCAGATGCAAAACCCCTGATCAGACCTATAAAAACATCAAACTCCAAGCGTCACTCCACCAGTGCCCAGGACAGACTTGCTGTCAGCACTTCTATACTCCTATAACCAACCACTGCAGCACGCTGAACTTGATGGATCCATGGGGTTTTCCCTGGAATTAAAGCAGCAATCAACACAATCATTTCCTCACAGCTGCCTTCTGAAAATTTCTTTCAAAGCGAAAATTTTCACCTGCACTTAACACACCATTTTGGCTTTGCCTCGTAATTTGGTTCTATCTCTTTGGACACATCGGTTTCTAACACTTCACTGATAAATCAGGACTGGGACTTCTTTCCCTGGTTTCTTCAGGCCTGTTTGTTCCCTGTCTTGTTCACTGGGGCAGGAGCTGGAAATGTCCTCACTAGAGCTGGAAAAATAAACTACTTAGGGCTCAAGCAGAATACGATTAACATACGCTCGATATTTCCCTGTGCCTCTGGTAGTGGAGTGCTTGGGAGCTCCCACAATACTGTAAAAGCATAATTATTATTCTTAACATAATCTCATGCTGTTTGACATGGTGAGTGGGTGGCAAGTGGCTGTGGAGACCACTGAACTATAATGATTATTTCTTTCATGCTGCATGGATTTTTAATCACCAAAGAATACACAATATCTTTGTTAGTCAGCTGCATTCACCAAAGACTGTCTGAATTATTCCTGTGTACAGCTAATAAAAATGACTGGTAGCTGTTAAGTCTGATAAGGTGAGCAGCACATTCTGCAAGGGATGAGTTATGAAGATAATGCTCCTCCTCAGATACAGAAAAATGGAAAATGGGGCCTGTGCAGCAATGGTGAACCTCAGTCTGCCTTCCTCACAGCACTTTGCCTACAAAGCACTTTCCAGCCATAAACTACTTTTAAGAGAGGAGTTTGCACACTCTCCAAGCAACTGCTCCTGAGTACAACCTCATCCCAGCTATTCCTGAGCACACCTACTCCCTTACCTGAGGTTTTGCTGCTGCCTGATCTAAATCTCCCTTGCCATTTTTTTCCCCTCTAGCTATAGTGGCCCTGGTGAACAATTTCCTCCCTCATTCTATGCAGCTGCTTTGGACTCCTTTGAATATTGTTACCATGTCTTCTCCAGTCTTCTCTAGACTAAACCAAGAATGGCTGTAACTGGACTTACAGGACACTGAAATGTGATGAACTTGAAAAGCACGAGGTGTCAGTAATCCAGCATTTATCCAAGCTGTTGGCATGGGATCATTCAAGAGAAAATGCTACATTGCCAACACCTGAAAACTGTGGGTTTCCATTCTGATAATTTGAGATTTTTATTATCAAAGTTCACTAAAACCAAGAAAGGTAATGAAACCAAAACACGAAACATTTAAAGCTGCTATCAGTTCTACAGGATAAGTTCTCTGGCACAAGGGCTGTCTTTTTCAGTAGCTCATATATTTTGACCCTGTATTTTTGACCAATTTATTTTTCATTACCAGTGGACATGAAGATGAAGGCAGTACCTCTGTTACTCATAAGTTAACCTGAAGGTATTCACTTGTTGCACCACCTGCACTGTTAAGGAGATATTTGCCACCTGCCAAAGAATTCTTTCCATCAGTTCTGAAGATAAAAGTGGTGAGGGAATTATTGTAGGAATGGCTTTGCAGGAAAGTCAAGACCAAGGTATGTATGCAGGCCATGGGGATCCAGACAGGGATGTTTCCAAAGTGGTTTGTCAAACAATCCCATTTTTCCAGGAGAAGGACTCAAGGACATCAAACCTGGTTCCAAGTCCCTGTGAGACAGCACAGTAGAGAAGCACACTGTACACCCCAAGTTAAGGAACAACCAGGAAGCTGAGGACTGTGTGCACAGAAATTGTGTCATTTAAGTAAAAGTGACCTAAAGCGAGTGCTTTTATGACCTGTCCTAAAAACGAGGGCTTGCCACATGGTGCTGCTTTGCGACGAGGGGAGGCGAGGCTGAAAAAATAAGACAGGGAAGTATTTTCCTCTAAGAATATCTTCTCCTAATGGGAATTAGGGTGGGTTTTTTCCCCCCCACCTCCCCAGGAAGGGAACAGGCTGGTGTGTACCCCACTTACTTCGGCCAAGCGGGAGTGCTTGTGCACCACCTCAGCCTTGTTCATCGGCGTCAGCTGCTGCAGCACGCTGCGGCTGTTGGTCAGCGCCCGCGTCAGCCGGGCAAACTTGGTCCAGCCTGCAGGAAAAGAAGGGAACCGTGTCAGAAATCACAGCAGAACAACTCAGACTTCATCCAGTGCTAGTAAAGCTCCTTTCTGCTCAGCGCTATTCAGCCTCAGACCTGAATGGTTTCTCTAAATTGCCGCACAGAGCCGCTTCAGGCTCCCGGCTTAAAGACCTTGAGAAAGAGGAAAAATGTTGCTCCTTCAAGGCAACACAGGTAAATGTGAAAAGAATCAAAACATTCTTTCTTCTGCCTTCTGGAAACATTGTGTTAGAGGAATGACATAGTGTTTTCAGCCTTCTGGGGACATTCTCTGCTGCTGAAATCTAATTCTAAGCCACTGAAGTTCATGCAAAGGCTTCCCAAGCCTGCAAATCCTGTTGAAGGAAAATCCTTCCCAGCTACAGAAAGGCTCCTGCTGATTCAGAACCACTGGAGCAGCCCCAGAGGTCTGATCCTTAAGTCTTTACTAGTTTTTGCCCCAGCTAAATTTATGGACAAAAATAAACTGGGAAAAAAAATTAAGAAGACTGCACCAGCAGTGCTTCAAAAAAAAAATATTATAAAGCATTTAAAGTCAGATTAATAACTTGATTTTAAATGGCATGAGGAAATAAATTTAGCTATTATACTAATGATAAACATCTGCTTTAATTGTAGCCTGGGACCCACGCACTGAATTGCCTGTGAGGAACATTTTCCTGCAGCACCCAGCAAGGAGCTCTTTGTTACTGAGAGCAGCACCAACCCAGGGACATGTCAGCAAGTCATTCCTGCTGGAAAAACACCCCAGTGTTTGTGATGGTGTGGATGCATCAGTGGATGGGGTACAGCAAAGAAAACATCAGGAGTTTCAGCAGTGTAGCAGCTCAGTATTGAGCAGGAAAATTGAAAATCCAAGTATCTTTAGGAAGGAAACATATTTCCAAGGACATGGAAGGAGATGCTGAACATTCAGTTTAGCCAGGTATAATGTTGTTTTATCAAAAAGTTGTGGATAAAATATCAAACAAGTTACAGACAGGAAAGGGGTTCAGGAGAAGTTTTAACTTTCATTTAATCTGAATGCTGAGTAGGTGAAAATTAGGGAAAATATTCGTATCTGAGAAAGGGAACATAGAATTTCTAGAATTTCTACGTTAGAATCATCACAGAATCACAGAATGGTTTGGGTTGGAAGGGACCTTCAAGACCATCTCATTCCAACCTCCTGCCATAAACAGGGACATCTTCCACCAGACCAGGTTGCCCCAAGCCACATCCAACCTGGCCCTGAACACTCCCAGGGATGAAGCAGCCTCAGCTGCTCTGGGCAAACTGTGCTTATTTTTAAGTACCTTTTGTTGATAGGACTCAGGGACTTGGAATGTTAAGGGAAGCCCTGAAGGAGATGAAATAATGAGCAGGGAACAGAAAAGACAATAAAACTTCAAGAAAAAATTATGTACAAACTTGCGTTTGCCATTTAGAACATACATACCACATTCACACAAATGTAAATCCATTGTTCATCATTTAACAATCAGAACAGCTTAAAATACCATGACACGCCACCAGCACTGCACAAACATTTGTGTCTGGCTATTTATACATGACCTCAAAAATGCACATAAAAAATTCACTGGGAAAAGGTAAAAAATAGAAGCATTTTATTAACTTTTCAAATGTAAACTTTAAATGTGAGCTTTGGATATGTCTCATGCCTCTGGAGCTTACAGGGATATTCGATTAGGAATATGCACTTTATTTAACAAGGTCAAGGCAGACTACAGTGATCTGTGAACTATTAATTTCTAGAAAAAATCATTGTGCTTTTCCTAATTGTCTATAAAACTGCAGGAATGAGACAGCTTTAAGACAGAAGTCAGAACTGCTCTTTATTTTTCTAAACTAGCAATTTCAAAAGCCAAGTGAGCCTGGTAACAGCACTGTGACAGCTCTGCCCCAGCATTTCTAGTAATTGCTGGAGGCCACATTGCACGCAGGTGATTTATTTTGGGTCACTGCAAACACACAGCAAGAACCAGGAAAAAAGAACAGCTCTCCTCCAAGAAGGTGTTCACTCACTTCCAGGTACTCACACATTCGTGAATTCAGTCATGGTCCTCTTCCCCTGGAAAAAAATATTTCCCTGTGGTCCGTAAGGACAAATATGGGCCAGTCCCCAATCTTTATTCTGTCATCCTGCCTCACAGCTGATATGAGAGTGAGGAAAAGTGCTCAGCAAAAACAAAACCATCACAGACAAACTGCCCAAATCACCCTCATTTGCCACATCACAGTGTTGTCATCTACTCCAGCTCCTGACGGGGACATGGGGATGTCCAGCAGGGAGAAGTGAAAAGCCCTGTACATAGGGAGGTACAACCCCATGCTGGAGAGGGTTGAGCAGAAAATGGTGTGGGGATTCCCAGAGGACCAAGACTGAATGTGTCCAAGGTTGAAATTCTTGGCTGAATGAGACACAGAACTGCCAACAGGTCCAGGAGGGTGATCCCTCCCATCTCCTCCTCACTGGTGAGGCCAGTTCCTGCACTACTGTGAGGAGGATTTGGACAAAAGTCAGAGGCTGGCAATGACAGGAGATGGCTTCATGCACTCTAAAAATCCCGTCATGGTGCTTTGCAGGCTGAGAGATCCCTCTCACAAAAATACAGGGTTCAAAATGCCTCTCTTATAAAAGCAGAACTGGTAAGAAATCCCTTGTCACTGTTCTAGGTAAGAAAAGCATCTGTCCTGCATTAACCTCAAATGCAGAATTCCTGGGGAAGTTAGGGAAGATGCAGCAGTAAACTGCATAACATACAACAGTAACCTTTTTCTGCAAAAATAAAAAAAAAACCAAACCTACAAGTTTTTTTCAAATCCTTCTTTACCACCAGTGAGATCGTCAGTGTCATGTAAAAGAAAGAAGCCACACATTTTAGCATTCAAAGTTACCACTCTGCTCATCTGCTGTGACCTCTTCTTTTCACAGGACAAACCATTTCATCATGTCCTTTCTCCACCAAGACCAAAGCTTTGCTTTGTGCCAGAGCAGACTTTCTGCAAAACCCTTCCAGCCTCATTTAGAGACTGCACATTTTCACTTTTCTTTCAGCCCTGTTAAGCCCATGATTCTGGACACTGGAAGCACAGAATACAATAAAATGACTTTTTTTTCTCCAACTCAGCACCAAGTCCAATATTATTTTACCTGCTCCAATCTACCCATCTGCAATAGTGTGAAAAAAAGTACCAGGTTCTTTTGTTTCCTATTTACAACCCAAGAGAATTAAAAACACAGCAACAGCAAGATGCTGGGTTGTGAGTGGGAAGGTGAAAATGTATACAGGCTGCCTCGTGTCTGAAATAATCTGCACAGAGTACATTTCTCTCTTTCTTGACCTTGTTGTAGACTAGACAAATTCAGAATTATATTTAAAACCAATGTGTATGTTTAAATAGACCAGAGAAAATTTGCATAGCTGCCTACTGCTGTCAATGTTTCTTCAAACGATTCTCTCCTTTCTTTTCCTCTTTAGACAAACACTTGAAAAGAATGATAATTTTATCCCAAGTTTCAGTGACCGTCTGTCCTCACAGATATTTTCAGTCTGGAAAGAGTAAAGGAGACGCACAAATAGCAAGTGCAAGAGGGGTAAAAGCAAAAATGTACTTATGAGACAATGCAATACTTTTGATGCTGTTTTCAGCTCAGCTGGATTGCATCTTTCTTCCACAGCACTGCCTGAAAAATAGCACCCTGAACTTGCACCACTGCACTCAGGTTCTTGGGGAAAAAAAGCATCATCATCAGATCACACACCAGATCAGGCCAGCAGCTGCTTCTCCTCACAAGCAGTTAAACTTGTAAGGAGAAGCTTGTAAACTTGTAAGGTTCCACACAAAGATGTGAAACACCTCGAATGGAAAATTCTGTAGTAGCACATAAATAAAATTATTGTTTCCCCTGGTTCTCTTTAATTACTTTCTTACCCACGGACAAAATAAGAAGCATTTGTTCCCCTGCTTTAAAAAAACCCCTCGTGGTCTGCATTCATTCTCAGGATCCAAAACAATGATCTCTTAAACCCTAACCTAGCAAAATATTTGCCTGTTTCTATCCATTATTCAAAGTAAAATTACTGCATTCTCAGTAAACTGGAGGTTTAACAGTTACAAGAACAGGACATGAAGAATGCAAGCATGCTGATAGACATGGCCTAAACTACTCCCTGCCTTGGCCCAGCTGGAATGCTGCCCTTCCAAGCTGGTAACTTCCTTCTTCCTCCATGCATTTTAGACACAATTAAATATTTTACATCCACTATTCTCCATTTCTCTTGCCCTAAACCAGACTGCCAACTCGACAGCCCTCTGACTGTGGGTCTATCTGAAACAGAGATGACTTTGTGATGTCCTTCACACAGCAGCTGAGCCAGAGATTTGTCTGAAGAGAAATAAAAACAGCAACACCAAATTAATTTTTAAAAATATTTTTTTCTAAACCTTAGATGCTGTGACTGGTTGAAGCTGTTGATGTTGTGACAGGATGCCTGGGGAAGTAGAGGAGCATGGTGGGGAGGTAGGGAATAGTCAGGTGAAGCAGACAGAGCACCCAAAGACCTCCTCAGAGGAGGAAAAGCTTTCCAGAAGGGTCTAAGGAGCTCATTTAGCCACTCAGTGTTTTATGAATGTACAGATTCATACGCCACTACAGAAACTACGTGGCTCCTGAGGGGGAAATGGTATTTCAAGGTTAGAGCTCGATCCTTTTGCTCCTCCACCACCAGAAAGCCCAAACTATCCCTCTCACTACAGCATGTGCCTTTCCATCAGCTCCTCCTCCAACAACAGCAGTATTAATGCCCACACATCTTTCTCCCTGAGATCCCAAATCCATCATTCTGGTTTACACTGGGCACCTGGGACGGGCACAGCTCCGTGGCAGCTGCTCTGCACAAACCTCCCCTCCACTGCTGCACTCGCTGCTTTCTCTGGGTGCAAAATCCTTTCCAGACTCATTCAGAGACTTCACATTTTCACATTGGCAGTGCCACAGGGACCTCTCTCTGCCCTTGTGGTCACCAGCCTGCTCCCCAACAACACACCCTGCAGATGGATCCTGCACACAAACACCCCCAGCCAGCTCCAACACTGCTCCTCTTCCCTGCTGCCTTCCTTGGGCAGGGAGAAACGCCAGCCAGGTCCAAGATGTTGATGCAGTGTATGGCAGAGCATAAAAAAAAGAAACCAGAGTAAAATCTGTCCAAAGGAAGTGCAGCAAGGGAGGCTTCCCCAAGCAGAAGTGATGCTGGAATGGATGAGACGCAATCATTGAATTGTTTAGCTTGGAAAAGACATCCAAGACTCTTTCCTAAAGAGGGAAAACCTTGTAATCAGAAGGATTTCCAAGCTCACAAAGCTCACCAAACAGAAAATATTTTCATATATAACTAAATGCAAGTTAGTTCTAAAACCTTTAGAACTCTCACCATCATTTAATTAAGAGCTGAAAATTTGCAGTCTCTCTGACTGGGTTTGTGTACAGTTCCATATGCAGATCTAACCACCCAGCTAGCAGCCACACTGGAAAGAAAATGAGTTCTTAAACTATATTATGTTATTTTAAAGCTAAATTCATACATCAGAGTTTATGAAGAGTTAAAAATCTCAAGATGAAATGTGAATGTCGACACAAACCTCGACATGACTAGTTCCCCTAATAAAGCATCAATGTAGCTCTACTGAGTTGCAATTAACCTTTTTGTCAGGGTTTGTCTGGTCTTAAATAATGATGACTTTAAATCAGTATAACAGGGAATTATCCCCTACCTTAGATTGCAGGGAATACACTGGGGTTAAGAATTATATTCTGTGTAAAAAAAAAAAAAAAAAAAAAACAAAAACACAAACAAACAAACAAAAAAAAACCAAAAAAAAAACCCAATTGCAGAGGGCAATTCCAGCAGTGCTTGTGTTGATTCCTGCCTGCAGGAGCACAGGGAGCAAATCCCAGTCATGGAAAGATTGTTCCGATCTCACTGTGGAGCACAAAACAGTAAACATGCAGAATGCTTAAATAATATATAATTTATGACTTACCCACAAAAGCAAAGAGCTAGCACTGCTCAGAGTTAGGAAGTGTGGAATTCAATTGGTAACACAGATCATCCTTTGGCATAAATAGTTAGCATGTATAAATCCAAATTATCTCTACACTCTCAAACAGTAAAATCATGATAATGGCTGGCTGTTTGCTCTTTACTGCAGGCAAAGTATGTCTGAAAGAGTTCACTGTCTCTGAAAAAGTTGATAATTCCAGTATTGGGTTTTTAGAGACAGGGGAATAAACAGGATTCCTGAATAAACAGATTAATAGTCAAACAACGTTCAATCATTCCCATGGTGCAGTAAAAATATTTCTGGACTTAGAGTCTATTAAAATGAAATTCAAAATATTGGAATAAATTTCTGGAATTGAAACTCTGTGTGTTCCACTGATAATGCACTGCACTCCTGGAATAATTTTTACATCCAACCTCCCTTCTGGCTCAGTGTTGGGTTCCCAGTTACCATCCACCCACTGCAACTGCTGGGGAGCTCAGTATGGATGAAGAACTAATGGGTAATCTTGGGCATATCATTTTACCTCTCTGAGCTTCAGTTTCTCCTCCTTAAAATGAAGATAATGCTAATTACCTAATTTGCAAGCCATTTTGAGATCTACTGATAAAGAGAGCTAAGATTTATATAACTCTAGACTACACTAGGCATACATTTTAAAATTACAAAATATTTTTCAATTCTCAAATGTACAGTCTATGTAAAATGTATGATGTAAAATGTAAAATGTACAGTGACCAACTTCTTGCATTTCACTTTTCTGCAAATAAGGCTAATATACACAAACAGAGGGCCACTGGGGAATTAGTTCCCATAAGTGTATAAAAACAGGTGCAAATTTTAGGAAGAAGAAGGGGAAAAAAAGAAAATACTAAATACTGTAAATGTCATTTAACTGGCTTTTACAAGTTGGTCAGATAGCAAAGTGCTCCTCCCATCACATCACCTGATCCAGGTTCTGCATTTGAATCACCCCAGAGTGGCCAAAGCCCCTTGCACAGCAATCTTCACCAAATTGACCCTTATGTGACACTCTCAACAAGATATTGAGACCACACAGTTCAGTAAATTAGAGGTTAAATGGGTGAAGAATTTATTACTTGGCAAGTATCAAACAAGGAGCAGTAGAAAATAGTTAAAATTTATTACTGGGGTCCTTCTGGACACCAGTGGCCAGGCATCCCATTCAGTGCTTGTCTCCAGGGATTGAAAGTTTTTATAAAATGCCCGATAGAAGTGTCAAATGACAGGAGGATTAGAGGGATGTTAAAAGCACTGAGGACATTGAAAGAGGATGATGTGCTTGATGCCTGAGCACGTGCCATGAAAACACGTTTTAAATGGAAAACAGTAATCCAGAGAAAGGCAATGAAAATAGTAACTCCAGCACAGGAGGGGAAAATGTCCCAAGCAAAGAACAGGTCTGAAAATGATCCAAAGGTCTTGGTAGATGAGCAATTCAGCATGTAATTGGCTTTGGCAAAAAGTCACCTGCTCCTTGGATACATAGCAGTAAAAGCTGGGCTTGGAGGCTGAGCAATGAGCAATAATGAGGAATTAGCTGGAAACCCACCTGGCCACAATAATTGCTGCAGAAACTCACTGGGGACCTGGGAGGCTGAAATCCAGGCCACCACAGCTTCATCCCTACTGCTGCCAATGAGCTGGATTAAAGGGCAGCTAAAATATCCATGTATCTGCCATCACCAGACCTCCACATTCAGTCTAGACAGAGGTTTAAGAAGCTGAACTCATTTACTTTATCAAAATAAGGCACAGTGATGAGCTGATTATATGTGCAAATGCCTTAGTGGGACTTTCTTAATACAGTGGGAAAAAAGACATAAGAAGATGCCCTGCAAGCAGCTAAAAACAGGCTAATTTGACACTTCTTTAATGCCAAAAGCCTAATGGAGAAGCACAAAACAAAGTAAGTAAAGTAGTGGAATCTCAGCCTCTTCTAAATCAATACTGGATGCCTCCCTGGAGGGGATGATTTAGTTACACACAAGTTCATGGGTTCAGCAGAGGAGCAACTTAGTGAAGTGGAATGCCCTCTGTTACACAGATCAGACTTTTAAACTCCACTACATTTGTACTTATTATTTTAGATTTGCCTAATGATGAGTGCTCAGTTTTCTACATACAAAGTATATCCATCTACAAACAGCTTCTGCTTCAAAGATGAGCTTCCAGTTTAATTCAATCTCTCACAGGGTTAGATTTCATTTCAATGGGATTGCATTTTCATTGCACATTAAACTTCCAGAAATTTGCAGACAGTTAATGTGCATCGATGGGTTGCTGACGGAGCACACAGAGGGCTCCAAAGGCTGTATCAGATTCAGAAAAAAAGTACTTCATTTCTGTGAAAGAAACTAAACAACCCTGGATATGGAAATTCCCTTTTCTTCATCACGGTGGGTCTCCAGCAGCAATAAAGCAAAAAAGGCTACAGACGGGGAAGAGGCAGTGAAAATAAGGCCTTGGAGCATCACTCCTGAAAGTGAGGAAGCAAATCTCTCTGTGACTGCTCAGCCTGTGCATTGTCTGCAGAAAGTGCCAGCAACACACTGCTGAAGACATAACAGGGATGAATAACAGGGATGCTTGTCCTGCAGGAACAGGAGAAAAGCAACCTTGGAAGGTCTTCCAGGTTACTGGCAAGCTGTGCCTATCCCAAATGGATGGTTTAAAATACTACCCAAAATAGTCTTTTATCAAAATATTATCTAACTATCTAAATACTAAAAGAGATTATTTCTCAGTAGCACTGCACTGAGTTGTCTGCTCTTGGCACTAAAACCCACCTGGTGTCCTGGCAAATGCCCATTCTGTCATATCCCCCTCCCCCACCAAAGTCCTTAATTCTGTCATATCTCCCTCCCCCACCAAAGTCCTTTCTCCCAGCCCAGGAGTCCCTGGATGCTGCACTCTAGACCCAGGGGAGAATGGAGAACTGGAGGTGATCTCCTTGCTGCCTGGAAGGGAGGGAAATTGCAGATAACAGCAAAAGTAAACAGCATGAGAACAAGTGGGTATCTATTGTGACCCTTGTTATTACAGCCACAGAAAAGTGCAATAAAAACATGTTAAGGATATCCAAATTGTAACCTGTTAAATTACTGTGATGGATTACTGTCAATGTGATGTACTCAACAGGGTACACTGTGCTTCAGCTAAAGGTAGAAACCTTATTTTCATGCCCTAATCCCTCCACCCACTTCCTCTATTATCACCAGGTTGGATACCCCCTCAAGGAAAAAAAGGTTCCCATGTGCAACCAGTTATATATGCTTAATAATTTGCACTTATTAAAGATAAAAAAAGGATCAGAATTACAGGCTTAGCAAGGATTAGCAAGCATTAAGTGCATATTTCTGCAACTACTACACTTTTTATAGCCCTGTCACACTCTGAGATAGAGTTGTATCATTATATAGAGTTATATAACCATAAAGAGTTATATCACTGGAAGCATTACAGCATTGTCCCAGACAAACTTGATTATCAGAGTCTGGCTCTATCAAGTGAAAATGGGAAAAAAAAAAAGAAAGAAAAAAACAAAACAACTTCAGGATCCTGCTGTGCCATTTCCTGATCCCATCTGTTAACAACACACTGTCCTAAGTTGTAAGGGGCTCGTTAACACAACTTTGCATCCTGATTCTACATCACATCATTATTCCCTAGAACTTCCCCATCACTATAGATGTGACAAGCCTGATCCCTCACTCCACAGAAACTCCAGATAACCAGTGAAAATCCTAACCAACAAAAAAATCTAAGTTTACATAGAGGCCATGTTTTTTCTTCACTGATGATAACAAAGGCAATAAAACCACTGCACAACTAGGTGAAACTTCACTATTAACCAAAACTGCTGATATTTTTTTTCTATACTTAAACTTTTTGTTCCATAGAATCTGCAGCATTCCTGGCGTCAAATGGTTTTAAAATTTTAAGTGGCCCCATTCACCCTTCTAATAGTTAGGGCCCAGAAAAATGGCTTAATTTTTTTCCTGACAAATAAACAGGAGATTATTACCACTGTGTGTCTTTGGAGGAATTGAAAGTCTTCAGATGTTTTTAAAAGGCCATTGGGTAAAGACAGAATAAAAGCTCAGCAAGCTGATAAAAGCATCCAACTGTGACCTGACAATGGTACAAACATTAAAAAAAAAAAGATCCTTTGGGTTTTATTCACCTAAAGAAAATACATAATAGGATCTTTCATATGCTTGTAATGGCCTTCCACCTCTGCTGAGCACGGCCTCGAGCCAGACCTGGGGATTTGGCCCTCTGCCACCACAGGTGGGACCTGCTGCTTGCTGCTGAATCCAGATCAGACAAATACTCCTATCAGCAAAGAGGAGCTGGAGGAGGAAAGGAGGGATCAGACAAATACAGCACAGCTCCTTAACCAGAAAATAAAGCACTGGCCCAGGGACCACCAAGGGCAGCCGTGGTCTCCTGCCTCACCATGAATTCTCACACCTCTTCTTCTTCCACACTGCCCCATCCACCGCTGGCTCAATGCTTGTAGTGCCACTGGGGCACTATAAATCCAAAACCAAACCAATGGAGGGGTTCTCTCTATCCTCCAGACCTCCACAGCTGCTGGTGGCACCTTCACTCAGGAGGGAACACATCAACCAGGAGGCTGATCCTTCCTTCCATCCTCATTTTTGCTGCTTCTGCTGGAGCTGCTGGGGCGGTTTAGACACTTTTGACTGGTTAGACACTTTTTGAAGTAATTTTCCATTTACAAGGAATGGCTTTACAGCAGTTTTTGGTCACAGTTTCATTGCCATACATCACAGGTCTCCCACACATCACCCAGCAATAATAGATTGAAGCACAAGTAACAAGAAAACAAGTCAGTCCAATCTTTAGTCGACAGTTGACTGCCTGTACCCTCTCAGAAAACAAGGTGTTTGATCTCTGTCACTGTATTTTATGGGAGGAAGGTGGCTTTTAAATATCCCTTCTCTCAAGTCTTGCTTACAGTCCAGTAAGTTTCAACAGCTTTCTGGTCTGCAGCAAATTCACAGCGCCCTGGGTGAGCCTGGGAAAAATTTTCATTACTTTTATTCTCTCTGGCAAGCAAAGCTCCCTCCTTCTCCTTCTCCTTTCAGCATTAACAGAGCAAGTGATGAGCACACAGGTAAGCAGAGACACACCATCTGTCACAGTGTCCCAGACCTCTCTGACTCCCTCTGCTCGCACAGGGCTTGTCCCCGTGAAGTCAGCTGCATTTTTTGCACTCAACAAACACGCTTTTATACCCACATCAGGAAAAAAAATATCCCACCTCACCCTGGCAATGTGCTTTGTAGTAGGACAACTGATTCATTTGTCTGCCTTTTCACAAACCCAACAAGATGCTCGACACTTTTGGGCAGATCTGCATCCTCAGCACCACTCTGCGTCCCCCAAACCTGCTGTTCCCTGGCAAGGTCCCCACAAGATGCCAACCCCACTGCAAGCAGATCTGGCCAAGCCAACCAGGTATTTCCAGGAGTGGGGACACACAGACACTCTGCAGTGTAGATACAAACAGTGCCATGATTTAAATACCTCACAGGAACATGACATACTGAAGCTTCACAACAAAGCAACACACCTTTGAACAGTGCAGAGGGTTTTGGTATGGAGAGATTATTGCATAATGGCATCAATATTTTATTCCTGCTGAATTTTTTATCTCAAATTTACTGCTCCCATAAGTAACACACAGTAACTCATCTGCACCATAGTTACTCATGTATTATGTATTGCATGGTCCTGGCAGAATTTCTTAATAAATATCCTTCTTTTAAAAAGGAAAAAAAAAAAATAGCCCTTTCAATGGCAAATCCCAGCACTCAGCAGCAACATTTTATTGAAACCCTTTTCCGCAAGACTTTAAAAACTCTCCTCTAAATTTTAACGTATGTGTTTATCAATCTCATAATTCAAAAAGAAAGTGGCCTGGCAGCTTCTAAGCACATTGTAATGTTATCTGCAGGGACAATGAGTTATGTATCTCTCAGAGCACCATGTCTGACACAGAACCACTATGATCCCAGTGCCATGGGATCCCAGAGACCCACACAGCTGAGACACACAGGGTAATGCCACAGTGCTGTTTTCCCACCCCTGGAGTAAAGTGCTGCAAATATTTGAACATGTTTCCCTTATATCAAGGATACAAAAGACAAGCTTTAATTTATACAGAAGCAGAAGAAAAATCAGGCCAGTGGTTTGTAATGATGAGGTTTGTTGGAGGGACAGATCAATGCTCTTCAATGCTCTAATAAAAGCACCCTGAGCAGATTCTTCAGGCTCCAGTTCTATGCTTTAAAGGCACTTGGGAAATGTGGCTGCACTGCCTCTGAGATGTTCTGGTTGAGTTTTGGGGGTTTTAGAGTATGACTTAGACAGAAGTAAGGGCTCTTTAGACATAGAGCCAAACCTCTTTGGCTGTTGAGGGCAGTATTTTGTGATTTCCATCATTAATACCTGGCATTTTAACTAATGGCGCTCTCCAGTACAGAGCACCAGCACACAACTCATGCATTTCACTGCTACTGCTCTTTCCCATAGGAAGAAATATTCCTGTTCTGGATGCCACATGGGTTCTGCTCCTCCTCAGGCACAAGATGGAGAGGGGAAGAGCTCAGCCCCTGAAGCACATCCCTGCCTCCCCAGGGAAGGCAGCAGAGTTTGAATCTCCCTGAGGCTGAGAATCCACAGGAGGCAATATTCATCATTTCTGCATTTGAGAGCCACCTCCAGTATGTTCTCTCTGTCCTGCTGCCACAAGGCTTCTCAGTGCAACTCAGTCCTGTGGGAAGTGGGACAGAGCTGGGTAAAAACAGGGATTTGGGAGCTGGTTCCATGTGAAATACATCTTGGTTCCCCAAGAAGGCATCAAGTAGGAAACCTTACAAGAAGATTCTTGTAAACACAGGTTGTTTTCCTTGATGAGCTCACACTATGTATTACATATACTGCAGCAAGGAGCCAGTCCCATGCCTTCAGATACCTATAAAGTCCTTTTAATTAACTGGCATTTACCCTAAAAGTCTCAGATTATTTCCAGGCAGAATTCTACATTACGGAGCTGAAAGTGAAATAAAGAACATTTGCAGGTTGCTATCTAAATTGTCGAGGCAATAAAGTTTATGATGGCTGAGAAGGTATTCCTATATCAGGATCTTATAATTTTATGGATAACATTCTCTAGGCAAAAACAAAAAACAAAAACAAAAACAAAAAAAAAGTTGTATTTAGTGTTAGCTCGGAGAGGAGCCTTTCATTTTAAATCTGCCTTTATAAACTGACTTTTCAGTTATCCAAACACTTGCAATAAGTGCTATCTAGATACTAAGAAGCTGTTTGCATTCAAATGACAACCAACTTTATCCTAAAGAAGATGTCTTAGAGCACACTAGCTCCAAGTGAGATATCAAACCTCCTTCAAGCGTGAAGAAAAAACATAGTAAAGAATTAATCATCAGGAGGCAACTTCCAAGTGACGTGGATAATGTCCTTCCTTCTTTATGTAAGCATGCACTGTTTCACCCAAAGCAATACACATGTAAACCTGACACAAGACACGTGTTTTGGAATTAAAGCAGAGGATGATGCTGCCAGATCCTCTGTACCTTTCCCCATCAATTTTTCCTGCAAGGCTGCAGGCCTGGCCAGGAGCTGCTCAGTGACAAGAGCATTCCAACAAAATCCTGCCCTGCAGCCGATAAGTAACAAGCACAATGCGCTCTGCCACGCAGCCATCACTCCTGAGCAGTAATAAATGACTCAAACAGGCTGGTTCACATTTCACCTCCAGGATGGAGAATGGGAAGAAATATCAATATCTCATCCCAAGGAGCTGGAATTATTTTTTCCTGAAAAGATGACACCTGTCCTGTAATAGAAAGATCTCCCAAAACAGACAGCATTCAAACAACTCAAAACTGTGTAATTTTTAGAAAGTGCCAGGTGTAGTGATGAAGAAGTCAATTACAGAGAAAAATGAAGGCTTGTGACTCTAGAAAAATATTGGTAGGGAATTTCCACTTATGGTGACTTATCTTTTTTTTTTTTTTAATAATTTAGGAGAGCGGCATTGAAACTCTGACAGGTTATGAAACATTTCCTCAGTTCAAGACACAGATCACAGACAAGACACGTTCCTGTGACAGGTCTGAGCTCAAGCATTTACTTCTATCCTTCACAAAAAATAATAATATACTTCACGTTTACCTTTTGTTGAATCATCTTCGATCGGTTGCTTGAACAAAGTGATATCCTTAAAAGTGCACAAGAACAAAACCACTTTTTCGTGTTCATTTCTTATAGGTGCAATTTGCATGTAGAACCAAACTGGGGTTCCTGGAGCAGAGAAAAAAGTGACATTGGAATGTGGTGTAGCACAGACTACCCCCAGCCCATAATATTTACACATTATTAAAACACACATGTAGTTTAGCTATGTATCTCAATATTTCTGCATCCTCCAGACTTTTTAATTTTACTTTCTCCAAGGAAAACAACATATTCCCATTTTTACAGCTTCATTAATCTAACTAGATGACAGAGACAGGAGGCTATATAAAAACTCATTCTGAAATAAAATACACTGTTCTTCCCCTCTTGCTCTTGTTTTTTCACAGTATGCTGCACAAACTTAGGTCTGAAATGTGGAAAGGTGACAAAAAATCAGGTGGATGGCATCTTTGATTCCCTCTTTACATAATATGGAGCTATCAAATCCAAAAAATGATGGAATATACTGTGAAGTGCTCCAAATTTTATATTACTCCAAATTTTATATTACTACTATATTACTAAATTATTTAAGAGGACCTGAGTTGGACTCTCAGTGTCCTATCAGGACAAATCAGATTAGATTTCTTTTTTTTTGTTTCAGGTCACACTTCCACCTCCTCACTGCCCTGCCCAGTGCAGCACTCTCCCAGCACAGTTATCTCGACTTAACTTCTGAAATGAAACCAAGTGTTTTTCAAATCCTACCACCCACCAAATAAACAGCCAAAACCAGCCCTTGGTTTTGGAGTGGCCAGCTTGGCTTTTGGTAAATCCCTCCTGTTTGCAGAGGTCTCCTGCAGGTGCTCAGGAGCTGAAGTTTCCAGGCTGACACACACATGGCAGTTCCCTGCACACATACAGGTGTGCTCCACAAGGGGTGAAATCCTAGAACACTGGAGCAATTTTCTTAGAAACCCCTTGTTCCCCTGCAGGGAATGTCAGATGTTCTCCATCCAGCAAAGCTCCCTGTCCCTCCCTCCCAAACGAGCACCTACGCACACTGCACCATAAATGCCTTCACAGCCAGATAATTACCTCTGGGATTTGATGTGCTTTCAGCCAGGTGACAGAATGGCTTTTCTCCTGAGCTGCCTGAGAGCTGACACAGTGACACAAGCCTCTTGCCCACTGTTATCCCACACGGGTACTGCTGGCCCCCCCAAACCTCCTCTGATGCTCCAGGTCCAGGAGCTGTGCCAGGAGCTGCAGCACAGATCCCAGAGGGCAGAGAAACCATTTGGGCTAGGATTACTGTGGGGAAGGTTAAAACCCACAAGGGTTTATTGAAATTCTACCCAGATTAAGCCAGTAACTCACTACCAGTAAACTGGAGAAGTGGGAGAGATGTGGGACTGCTTTTTGTGATAATTCCAAAGCCATTACGCTGATTACTTGATTATCTTAATTCCCAGTTGCTAACCCAAGACAAAAGACTTTTCATAACTCCTAAAACAGAGTGCTGCAGCTTTCCAGAGAAGTAATTTGCACTTATACCTGGAAATCCATTGGTACCCTTTGAGATGAAAGCAAGTAGGCAAAACACCCTGTACAAGGGTGCTGACAAAAATCAAAGACAGAGGAAAGGTGGCTACTGCTGCAGAAGCAGCAACATGAGAAAAAGCAGGTAAAGAGGTTTCCTGAGTATTACCATGTAGATAAACATATATAGAGAGAGCCATGCATATACATATATATATATATATAAATATACGTATATGCAGGCATGCCTAATGTGGTTGGTGAATAGTTGTGTGGGCAGAGGTAAGGACTATATAATGAGGGAATGCAGCAAAGCAGAAGAGAGTTGTAGCAAGCTTTTAAGTCTTGAAGCTGGAAGCTACAAGCTGGGTTAGAACACCAAGGGGAGTGTGAAGGCAGCAGTCAAACAGATGTTGCCAAAAAACATCAGCCCTTAAAGATCATCTCTAACACAGCAGAGAAGGATGGGAAAACAACCTGAAAACCTCAAAATCTCCCTCTGCCAGAAGCAAAAGGTAATGGGTAAAGGAAAAAAAAAAAAAAAACAAAACAAAAAAAAAAAAAAACACCAAAACCACACATTGTGCCACATTATCAAAAATACACAGCACACCTGGACCTACAGTTTGAAAATGGGTGGGAGGGTGCTCTGAAGACACTGCAAGCCTCATGTTGGTGACAAACACAAGCCCTTCCACAGAGTAACCACCTACACTCTGCAGAAGTACATTCATACCAACAGATAACTAATCTTTATTTCCTTCTCTGCTCCAATTTTCAGCCTGGAGGACAAGCAGGCAGTGTCTTGAAGGACCATCTTCCACGAGGCTCAGGGAATGACAAATGGAAGCAAACCCTGAGCACACCAGCTGGTTCCAGGGGTGAGCTGTTAGCATCAGTGAGGGGTTGAGGTTCTGGGCTTCGGGTGATGGAGCAGAAAGCTGACAATGTTATGGATGGGAATTGACTCAAGCCCAGAGAGAAATACTGAGTAATTTTCCATAAAGTCCTTCTGTAATCCTGCATAATTTATGGAAAGTGTAGGCTTGGAGAGCTGGGCAAAGGTGAAGATTTTATTAAGGCAGATGCAGCTCAATAAATCTCTGCAGCATCATCAAGCTCCAGCAGACAATCCCCAACCCAAAGCAAAAAGCATCTGCCTTGTCACAGGAAAGTCACCAAGAGAAGATTTTTCTCTTTTTATGCAGAAATAAAATAGGAAGGAATATAATTCTGGCCCATTCTAGAGCAAGAGCTACTCCAGCATTTACTAAGAGAAGCCAGGAGAGAGCACAGGATCTCTGGGAACCACTTTGGAAATCACATGGACACAGGGCATGGCAGTGCTGGGCACCACCACTGGCAAACATTCCCAATATGAGCCTGTCCCAGGAGATTCCCCTGATGTGAGGGGGCATCCAGGTGACCTGGAATGCACAGGAAACGGGAAGAAAAGCATAAAATCTGTGGAACAGACACATTCATACGCTTAGGAACCAAAAAGAGGTCATTTGGAGGGCTCCCCTAGGCACCTGCAGGAACAGCTGGACTTCAGGGCTGGTCTGGCTTCTCTTTTTAATTAACATGTTGGCTAAAATGCCTTGAGGCAGGCAGAACTGGAGAACTCTACAGGCATTTCCTGCTATTTTAGTGCTCACACAGGAAGATTTAGTCTAAAAAGGGAAAACAGAGGTAAAGCATAAGAGGAGGTGTCCCTTCAATGTCACGAAAGGATTAGGTGAGTTTGCAGTGAAATGGGGCAGTCAAGGCACAGGGAGCTCTTCCCTGAGGCACAACATTCCCTTCCCTCAGCCACAGCATGCAGGGAAAACCTCTGGTAAAAAACCATGTCAGCATCAAAGCCCACCCAGGGGAAGCATGGCCTCAGATTCTGGGCTCCAGGAGGGTGAACAGGGGGAAAGATCCCCAGCCCCACAGCCCCTGCACAGGGCACCGAGAGCCAGACTGAGGAGAAATCTCCATCAGGATTGGTCTTGGAATGCTCCTGGCCACCAACCCAGTCAGCTGGACTAATTCTGTGCAGAGTAGAGGAACCAGCTCTTCTGAGGCACCTTTAATCTGAGTTTTGGCTTTCTGTCTTGGGAGGATGCTCTGTGCTAGTGAAGGAGGCTGTTCACTTCCACTGACAACTGCTGGAGCTCACCCTAGGTCGGGGGTGGCTCTATGTGGTGGAAAAGTCTCTCCTCCAACCCATGCTTTCAAAGAAAGGTTCAGCAGTCTTCTGTTGTCTGGTCTCAAGGTAGTTTATTGCAAGTTATCTAAAATATTTTCTTCTCAGACTGCTGTGGTTTGCTCACAGCTCAGGCAGAGGCACACACACACCCTGACATCCTCTCTGACTCCCGACTGCTTCTTCTCTCCCCGCCCAGGGCTGCTGCTGTCTTTTATATGGTACATTACGTGTTACATGGTTACAGTTTTTCCCCAGTGCCTATTACCTATAATAAATGGTGCCTTTCTACTCTAAACCAATCTGTGAGTGCCAACATCACCAAGAACATGGAGGTAAGGAGAAGAAAGAGGGAGGACAGGACAGGCCCAAATCCCTCCATCTTAGAACTTCTGACCCCCATGTACAAAACCAAAACCCTCCTGTACAGCACTCAAAAATTCTTCCCTCTACTTTGTGATTACTTCTACTATAATATCTAAACTTTTGTGACTTCTTGTTCTTCCTGCAAGATTGGTAAATCATACCATAGTTCAAACCCAAAATCACAGCTGTTTCCAGCTGCCTGCCAGGGTCTCAAATGCTTCTGACCTGGACCCGGAACATCCAAAAATGTCTGAGGGACATTTTGAGCTCCGACAGACAACAACAGGAATCACAACCACCAGCTCAGCAGATCTGTCCACCATGCACAAGTCCAGCATGAGGCCACACAACAGCATGGGCTGTGCTCAGGATGTGCTCTGAGGTCGACGAGCCAGCACTGCCCAGGACGGAAAATGAGACTGGAATGGCTCGTGGTTAAGACAAAATGAAGAAAATCTCCAGTTCTGGCAACTTCCTGCAAACCCAATGGCACCAAGAAGGAACACAGGCCCTGAATCTCATTGAGCATGGAAGTCCCTGGTTTTCTAACTAATCCCTGGGCTATGTGCCAGGCTCAGTGCTCTCCCCAGAGCTGGTATGTGTTGGTTTACACAACACGGAGGCATCTCGACAGCGCCAGGAGCAGCCACTCCACAACCAGGGCCTGGCTTCTCACTTGTGGAGACATGGGGGAGTTTCTTGAGGGATGTGGGGGAACTTCATTCAGCATTTCTTTTCACTTTACCCAGTCAGTTTCCCTTCAGGGAAACAATCCTCAAAACTAGATATATTTTTGAAAGAAGGAGTCAGACTAGAGACAGCAGGGAACAACTACTATTCTTGGCAATCTGAATGCTTGGCCTGAAAAGAGAGCTCTCTTCCTGAGCTGTGGTAACCAAAATACTTGTTTCTTCTCCAAATCTTGCCCCAAATTTACCCATATGTCAAAATGAAAATTTCTTTCAGTCTACTGCATGCTTTAAATATGCTTTATCACTCCCAGCACCACACACACATATACATACTGTTTTTCTTGTAGAGGAGAATTTCAAAGCAGTTTGACTCATAGTTGTCGAAAGTCTGTCTGACTTTTTCAATGGTCTTCTTGTCTGTCAGTTCACCATACATAAAACTGAAAAAAGAAAAAAATTCTCTTTTTTTCTAGACAAACAACATTGTTACAGTCACCTTAAATAGCAAAAGCATTGAAGATGCCATGAGCTGTCATTTACCAAGGTTTAATTATGATTTACACTCCATTTAAATATTTAGAGTGTCACAAGGACACCTACAATAGCAACTAACCATGACCACCTTCTTACTGCAAATAAATCCAACATAATGCTTCATTAAGTGCTTTACTGAGTATATCTTTAAGGATATATGGTTAGGAAAAAAGCTGACAGCTTATGAAACCATTATCACCACAGCTGCAGGCCACGGGAGTATTCCTGTCAAAACAGAGAAAATGGAACAAAACCTCTAAAATCTCCCAAATTTTGTTCAATCCTCCTGAAAATACTTCTGGAGGAGGGATGTAATCTACTACAGGTAAATTTAGACTGTTGGCTGAACCAATGGCTGCAAATCTAATCTTGTCAAGATGCATCTGGGACAATAAGATAATTGGAATTCTTTTACTAAATACCAACACAAATAGAGGTAGGATTTAAACAGTGAGGAGCAATGACTGCAATGTGTAGCTATGTCTGCACTACTATCAAACAACCAAATTCACCCTCATTTTCCTCACTGTATACTGCATTTCTTTAATAGTTCAGTGGAAAATACTGAAATGCTTTTGGAGACTCATCCCTCTCCAGACTGAGAATATAAAAATGTAATTTTAACTCTGCTATTTCTTGCCACTTAAGCATCTCATCATTGCATTCCTTTCCAGGTCAGACCTCCAGCTGGTGTAAGCAAACCCAACCCCCTGACCTTGCTTTTGACAGCCTTTGTAAGGAAACAGCCAGGCTTTTATTGTCATTCTCCCCTGGATTAAAAATAAGTGAAGGCTGCTCTGTGCAAATTCTCAATTACAGAACAGAAAGAAAATGGAACATCAGATAAAAGCTTTCAGACACTTGGAGGAATATATTTTTAATTGATCAGACTTCCCCCCACCCCCCATTCTCTTCCTTCACAAACAGTTTGTGCCTCAGCTGAAACAGAAGCTACAACAGAAAACCCTGAGAATATGAAAGGGAAAAGCTATCAGTGCCTCTGTGGTTTCAGTGCAGCTTCTCTTATTGATCAACAGACCTCCAAAGGTTCAATAAACATTTATTTTATGTCTACTGGTCTGAAAGAAACAATAAAACAACACAGTGGTTAGAGGCTCAGCAAGCATTAAAGTACTCAATGAAGGCCAGACCATGAATCTTTTCCCTTCACAGCCAGCCCAGGGAAGCAGTGGAGCTGCTCCCACAACAAGGTGGTGCCTGCACTGGGTGATGGAGGCATCAAAGTGGCTGCCACACCTGAGTGTCACTACAGCTGCCTCTTCACTGCTGACACAGACATTGATTAGATTGGGTATTAGGAAAAACATCACTGAAAGGGTGCTCAGGCACGGGAGCAGGCTGGCAGGAATGCTGTGCAATCACCACCCTTGGAAGTGTTCAGAAAGCATGAGGATGTGGCACTTGGGAACGTGGCTGTGTGGTGAAGGTGGCAGTGCTGGGGTAGTGTCACCTTTGGGACAGCAAAGAGGTGGCACTAGAGCAGCTGACAGCAGGAAATGGTTTTACCCAGGCACGAGGCTTCAGTAATGTCCTGATTATCATTAACATGCACAGCTGTCTCGAGGACATGCAGAACACAGCCTACTGCTCCTTTTTAAACAACCGCCTTTACCCATTTCACCTGAAAACATTTTATACCTTTATATATGAGATGACAACAAAAAGAGTTTGATATTTTTAATTTTTTTTAATCTATGCCTTTTTTTAATGCTCTGAGGCATCTCTCTTCCGTTTTCTTGAGACTTAAAACAGTGTTTCTCATAGCCCTGAAGGAAAAAATAGCAAGAATTTGTTGAGTGCTTGATTTTATAATACATAAAATCATCATTAATTAGTGTTAAAATGGCAAATCCTACTTGATGATGAGTGGTGGACGATACCAGTTAATGCTGCAGAATATAATCAATCAACTTTATGTTTTAAATTACAAGCAGCTTATTGTTGCAGTAAACCTGTAATGCTCAAATCTCATATTATATTCACACATAAAGAGACATTTTAAAGGCTTCTGGAACAATAAAAACATTTTTCAGAAGGCAATTTTTAACAGCACCAAAGGAACCTCGGAGCCTTTTATGGCACGAGTTATGTAAGATTTTTGCTTATCACAAGTTTAATTTAATTTAGTCTGTCCTATTTTGTACACATGGAGGGACTCCTACTTCTTTAGTCAATCACTCTGTCTTTTTCTGCCTTTTTTTTTTGTTTTGTTTTGTTATTTAATGCTTGTCAAATGCCTCGAGTGCAAACTGTACAAGACATAAATATCAAAACCACTCTGCTACTGGGAATCTTACTACATAGAAAATACACTTATCAAAGAGAAGCAAGACTTGCTGAAGTACACAGAGAAAGGCACAATCTTAGATGTTTTCTCCACCTCTAAAGCAGACCAGTTGTCATTTAGGATGCCTGGGCTCCCACCTTCCTGTTAAAGCATCTCTTGGCACAGAAAAGCCTCGACTGAAGTTTCACATTGTGCTGCTCTGTCCTTTGCCAGGATGCAGAGCAGCAGCATCAGAGCAGGTCTGGGTTTGCAGGGCAGCAGCTCTTTGAGAGGAATTATCCAGGACAGAGGAAAAGTGAAGCACAGAAGGCATCCAACCCTACACCAAATTTACAGCACTCTTCATCCAAAAGCAGTCAGGGCATCATTTACAGGAGACAAACATCCACACAGGAGGAGCAGCAAATACAAATACACATCTGTACACATTTAGCTTCAAAACCCTGCAAGGTGACGAGCAGACACCATTCCTCAGGTGCAGCTCCGTGGGTTCCCAAAATCACCCTCAGTGGGGCTCCTTTGCACAGATTTTGCCCTGCAAGGACACAAAAACTCAGGCCACAGAGGTGCCATCCCAGCACCAAATCTACCCTTCTTCAAGTCCAGCTGTACCCACCATGCATAATCCCATTTCTTTGAGCACAGTGGGAATTTTGCCATTAGCTTCACTAGAGCCAGGATTTCCCTTGCAGGCTGGTTTTTAATCCCACTTGTCAGGGCAGTAAATCAAAACCAGGCAGGGCAGAGATGCTGACCCAGTGCTCCAGTGGGAACAGTGGCTGTGAAAATCTTATATGCAAGGAAAGGCAAGCAGAGCAAAGCCTGGAGTGAGGTCCAGGTCTGCTCTTCCAAAGACGTGATGGAATCACAGAGTTGAGCTGATAAGCAGCAGTATTTAGAAAACACTGATATAACTTGCAACATTAAACTGCATTTCAGTGGTTTACAACTCTTTATTCTTTCAACATGTTCATGAAGACACACATGGTCATGTCTGGGGACAACTGGGCACAAAACCAGTTATTTTCCTGGATGCTGGCTGACATCCTGATATACCTCCAGGCAGGGTTTTTTTTTGGTTAAATGGAGGTTAGAGGTGTCTCAGTCACATATGAGCCCCATTCCTCCTGGACTGTCAGCTCATTTTCACCTGGCACAGCAAATGAGAAGTTCTTCCACCTAAAAATTCTATGCATTTTAGCACTCACTTACACCAATTATTCTATATATCAGCCCAAGCTACACATGCAATTTTGAGTGCCACGTGAGCTCAGAAAGAACACATATCAACTCCCATCACCCAATATAGCCTGACTTGTATGTACAATGTGCTTTTTATATAGTGCCTGTGAAACTAAGGAGACTGGCACTCATACTGAGGGATTTCTAAGTGATTTTCCTGCCAGTGAGCATATTGTTGCTGATTAAAAAAATGAGAGAAGTACAAAATCAAAGGAATTACCAGCCTGTCACAGGACTAGCTGGAACAAAAATCACCTACACCTCCAGTGCCTTCAGTTGATCCACCCCTCTCTGTGATCTGTATCAGGCAAGACCATCTGAGACTTAAAATCACAGAACCACAGAATTATTTAGGTTGGGAAAGACCTTCCAACTGCTAACCCAACACTGCCACATGCATCACTAAACCATGTCCCTGACTGCCACACCTACACGGCATATGAAAAGTCCCAATGTAGGGGATGGGGTGGGAAAGAGAATGTCGTGAATTCCCACTGGACTACCAGGAGAAAAGTATGGCTGAAAGATGATTTTGAAGCACTTATAACCTGAAGCTACTTGACCAAACATTGCAATATTTATAAATTGTTCTTCATCACACTCATCAGTAATAAAAACAACTTGTATCAGGGGCTAGATATACATCGTTTGTATCTGTATATTTAATTTGGTTGGATTTTTGACTTTGAAAAGCAGACCTTTCAAAACCTGCAATTAGAAGGTGGCACCGCAGCACTCTTAGCCCACAGCACTTGTCTTAGAGCAGTAAAACAAACCCTGCATATAAAGCAAATGTTATATATAATGTAACATAATCTGGGCATAATATAGCAAAACTGGACTGGGAGCCTGACTGAGAAAATACTGTAATTAGCCCCAGATATCAAAAAAAAACTCCAGTAACATTCTGCTGAGTAGTCTAAGCAGGAACCATTGGCCTTTAAGACCAATCACCTCCATATCTCTCATCAGAGAGAAGCTCCAGCATTCTGGAAGGCTGCATGTTCCATGTTACCTATGCTGAAAATCTGTCCAGCTCTCACCCAATCTGAAATCTGTCCAGCTCTTACAGGTCTGGAATGTCTCCTAAGAAATGAGAAACATCTCTCTGCTCATGTAACTCGTAGAATCCCTGAATGGTTTGGGTTGGAAGGGACCTTACAGATCATCTTGCTCCAACCTCCTGCCATGGGCAGGGACACCTTCCACCAGATCAGTTTGCTCCAAGCCCCATCCAGCCTGTCCAAGAGCCAGACACAAGAGTGTTGGTCACGCTTTGAGTGTAGAGAGAGGGCTCCCCTCAAAATCCAGAGGTGGGTGTCTAGAATGAAGATGAAAGAAAAAACCAATCTTTGCTACCAATTCCATTATCCACAGTAATTCCTCCTCAATTCGTACAATTCACCTCAATGACCTGTTTGAGTGTGCTCAAAACAGGATCCTTATAAACGGTAACAGGAGATTATCACATTCACAAAAAGCACCCAGATGGAACAAACCTTTTGGTCTCCTCAATATTTGACACACATGTGCATCATTATCAGACAGGTATTGCTAAACCTTCCCTTCCTCAGCAATTTCCTACAATCCCATTCTGTAATTGTAATTATTTTAATAGGCACGGGCTATAGAAGCACTGGCTGACAGCAAACACAGACAGTGCACTACAGAGGATGGCAGTGAGCAAAGGGGAAAGTGTGTAAGGGCAGCTGTGATCAGGCTGTTTCCTTTGGCCAACAGAGTGTATTGACCCTGTTGTTACTATGTGAATGAATATTTCATTTCAACAGCACGTGCCCATCTCCTGCCTCTTGCCCCTGGGAGGACATTTGGCTGCACAGAGCAATCCCAGATCTTGCTTCCTGACCCCACAGCAGCACGTTGCTTTCTGGAGAAAGCAGCGAGTGCCATCCAGGGACAGGCTCCCTGCCCACCCTGCTCCTGCCAGCTGAAGCACCAGCTGATCACCAGTGTATGGCAGCATCATTTCCCATCATCACTGTAGATCACAGAATCACAGAATCATCACAGAGTCAATGAATGGCTTGGGTTGAAAGGGACCTTAAAGATCCAAACCCCCTGACATGGGCAGGGACACCGTCCACCAGACCAGATTGCTCCAAATTCTGTCCAGCCTGGCTTTGAACATTTCCAGATATTCCATCCTCTGTCCCCAGTGCCTGGAATTTGTCACTCCCTGAAGGCAGAAAGGGAAAACCTACGCAAACTTTTACCTCAGCCCTCCCTTCTTGCCCCTGTCCCTCGTTTGCTTTGCCCACACACACACTCACACACATCAGGGAGCCAGTCCTCCCCCAAAAGCATCTCTTTCTAAAGGATGCAGCAGGCACAGCTCAAATGCACATCCAGCCACAAATCACAGCTGCTCGCTCCTGAACGACCACCAATAAAAGAAAAAAGCCATAAAGCTGCAATGCTTAGAGTAAATATATCAGCAGCCTAATCACTTTCTTGGGAATAAAGATGCACTTTGTGCATTACTGAGCTCTGTGTATGCTTAATAATAGGGGCCAGCGTGGGCTACAGAAGAGCCCACTGCCTCCTGGCATGTAACAGCAGAATTCAGAACAATCTAGCAAAAGTGCCTTTGAACTATATTACCTAAAACCCCACTCTCTTTATCATTAGCTAGAGTATATGCTCACCAACACTAGCCAGGATAAATTTCAAGGTGCTTTACCATGTTCTGTATGAGTTGTATAAGTTCTGTATAAATTTCATTTGAAGCCTGTTTTAAGACTTCAACATCAGCAAAACAATGCCTTTCTTACCTGAATCCTTTCTCCCCTAAACCTCACCATTCTTTCCAGTAGATTAAAAGTCTCCAGGAGCACCAAGTGGCAGCAAAAAAGGCAATGGGCATACCTGCAGGTGCTACTCTTCTGCATGACGTCAGCTCGGTGGTATCCAGAGAGTTTGCAAAATCCGTCATTACTATAAACTACGGGCCAGTCCACAATCTGGGCGTTTCCCAACAAAAAACTGGATTCTGAAAGGACAAAGAGCAAAAGAAAGGGCTGCTGTCAGTGGCAAAATAAAATTAAATCCTCCTTGTGATACACAGCAGATGCAGAGTTAATTTGTGACAGTAATTTCCACCTTGACGTTTCAGAGGGAAATCCAAATAGTCATCTAAAAGAATTTGTGGTCACACAGTAAACTCCTGGTAATGCAAGTAACTTCCTACACCACAAAACACCAATATAAGCCTCAATGCTTTAACAATTTAGAAAGCATTCCTTTATTCACAACATCTAGGCAAGATAGCATGGGTTTTTTGTTTTTTTTTTTAATTTTATAGATATCTTGAATGCAACACTAAATTGACGTGCAAGCTGAGTTTTAAATGTGGAATTATATGGGTGCCTAAAGCTGATAATGACTCTTTTGCTTGAGAGAAGGAATTTTTTCTTCCTGGCAAGTCTGAATGTTTTGCAGGACACAGCCAGCATCCCTGGGATGAGGGACAGAGTGCCAGGTGACACTGGGGAAAGCAGATGTTTTAAAATTGCAGTCCATGGTAATCTTCAATGTTTTCTTTATTTTTACTGTTAGTTTTCAATTTCGACTACGGCTATGGAACTATATGGTCCCATTCACTGGTGCTAGAAAGCTATTAAAATATAACTATTGACAATCATTGCTGCATAAAAATTACAGGAAATGCTCCTTTCAGCAGTTCTTATAGGGGGGAAAAAAGGATATTTTTACAAATTTTCCTCATAACAGCCAAAGAATGGTTATGACAACAAAAGACATTTACTCAGGTGTGCATACTGATTTTAACATAAAACTGACACTGAGCTACACATGCCCTACTCAGAGTGTTTATAACTGTGACTGGATTGTACATTCTGCAAATATTATTCTATTGAATATGGAACATGTACTAAAAAAAAAGCATTTCTATCTTTTTTCTTTATAAGCATGAATTTTGAAAAAAAATGAATCTGGAGATTACTGGATTTTCTACAGAAAAGCAGATTTTAAAATATTTAAAAGCCAACCAGTGGGAGACATAAAAGTTTAGATGTTGTGAAATCTAACACTTTTACACTCAAGGCATTTATTTGGATCTATCACAAATATTCTTTAAGCCTAAATGTCAACCTTTAAAATTTGCTTTCCTGCCCACAGGAAGATGCCCTTGCTACAAACAACAGGAGAAACTGAATAAAGCCCGAGCATTATATAAAATATCCCTGGATTCCAGCAGCTCAAACCCCTGGGAACAAAGGTTTTGCTGGAGCTCATCCCACTGTACTGGCATTCCCTCCACACCAGCATCTCCATGATGCCTAAAGATTTTTTTTAGCTTTTTATATATTTTCATATATCTGAAGCCTTGTAGATTTTTAATGTGTCCACTTTCTAATACTTTTCCTGTCCTTTCTCATAATACACTAACCCTTTTCTAACACATTCTTGAAATTCTGTTTAATACTATACTTAAGGAAATAATTTCTCATAAGAACATTTGTTTTCCACCAGAACTTAACAGATAGAGCAAGAAAACAGAGCAAAGGAGCCCCGGGAGCAACTGCAAAGGGCTGACCCAAGGGTGGCTTACTGGGGTAACTGATTTCCTATTGGATGTACTGGCCAGATATATTAATTAATAAACCTTACAGAAATTGTGAAAGTCTTCTTTCACATGTGCACAGAGCCATACTTGTGCACCATATTTTCCAGCTTTCATTAAAGAGCTGCTTTTTATCTTAGCACTTTAACACTGTTGCAAGGTTTTTTTCCCTTCTGTCATGAGGCAGCACCTCCAGTTTGGAAAAGGGGAGACACCCCCAACCCCCCAAACCCAGGCTCTCCTCATGGCTGTCACCCCATCACCACCACACTCCAGAAGCTGGAGATGCTGGGAGCATCAGCAATTCTGAATTTCCCATCCCACAGGGAAACAACCCGAGGTGGCAAGTTAAATTTGGAAAGATTGGTCTCTATAGAACCATCTGTGGCCAAAATTCTGCTCACACACCCGGACACAAAGGGCACAGCCTGATGATGATGATGATGCTCTCAGGGATGCTCTGCACATCCCTGAGCTCTCCAGAGGGCCACAGGCCAAAAGCAAACAACCTCCTGCAAAGCCTCCCCAGCCACAGACAGGGACTCAGTTGTGGATTCCCACCACGTCACTGCTTCAGGACACAGGGCACACAGCAGAAGACACGTGGTGCAGTCAATAAATATCACTTGATGCTTGTCTTCTATGGATTTTATACTTCTTTGCACCTGAGGGTCTCAAAATATTTGATAAGGCATTCACCAAACTGATCAAATTCTCAAGAAACTTGGGAGGGGACAAAACAAAGCCAAGCTATTGACAAATTGTTGTGGGTTTGTTTTTCTTTTAAATCCCATAACATTTGAGGTAAAAAAGACACTAGAAACATTTTGGTAGATATTAGTATTTTTATTTTTTAGGGTTAGATTAGATCTATAGTATTCATATTAGAAACTTGACCAGATATTAGGAGGGGTTTTCTTTGGTGCCCTTGAATTTTCCTGTACTTAACTGACTTTTTTTTTACCCTTGTCTCCTAAGCAAGCAAATCTCATTCATCCATGCTCAGCACAGGAATATGAATCATAGAATCTTTTAGACTGGAAAAGATCTCCAAGATTATTGAGCCCAACTGCAAATACAGCACTGCAAATTCAGCACTGCCAGGCCCAAATACCAATATCTCTGTGTGTGTGTGTGTGTGTGTGTGTGTGTGTTTGCCTCTTGTTAGAGACCAATAAATCCAAGTGCAGAAATCCATGTTTCATTAATGGTGCTGCTCAATGAGCAACTTGATAAAATTGAAGGAAGAACAGGGCAGTGTCTGACCCTTCGGTTTTCTTAGGTACCCAAATCTCAGTATTCACAGAACCCTCTGTATTTAATCTACCTTATATTTTATCAAGAGTCATTATTTTGTTCAATCAAGACACAATTAATTCTTCCCTATTTCTACAGTTACAAATCATAACTCCATGCAGATTTAATTCTACATGAGCCAGTCCATACCCAGCTGTAACAATCCAAACTGTGTACTGAATGACAGGACGTTTTGAGATAACCTGTCTGGTTTTGACCATAATTTTATAAAGTCATGTTATCACCACTAACTATTCATTGAAAGTCCATTTCTGCAGTTCCCTCCAATGAGGATGGATCCACAGCCAGTTCTTGACTAAATCCTGTGTGCCTGACTTTTGTATTCCCACAGTTCAGATTCATTATTTCCTGGCTAAGAAAGGTCATCACACTTGTGTCTTTGATTATGATTTCCACAAGTCTATGGCAAATTCCACTCTGTCCAATTTCCAGCTGGCTGTCGGCACCAGGTATAAGAGACAAGAGCTGGAAAAAAACTCATTTTATCTCCATCTCCAGTTGCCACAAGGCAGCCAAGAATGGAGGTGTTCAGACTCCTTTCATGGCAGAGGCAACCCCTCCTTCCCTGCTCTAGTCTTTAACAGATAAAAGGGGTCTCTTCAGAAGAAAAAGAAAAGGAGCCAACAAAAGGTCTGGACATGGTAGGGTGATGAGCATGGCACCAGCACTGGGATCTCCATAGCCACACTCAGATCCAATAGACAAGAACTATATTCTGCAAGCAAGTCTTTTGAAAGAATATGTTCTATTGGAGAATTTACTTTAATTATGAATTTACTTTAATTATGTCACAATTTCACGGCAAGATCACAACAGGGATTGCCAAGGACAGCCAAAGTTATGAATGGCAGGGCATAAATACAGCTGACATCAGCTGTAAGGTGCTGTAAACCAAAACTTGTGCAACATCCCTGCTGTGGTCCAGGAAGGAAAATCTCTCTCTCTGAAGCTCCCAATCCCACAAGTATTTTTCTACACAAGCTGGGGAATTCCCCACTGGTCAGCGAGACACTTGTCACTGCTGAAAGCAGGACAGAAATTCTGACAGACTCTGGTCTGAGCCAGCACGTGGTGAAACTCCAGGAAACTGGGATCCAGATGACCATGGGGTGGTATCTCATACTCTGAAAACACTTACATGCAGCTAATTTCAAAATTCACACAATGATTACCCCAAAATCTCTGGTGACGTGTTCATCCTTCCTGGATTTCTCTGATGCATTGAAAGTGCATGTTCACTTCCCATTCCCTCACAGATGAAAGGTCAGTTTTTATTATTTATAAGCTTGTCTTGATGTCATTGCCTCCACCAACCATCTTCTCCACCCATTCCCCTTTGTGATGCACTGTAGCCCAGATCAGAACTCTGTGGGCTGTGCATGTTCCTTGACTGGACACCTGTAAACCCCAGTGTCTGTCTGTCTGTCTGTCTGTCTGTCTGTCTGTCTGTAAGGAAAGCAGGGTCTGCCAGCAGACTCATCTGGCTCAGAGTTGCCAGATTCCTCCCAGGAAGGCAGCAGGCTTTTTATTAACTAGCATAACTCTCCCATTTGCAAGGTTTAATGCTGATGGCAAGGCAACAGGGTATTAGAGGCATACAGTCAGCAAAGCTTCAGGTTGGAAAACTCAATTGAGGAAAACAATTTTTTAAAAGGCACTGTATTTGCTGTTGCCATGCTTTTATTTTGTAAAAAAGGCTCTTTTGTATAAAGGCAGCCTATGCTGTAGAGCAGCAAGCTTTTAATCTTACTCTATCTTGCAGTAGCTAGCACTCAACACGGTGCTGAGCCTTGTGTTTGTTATTAAAACAAAATAAAAAGACCACAGTGCGCGAGCAATTTTTTTAACTAACAAAATGCCTAAAGCAGTGTAAAATTCATGTTATGTAATGACAGGAGAGCAAGAACAGCTAAATCATTCCAGGAGATATGCTTAACCAAGTGAGAAACGTTGTCTATAATCATCTTTTCTCAAGAATGCTTGGGTACCACTTGCAACCAAAATTGTTTAAATCACCATTTTTGAGAATTCCCTTTCTTCTCAAGGAAATTGGCAACTGACCTTTTTTAGAAAGGTCACCACTGAAAAGATGTTCTAAAGAAAATAAGCAGTAGCAGAACACAAACAACAATAATGATTATAATAACAAAAAGAAGCAGAGTTTCCATCTAGAACAAATTCCTACCTCTATCAACTTTACACAGAGCTGTCCTTCAGAACTACCACCCTTCCACTGCACAGCAAAGGCAGCTCAGAGCTCTTGGGGGCTGGGAAATATCTGGAATTTGCCTTTTTTTCGCTAATGTAAAAGCCCCAAACTACTTCAACTGCTGTGAGTTGATCCTCCTCAAAACTACACAGGGTCAGCATATTCCTACAGACTTGTTTAGAGCATCTTGGAAAACTGGTGGTGCTCCTCTGTGGGTGTACTAAAGACATTCTCTTTTTCTATTTTCTTATATTTCCTAAACAAGTCCTGGCCCTGACAATACCTGGTGTTGTCTGTGGTGACTCCAACCATGTGCTCAAGATGTGCTGTGTCCCCATGGAAGATCCTAAATCATCTTGGAGGGCACAGCCCTCTGAAATCTGCCTCAACAGGCACCAGTATCCCTCCAGCTCTGGGGCTGGCTGCAGACAAACCTCAGTTCTTGAAGCACAACCTCCACCAGCACTTTGTCCTCCTGTCTGTAAAACCACAGTGCTGTTTTCTAACAAAGCTATAATTTCCCCAGTGTCTTTAAAGCATGCAAAACATCAGTGTCATCCAATTTAACCAGTACATTAAGTGTTGCTTGCCTGAAAAAAAAAAGAAAAACTCTCAAAGGACTGACTCTTTACGTCACCTTTCTGTGCCAGTGCTGTCTTTATTTAATACTCATATTATGAAGATGCAGCTAAACCCAGAGCAAGGTGTCATCACACTATGCTGAAATTATCCACTTCCTGCCTCAAAAACGTGCTCCTCAAATAAAACAGAAGATGAATAACCCAGCGCTGGCTGAAATATTAAATCCACATGTAAGCCACTCAGCTGGGAACACAGCAGCTTTCAGCAATTTAGCAAGTGAGCTCAAGAAGAAAAATTGGAGCCTGCCTGAAACTAAGAAAATTAACTAAAAAACCTAAGAAAATTCTCGAAACTAAGAAAATTAACTGCAATCATTTGGAATGTAGAGCCCACAAACAGCCCCTGCCTTTACTGTGGCACATCACTGACCCCAGGAAGAGCTCTGAGGCAATAGGACATGACAGCATCTCTATGAATTACCTGAAAAATGACATTTCCAACAATTCTGATCATAGTTTCTCCCCACACATCCATTTATCCTAGAATTAAACTAACCCTCACCTATCCCAGTTATCATCTAAATGCCACTGCTGAATCTGCTCTCTATTAAAATTATGCAGAACACAACACAGATGTACTGAGACTAAATTCAAACTGGAGCACGCTGTAACTCTCACTCAAGGCACAGAGGCAGCCTCAGGGAGGAGCAGAATTCAGACTTCCAGCTTTATACAAATGAGAGTGCTGCCTTCACATCCCCAGAGGAGAAAATTGTGGCAATAGGATTTCAACAACGGGACTCCTCTTGCAAACACTGAGCCTTGGCTGCTTCTCAAAAAATCCTGTTTGGGCAAAAATCAGCTGCACCCTGTCCTGTGCTCTCCTCTCTGTGCCAGTGGCTGGAGCAAAGCTTCCAGCAGGACTGATCCCAGAACCCCTCCCAGGTGGGGAGTCAGGCCCTGGCCACCTGGGGTACCCAGCTCAGCAGTTACAAACAATAGCCAGTCCCCTGAGTGTGATGATTAAACAAGCTTTTTTTTTTTTTTTTTTAAATCTGAAAAGCAGTTTATTAGAGTGCCAACTCCAAAATCTTCTATTATTTAATGTTATCAAATCAGAAAATCCTATTTCCTTCAGCTCTGCAAGAGAATAACTTAAAATCCCAGTTCACCACCAGACACTGCCCCATAAAACAGGCTAATTAAATGTATTTCCACTTCCTGACATTATCCTTTGGCTGCATACTCCTTCCAACTGCAAGAAGAAAACCTGAATGTTTCCTCAAAACAAAAAAAAACTAATCAATTTAATTTTTTTTTCTTCTCTTAGGTTTCAACATTAACCTGGGAATGCAGCAGCTCTTGCAGTGACCTCTTGTGGCTCAGTAGCGCTCAAAGTTCCCCCAAAAGGGAGGATGGAAACCTCCCCCAGTAACAACCCAGCCCACCAAGCACAGAACGGAAGATGAGAAAGAAAAATAAACAAAAAAATTGGAAAAAATTACAAAAAAAAAAAAATTAGGAAGAGGGAAGGGAAGGGAAGGGAAGGGAAGGGAAGGGAAGGGAAGGGAAGGGAAGGGAAGGGAAGGGAAGGGAAGGGAAGGGAAGGGAAGGGAAGGGAAGGGAAGGGAAGGGAAGGGAAGGGAAGGGAAGGGAAGGGAAGGGAAGGGAAGGGAAGGGAAGGGAAGGGAAGGGAAGGGAAGGGAAGGGAAGGGAAGGGAAGGGAAGGGAAGGGAAGGGAAGGGAAGGGAAGGGAAGGGAAGGGAAGGGAAGGGAAGGGAAGGGAAGGGAAGGGAAGGGAAGGGAAGGGAAGGGAAGGGAAGGGAAGGGAAGGGAAGGGAAGGGAAGGGAAGGGAAGGGAAGGGAAGGGAAGGGAAGGGAAGGGAAGGGAAGGGAAGGGAAGGGAAGGGAAGGGAAGGGAAGGGAAGGGAAGGGAAGGGAAGGGAAGGGAAGGGAAGGGAAGGGAAGGGAAGGGAAGGGAAGGGAAGGGAAGGGAAGGGAAGGGAAGGGAAGGGAAGGGAAGGGCCACAATTAGAAGCGAGACCACAAATCAGCTGATCATATCTCAAGGAAATCCAGCTTTTCCTTTTGCTAACAACATGGCATTCTTTAATTTTCTAAATTAAGAAAATGGCACAGAGCTTCCATAACTATGTTTTAAAGTAAAAATAAACACTTCAGACTATGCAGAGCTCCCCAGTTTCAGCAGCAGTCAGAGATGCTTAATCTGTCTGCACTCAGCGAGCCCACTTGAAAAGCAAGGAAAACAGGGTGTCTGCAATTGTAAACCCCTCACACATGCCATCTAGCAATGCTTGTCAGTGTAAAAATCCACTTTGCATTGATTTACGTGCCAGCGAGTGCCCTGCAGTCACAGAACCTGCAGGAGGAATCCTGTGCCTTCGAATGCCAAATAAAACCCCAATGACATGAACACCTTGGTAATCCCTTCTTTAACTTCTGAGCTGAACTGGAGGATGGAAACTTTCACCCCATGGTGCATCCTGCTTTTATGCAGGGATTTAGGGAATTGCTGAGCTCTGCATTTTTCTCAGAGGATCCCAAGTGATAGACATCCACTAAACTCGAAGTACTTTGCTTTAAAGAACTTTCTCTGTGCAGCATGTGCAATTTAATCGGTGCCAGATGAAAACGCAGCTTGTTTTAATGTAGGGAAGAGAAGCCCACATGCATCACATCCCACATCCCTGCCTGGAAGACAGGAACCCTACACAGCTAGTAAGAGCAGAAGAGAGAAGAGACACTTATTTTATCTGTAATACCAGTGGAATAAAAATTTAAAAGGTGTCTTATTGCTACGTATGTGACACTTGTTTCCCCTTCCTTTCCAGGTAACCCACCTTGACAAAAATCACCTATGAAAATGCCTGATCCTTTCACCCACCAGTCACAGGGACCCAGCAGGGCATCAAGGTCTGTGTGAAGGAATTGCTTTTTAGGAATATAGCATAACACTGAAAAAGGCCAGGAATAAAATGCTAGCTTCATTAAAACTCATGCTGAAATTCCCAAGGAAGCCTTAGGGAGCCAAGATTTCATCCCAGTGTCAGCATGCTTTTGTGAAAGACCCGCCTTCATGAGGAAGCTTCTAAGAGTTATTGCAACAGAAACAATATCCAATAATGATGACTCTTATCATATAGATAAGATTATATATAGTTTTTCACTAAATTCATCCCCTCTTCCAAACTGTTATCAGTCTTTATTGTGGATTGCTGCCAAGTCCTAGAGTCACCCTTTCCAAAAATTCATGCTCTGCCATAAAAGCAAATTATGGCCATTACCATCTACTTAATTTTTCTGCTGAAAGAATTTGTGAAGGCAAGAAAAAATTTGCATGGCTCAACTCGCTGGATGACTTTGCCCATGGGACAGGTCCATAAATCCCAGCCCTGATCTAGAGACTTGCCCAATTCTGTACCCTCTTTACTTCCACAGTGCTGACCTGCTGAGCACAGGTCAGTATCAGTAAGAGCTCTGAATGCACTGAAGTGAACAACAATATCAGTAATAACGGGCACAGCCTGCTGAGAACATCTTGGGAGAGAACATTGCCCTTAGGATGGTCCTTATTAAACATCCCAAAGACTAATGGCAGTAAAAGGCAGTCACCTTAATGTGATTTAGCTCAGTCCTCTCACAAAACACCTTTCAGCTCAGCAAAACACCTGGTGCTCTTAAGATCTAGGGCACAGCCAAGGCTGTAGCGAGATCAGATCAACCTTTGTGAGCCTCAGATAAGCCTCAATGTATTTTCACTGTGCTTTAAAAGAAGAAGGAGAAAAAAATATATTGCAGAGAGTGCATTGAGATTACCCTGAAGACAGGTCTGCTTGTCCCCTTCACCAGGCACAGCAGCCCTAAGGACAGACCTCGCTCTCCCCATGGGCTTTGGCTCTCCTTAAGTGGAGCTCAGCTGTGGTGAGGGCACAGACCCTGCAAAGCAGAGGCTGCCATGCACCCCCCATGCTTTGGGAAGGACCTGCAGCCTGTGATGCTGCCCAAACACTGACCTTCAACGCTGACCAAAAACCACTAGGTGTAAAGTTGTCTAAAGGAGACATTTGTCCCCCAGGCAAGGTGACACTGTGGGACCTCTCCATCGCTCTGACAGCAGCTCCATCCTTCCCAAACACCCTGGCAGGGAGAGGGGCATCCAGCAGGGCAGCCCAGCTCTCCCACTCTCCAACACAGAGGGCAAGGAGCCATGGTCACACCATTTCATGGCCACCCTGGTCTCAGCCACCCCGTTCCTTTCTGCTCGGCTCCTTGGTGCTTTGCTCTTGGCTGCATCCTCTGAGTGCTTCTCCCACAATTTCAACCTAATGAGCAGCCAAAGATGAGGCAAAAAGGAAGGGTTCATGATATTCCTAAACAAAAGTGCCCAAATAATGCTAAAAATTCAATATATGATTTCTTTCAACACCAGGGTAGACACCACACCAAGCCTGCACGCTGTGTTCCTACTACACCCGCTCCTAGTCCTGACTTTCCACATTTTAAAATTATTACAAATATGTCTAAAAATTTTGTTATTAGGATCCATCTCTGGTAACTCTGAGTAATTTGTCTCCATCAACACTTCATTTTGAAGCCATTTTTCTATTTCACCTGAAGAAGAGCCTATCTGCTGAAATACCTGCCTGATTTTTTCCAGCAGTACCCGTAGCCTAATAGAAGTTATTACCCATACCTACAAACCTTCTCTGGGTTGTTAAGAAAAGATTTATGATCAAGAAGTGCAATGGGATTGCATAAATGTGACAAATCTCGAAGGAGAAGGTTCCTGAACCAGTAATGGTGACAGAAAGGCTTTTTTGGGGGGAATGCTGAAGACGTATTTTTAAAAGCAATCATCAGTCTTTCCTTCATCCCATCCCTCAAATTGTCAGTGAAAAACCCCTTGGAACTTGGTGAATCCAAGTCTAAAAACAAACCCAGCATACAGCCAGCAGACCAAATCCTTGTCTTCTTCCGAGCACTGGCAGGAGATACCTGAACCAGATTTGCTCCACTGTATACTATTAAGTTTGGATTAAACAGTACTGAATCCAATAAAAATTCTTATTTCTATAAAGGATAAATAAGGCTATGTCCTGGATGACGAAAATAAGAACTAAATCATGTTTCAGCTCACAACACTGACAACTTACATGAGTTAAATACAAATTCCCAATCTACTTTCCTCTTCGTGTCCAACAGAGAAGATTTACCTCTCTAGGTAGCACCATGCTTAGACATCATCAGTGGCAGAGAAAAAGCAGAATGAATGACCAGATCAGCATGATTTATGCTCTAAATTAGACTAGGTTAAAAACTGGTGGGGATACATGCTTTTAAAATATAATGTTCAAAAGCCTTCTCAGCTTTTCCAATTTTTGATGTCTCAAAGCTTTACTGAGCTTTCACAGGGAGGATGTGTGATTTAATTAGAGCACAATACAAAACCATGGCATTCCCAAACCATGCTCCCAGCCCTGCCACCAACATGCTGCATGACCTAGGGAAATCAGCTGTGATGCCCCAAGCCCCCATTTACGCCACAATTTGATGAACAGGTTGAGAAAGCCTCTGTACATCCTCTTCCACAAGGAGCCGTGAAGTGTAATTAAATTCCACTCAACACTTTGAAATTGTCAGAGGGAAAGTGCTATATAAATGCCTATTAATTAAACCTGCATTTAATATTCTGGGAAATAAATACACTACTGTGGGAAGGCAGTTCTTGGAGATCGGGCAGCTACAGGGCTTGACAGGGAGTCCAACAGAACTGACAGAGGAAGCCCCCCAAAAACAGCTTAATACAAAGCTGGCATTTTAACATACAACATTTTAAAACAAATTCCAACTCCACATCCCACTCCTGCTCATGAGGAAAATCCATGAACCCCCAGTTCACTACCTGCCATCAAAATCCACTCCAAGCCAGCACACCAGACCACACTGGTGTGGCTGGGAGGTACACCCAGCCCTGTGCAATATGGAAAGGTGGAAAGGAACATTTTTCCGCATCATTTCACAACCCATTGGTGTCTTGATTAATACTAAATGTAGTAACTCTTCTCAGTGCTCTGCTCACCTTTCCCCCTCCTGTCTCCAGGTGTACACTGGCACAGCAGTGCTTCCCCATGGCAGCATCGCCCTAAACTTGGGCTGACCAAGGAGTTATCTTTTAGCAAAACCCAAAGCTGAGCTCTCCTACATTTATGCAAACACTTCTATGTCTCAGTAGCTCTGACCAGTGCAAAAACTACATTAAAAAATGAACGTAACTATCAAAGGTCTTGCCTAAAGCAGCATCTACACCAGCACACCCAAAGAGACAGTGGGCTGCAAACACATCGTAACTTTAATGGAGCTGTGTACAGAGCTCTTGATCAGTGCTTTGCACTAGACAGGGTGGAATTAACTCCGGCAGCAAGGAAAAACAGTCCTGAGCTAGCCCTGCAAATATTCACCTAACAGAGGAGCAGTAAATGAGCAACTGCAGACAGTTCTTTACCCGTTTACTCAGCCACTGGATTGCCATCATCCCCACCACAGTCACTCCCTCACCGCTTACCCAGCACCTTCGCCACAGAGTTAAAAGTGCCAGACTTTAAAGAATTGCAAAAAACTTGGAACCCCCTGAATAGAAATAGTTGCAAGTCCTAATTATTACAAAACTAAAGAACAAGAAAAAAAAAAAAATGAGCGGAGAGGATGACAATTTATTGTCTCATAAAAGAGAAGAAGGTTCGAATTGGCAGTAGCGACTGCGATGTAAGAAGTGCCGGGAGACAGGGTAAGGACCGCGAGGGGATGCTCCGGAGGGGATGAGCGGATCCCGTTCCTTGAAGGCACCGCTTTGACACGGCAACGCCGGAGGGACGGGAGGGATGGATGGACGGACGGATGGATGGATGACGGGGGGAAACCTCTCACCGCTGGAGCGCCGGACGATGTTCTCCAGGAAGGTGTTCTGCGGTGCCACCAGCCCTCTCTTGCCCCCCGGCATCCTGCAGCGCGCCGGGCTCGGGGGCCGGGGGTGCGCGGCGGCAGCGGCGGCGGCGGCGGCGGCGGGGGGGGCCCGGCGGCGGCGGCGGCGGCGGCGGCGGCGGCAGCGCCCGGTGCCCGTGAGTCGCGCAGGGGCGGCCGCGGCCGCTCATGGTAGTGGCGCCCCCGCGGCGGCTGCAGCGCGGTCTGGGGCCGCGCCGCGCTCCGCGCTCCCAGCGCCGCGCCCGCCCCCCCCTGCGCCTGCGCGCCCGCCCCGCCGGGCCGGGGGACGCCCGGGGATGGGGGGGGACGGGAGGGGATGGGGAGGATGCGAGGGAACGGGAGGGGATGGGGAGGATGCGGCCGGCACCGCCCGGAGTCCGCGAGCATCCCCCGAGCATCCCCCCCGCTGCTTATCCCCTGCGAAGTTCTGCCCTGAGCGAAACTCACGCAAACCCCGTGTTTTTGCATCTCTACATTGTTTTGTTTGTGGTTGTTCTTTGGTTTGTTTGGGGTTTTTTTTTCCCCCAGCGGTTTGGGTTTGAGGGGAAACACTCGGGAATGCTTGTGTGGCACACTGGAAGGCGGCCGCACTTTGCCCGCAAAAGATAAACGCAAAGTGCAACGTAACGTGTTAAATGCCGCTACCTTTCCTGAAGCCATCAAGATATTTCTTTGAGGATTCTCCCCTCTCAACAGGAGGGGGATTTGGGGCTGGAAACCTCTTTTCTGCACCTATTCAGGGAGCAGGCTGTGCGCGCCGGAGCCCCGGAGGAGCAGGTGAGTCAGTGCCACACCCGAGCTCCGCTGCGCCCCATTCCTGAGCCAGCGCCGGCCTCCCCCCAGCCCTTTCTTCACTAGGACAGTATTTTTTAAAGCTGCGGACAGTAAAATCCTGGAAGGAATTTCTCGACCTACTGCTTCTGCCTCTGTTAATTTTGCATGCTGCTGCAGACAGGAAAGGATCGTAGCAGGAACTAAGACATGGAAAATCAGTGTTTGTCCAGAGCAGGAGCGAGCTCTGCAGAGCACAGCGGGGTGTGCCGCACGCTCCTGCCCTGGTTGGCACAAGCAGCAGTGCTTCTCCCAGCGGACATCATTCCACTGTGGAAAAATCAATTTATTTATTTTTTCATTCTGCTTGCAACACCTGCTCCTTCCTGTGCTTGAGTCTTGGTCCAGCAAGGCACACTGAGGTCACCTGCACTCCACGGCTTAAATTTAAACTCTCTACCACACCCGGAGCTGTTGATGGAGCAGCACTTTCCTGGGTGCCAGTACTGCTGTCCCTGGAAAATGCCTGGTTTTCCTTTCGTTTAAACAAATGCAAATCAAGAGTAGCTCAATTGGGAATGCTGACAGAAAACAAGTTTGAGGTGCGAACCACACCTGATTTGTCAAACATTCCTGTTTTCCTCCCAGGCATCTTCAGGGGTTTCCTTAGAGTGATGTGGTTTAAAAGATGCTCCTGCTGAGTGCCGCCCCGAGGTACAGGGAAATTTTTCTCCCGGTAATTAGATGGCAGAGGGCAACACCTTTGTTTGTTTCAAGTGAGCTGTAGCTCACCTAACCCAGCTGTGCACAGGCAAATACTGTGTTACTGACCTGTCTGGACAGTGCTGCCAGGAGCTCTGCTCCCCAATTCCCTCCCTCCCTCCCAACCAATCTGAATTTTTCTACTCATTTCCCAACCTCCTTTTGAAACCTGGACTTGCTACTTGCCCTCCCACACCCCTTTTCATCAAACCCCTTCTTGCTCACCCTTTCCACTAAATTTTTCATGCCCAAGAGTCACTCCATCCTCCCTGCTCCATCTCCTCGACTTCAGATCCCTCGTTTAAGTTCTGTTGCTGTATTTCCAGTGGCACTCATTAAACAATAGGTTATGGAGAGGGGCAAGCTCCAAAAACGTATCTTTAAATGTCACAGACGTCAGATAGAAATGGCAAGATGTGGTGGGATGTTTCTATACCAAGGTTGCAAAAAACTCCAGAGGACACTTCTTTCTTTTCCTGGAATGCTGGATGAGGCTAAAGATAACCTTGAAAAGAAGAGTCTGACAAAGAAGGCAAACTGGGAACTGCAAAGAGACTCTTTGTCTTCTTTTGGGAATCTTCGAATTGTGCTTGGAAGCAGCATTGAGCCACCACACAGGAAACTGTCAGAAAGGTTTGAAGTCAGTGTAAGTAGGAAAAGACAACTAGGCAGCTTCTTTCCAGATCAAAAATACCCCAGTCTCAACCAGCTGTTCTTAACTGTGGCAGAAAACCCATTGTGATTCAAAATGCCTTCTTTTTTTCCCCAGAATAGGTAAGTCAAAACATTTTCAATTTTAAGGAATTAATTGTTAAAATATTAAAAGGGGGAAAAAAGTAGTCTAAGCTAAATGTAACAACATTCCTGATGGATGATCAGAACATTCCTAGTTCTTCTTTCTTCCTGGCTTGCAAACTTTATTTCTTTAAGGGAAGAAAGTAGTTTTCCTTTCCCAAAAGGAAAAAGGCAGAAAGGGAATGAACACATTGCTGTACCAGAGCAAAAGCAAACATGATTGATTCCTTCCTCTTCTCCTTCAGCATTTCCTTTCTTCTGAAATTTGAAGCACCTGTCAGAGTGACTTACCTGTTTTCTGGGTTTTTTTTCAAAAGGCACAATACCTCAGATCCACCCAGCAGTAGGCAAGCACAGAGCTCCCACAGCACGTGGAGACAGCACACACGATGAAGTGAAGAGCTGACCCTTGGAATCTAAACTTACAGGAGAGGGTTATTTTACTTCAGGGACTATTAAACATTTCAGAACTGGTTCTTATTCACAGCACAGAGCTTTAAATGTGTCTTCTGTGAATTTATGAAATGAAGAATCATCGCTCCCAGGGCTCCTAGGAGAGGAGGGAGACACAGAGCAGCATAAACAGGTCAGGCACTGATCCAATCCAGCAGCCTGAGTCATTGGCACATCCCAGCTGCTGAACAGATCCACATTTCCTTTGCTCTCAGTGCTGGGTGTAAAAGGTGAGTCAGGTTCCCTGGGACTGCCCTGGGGGCCCAATGAGACTGACCCACATAGGTCTAGAAAAGTTGTGAGCAGAACTGAGTCACAGGATACCCCTGGCAAGGCTCAGAGCTGTTTTCTACCCCAGGTGTACACAGAAGACTTCCCATTCTAAAAACCATCATCAAGATGACCATGGGCTTTTGTTATGAACAATGTGACTTGTACATATGAACTCCAAATTAGCAATATTTGATTTCCAATGACCTGCATGTATTACTGTAACAGCTCAAGTGGGAAACAAATGTCAGAGAGAAACATTTGAAGGATGTTAAATGGTGGAAAAGCAGGTAGAGTTTTCTCCTTAAAGGCAAAAAAAATCTGCACCAAATAATGTGACAGAAGAGACTTTTCTGCTAAGAGGCATCAAACCCTTAATAAATCTTTCTCCATGAGTAAATTACATCTGTTGTCAGATACTGGGGTGCGACAACAGGGGAGCTCATACTGCAACTTTTTCTCCTCAGCAGGGAGGACTATAAGGTCAGGGGCTTTTTTTTTACCTGCTTCCAAAAACATCACCCAAGAACTGTGGGGGGGTTTATCAGAAATATGCAGGAAGCAAAGCACCATCTCTGAGCCTGCTCACCATAAAGGTGGAATCCGAGTCTGAAAGTTGCTGAGGGGATGGCATCAGATCTGCATTCCTGCATTGCCTTCAGAAAGTAGCCTTCAAAAAGGAGGAAATACCTCTGCTCATAGCAGCAGCTGATAATACCAGAAAAAATACTTAGGTGACAAAAAAACAGAGAGGGGGAGGAAATAAATTGCTGTTTCTTTCCTAAAAATAAAAAATTGCAGTTCCTTTCCTTCCCTGTTTTGGGAGGTTTTGCTTCTTACCCCATTACAAATTTGAAAAAGCACTTTGGCAGACAGGAAATCAATAAAAACTTGACAAAAGTCACTGCTTTTGGTATAAAAATTGATGGAAAGTATTGATGAAATCTCAGACCTAAAGTACTCGCTGGATTCTAATTTGGCACCAATGAGAATTCTTTATTCTCTGTTGTGCTGGGCAAGTTAAGTCTGGACAACTAGACCTGGAGGTTATGAATCTCCTGTCCCTCAGTCCCTTTGGCAGTGCAAAGCAAAAGATTGCAGAATTTAAGGGAAGCAACAGCATTCAGCTGAGTCAAGCACACAGGAATTAAGAATTAAGGCTCCCTGTGTATCTTGCACCTGGGATGCACTGAGGATGGCTCAGTGCATGGATAATGGCTAAGCCCTTCCCTTTTACACTTCTCATTAAACATGGCCCTGTGCCACGTTCCCGGGACCCCAGCCAACCTCTGCTCAAGTATGGCATGATTAATTTTTTGTGTGTGTGGTGCTCATCACTAATCTGCTGGTGCTCTGTAGGCACCACTGAATATCTTCTGCATTTTACCTTGTCATACCAGGATCAGACAGGAAACTGGGGCACAGGGAGATTAAGGTCAAAGTGGCCAGGGAAATCACCTGAGTGTCCAGCCTGAGACATCCAGGATTCTTTAGCAGAGAAGTCCAAGTCCAGCAGAAGTTTATGCATTCAGTATCTGGAGGCTTTGGTTACAACTGTGAGAGCAAAGCATTTCTCCAGAGCACAACCTCTGCATTCCCCAGGAGCTCGTGAAAAATAGAGGAAGAATGGGCAATGGAGAGCCTAGGTTTGAATGACTTGCACAGCTTCATGGAAGATGTGGTATTCACATGCCCTCTGAACAGAGAGAGACTTAGCTTTCTCAGGATTTCTCCTGACAGAAGCAGAGAAAAGAGAATCAAAACAATTCTTACCTCATTTGCTGTTTGTGCCATGTGGAATGTGTTCTGGAGATTGTTTACCCAAGGTGATTGCTTGACTGAATTCTGGTGATGGTTGTTTGGATTCATTGACTAATTGAATCCATGTGTGTGTTGGGACTCTCAGGAGAGAGTCACTGGTTTTCTAGTTAGCTAGTTAGTTCTTCTTGTTGTAATATAGTTATAGTATAATACAGTATAATAAAGTAATTAATTAGCCTTCTGACATCATTGGAGTTCAGATATCATTCTTCCCATGTCAGGGATCCCAGCACCGATAGGAAGATCCGTGTTTAACAGGAGATTTAACAGTAACACCTCTTGATTGTTTTTACCATGACACTTTTTATAGCCCTTGTCTTATTATTTCATAGCTTTCATTTTCTCTAGTGGGCACACCAAAGATATTACAGGCCAAAGTTGCACACAAGTCAGAAATCAGTGGGGGAGGTTTGCACACACACATACATGAAATATTGTGGGGAATGTAACTGAAGACTGTGTTGCAATGCACGGACATAAGGCCAGAAGCAGCCCAGCCATTATATGGCCATTGCCTCCTTTTGGAGTGCCTAGAAACCCAATTTTGCTTTTCCACAAACTTTTCTTAAGCCCGAATCAGACACTTGAGAAATGAGCCTTTAACACCTTGTCATTTTATTAATGTTGTTTTTCATATTACTTCACCTGCAAGGTCTGTGCTTCAGTTATCATGAGTCCAGCTGTGCAGACACAGGGAGCCATTAAAGCTTCTGAAATGACCTAAAATAACACCTAGAATTGAACAGCATCAAAACTTTCCAAGTCCATTATCACAGCAACAGGCAGGTGCTGCAAGGTCCAAACCAAGGCTTGTGTGTACTTTCTCCTTGGAAAAAAAAGAAGTCCTTCATTTTCAAGGGCACAGAGCTCATAATTCTAACCCTGAAAGGAAATCCTGACACATGCTGCAGCACATTTGTGGCTAGGGAAGCATACAGTGATAAGAGTGAAAGTTTTCATGTCTTTAGGACCTTTCAGGAGAGAAGAGGTGAAAATCTCAAACTCCTACTTGGAAAAGGAGAGAGGAGTCCTCTGATTTAACCCAAAACCCCAGGATGAGCAGGCTGGCAGCTTGCAGATGCCCAGGAAGCAATGTTTGGGACAAGGGTAAATCACAGAGTCAGATGTGAAAAGTAAACAGTTGGTGTTCAATAGTCAAAAGGGTATGTGGAATAAGGGCAGAAAATGTTCTTCCATCATGTGGGGTTGTTGTTGTTTTGATGGGGTTTTTTGGGGTTTTTTTTTTGTTTGTTTCTTTTTTTTTTTTTTTTTTTTTTTGGTGGGGGGGTGAGGATTGCTATTTTTGTTGGGTTTTTTTTAAGGGGAAAATATTTTTACCCTGGACAGGTAACACATTAAATAACAATCATGTGAAGATGGGATGCCAGTGCTTCAACATTGTACTCTTCAGCTTATTTTTGCCAATAGCTGAATCATCACAGAAAAGATTCAGAATTGGAAACAATCCACTGGTTTATCTTAGAAGAAGCATTTTGCATTTAAAGTAGTGTCCATCTAAGAACATGTCACAGAAGCACATTCTGCTTCTCATGGCCTTTTTGACTAATCTTGGATTTTTACCCCAAAATCATCCTTGCAGGGAAATCATCCTCTGGGGAAATCCAAGTCAGAGGCAAGGACTGCACAGGCTCACAGGTCCTTCCTGGGTACAGTTTGCAATACAGTTAAAAAACCCTGCTCTTGGCTCCAGGGTTCCATATTTTGGGGAGTCTCTGGACTACTTGAACCAGCAATAAATCCTTGGCACCACAGGGGCAGGAAGCTCAGAAATAAATGCTACCCTAATAGCAGAAAGGGATATTATTTTCTGGTAGGAGCAGATAACAGCCTGGATTAAGTCTGATAGAAGCCCCAAATAGCATCACATCCCCCCTTGCACCCCAAAGGTCACAATCCCAGCAGCACTGGCAGGAAGGGGGACAGACCAGTCAGTCATCAGGGGTGCCTGTAGCAAAGTGAGACACTTCATTTTCCTCCCCAGAGGTTTTACAGATTATTCCCACATCTGACACCTCTTCTGGAGACTTCTCCATGTCACAATCATGCCCAGTTTTGGGGCCTCTTCTGAAACCAGCAGGAGCTACAGAAAAAAACCTTCCCCAGAACTAAAAGTCCACTGTGTTCACCACATTTTATGTTACAGGGATACCTCTGAGAGCCTGGGGATTGTGCCTCAAGTACACTAGAAAATCTCAAGACTTTCTTGCAGCTCAAGGTTGGACATAAGTGGGTGACATTAAATGTCCTGGAACTTAGATACCTAAAAACCCAAACACCAGAAAATGGTGTTAAACCCTACATTTGCTTCTAATGCAGGCAATCTAAGTTAAATGCTTTATATGTTGGGGGGAATATGTTATAATAAGTGATGCAGTTAAGAACAAGTTGTTGGGGATTTTTTTCCAATTTTAAACTTGTTTATAATAATTATCTTTGATAAGGAAATTACTTGCATCAGAGCTTACCTCAACTGCAATTTTATTTTTTTTTTTTTTTTTTTTTTAGAAATTGTCATTAGAGCTCAGTATGGGGCTAATTCTGGGTTTAAACATACTTGTTAGAACCTGTGTTACTGGAAAGCCAGAAAGTGTAGCTGTCCAAGTGTAGGATGAGTGGTGGCTGGCTGGCTGCTTTTTCTTTTTTAGATTAATTCAGTGTGAGTTTTCATATTGATTTTCACGGGAGCAGAACGAAGCCCTTGAATTGGTATGTTTATAATAGTGACTCTTCAGAGAAGTTAAAAAAGACTGAGCATGGAATTGCCTCTTTTTAGTGCAGTTAATCTCAACCTATCACCTCACTGGCAATGTTTTCTCACATTAAGTTTTATTAGGATTTGTTGCTGGCTCTGCAGAAAACACAACATAGAGGCAGAATCTGCTGACATACAGACCTTTCATAACAAGTCACACAGCTGCTACTCCAGCACTTCTTTGGAAAGCAGGAACATCTTATGTGACTAATTGATTAGCATGGAAAAGGTGTCCCTAATTTGCTGTTCTGTTGGATACACAGAATAACAGCACTCTTCACTAACACAAACTGGCCCGGCAGATGGGACCCTGTTTAAAATGCTGCTCAGCCTGAGTTAAGTATTGGAGGACACAAAATTCTGCTCAGTGAGAAGGAAGGATGTGCCAGGGCATTGACCAAGCAACATCCAAAAAAAAAAAAAAAAAAAAAAAAACAAACAAAAAACCAATAAATCTTCCTACGTGTTCTGGTTCCCTCGCTTGTGTTTACAAACAGTGTAAAATAAAACACACTTTTCTGTTTACAGTGGGTGACCAGCCTGAAGCCTACAGACCTTGTACTGCCTGCAGCACATTGGGACTATGGAAAAGTCTTTGGATGAAGTGTCCCTCAGAGTCAAGCCACTGATTAATTGGATCCAACCCTCCGTCCAAACAACTTCTTGCTGGATAAAAATTAACCAAGCTCATTTTGCCTTTTTTTTTTTTTTTTTTTTTTTTTTTTTTTTTTTTTTTTTTAATATGGCAGGGGTTTAAAGAGGGCTCAGGGGAAAGGAGTTACTGTGTGCCACTGATCCATTAGAATCAAGAATTGCTGAGAGTATCCCAGGCAAAAAGTCTGCAACTGCTGGACTGCTGGAGGTTGATAATTTCTTTATTTCAAAACCCTAACTTTTACTTTACTTTGGAAGAAGTTATTAGGTGGGGTAAAACCCATTTTAACATAAGGCAGGTAATTAAATCAACTTACTGGAACAGAGCATCTGAACATTTGGGACAATAATTTGTTGTGACATTACTTTATAAAGCAGGTCACAGCTGTATCCCCTAACTATTTGACATCTAGTTGCTTAATCTATTTCCATATTTCCAAATGCAGCTCAACTAGAGACTGTAGAAATCACTTCACCTAAAAAAGTTTTCCAGCTGCTGGGGTGTGACAGGAGTGCAGAGCAGGCTACAGTTTTCCACTTTGAGTGTGAAGAGGAAAATCCAACAGTCAGTGCTGTGAATACAAAATATAAATACAAAAGGACCGTGAATATGAATAGAGCCACGTACAGGAGTATGAGTGTTTGTAGCCATAATAATTAGCTCTGTAATAAATATTACTTTAATTTCCAAAGACCATAATTTTGCTTGCACTGTAGCTCCTCACTGTCAGTAATCAAATAATTCAGGGCAAGGATTTCTCCAAAATTAAGGGCAGCAGTTGACTGTGCACTGCTGAATCTCATTTCCATCAGAAAGACATAATTGCAGCTTTACATTAATTTCTGGTTAGAAAACTGGGAATTATCAACACAAACAAATTTGTACCAGAAACACTTGTATTTTTCAAGTGCTTTTTGAGCTGCAAATCATGCAAAAATCATCTGATTGTTAATTACATCTATCTCGCTTATCTTTGTCTCAGAATAGATACAGGCTAGACCCAAAGAAGGGCAGATTTATACAGTTACTAAACCTTATGGAAAAAAAAATAAAATAAACAACAGAATCCTGCATCTTTTATAGGGTACAAGATTCACATCCTGCTGTTTTCAATCAAACTACTTGGAGATTTTTCTCTGCTAGGAATAGAAATACACATTTAATAAGCATAAACCTAATGCCCCCTGTTGGTTATATACAGCTTAAACCCTCGCCTGTGCACACGGGGACTCCTCATCTCCCAGTGCTGGCTAAAGCATCCCACGGAACATTTAAGGCTTTATATGGGCACAGAGATTATGCTCCAGATTCACCTGAATTAATTTCTCTCCTCCCTCACAGGCACAGAGTCACATTCTGGTGTATAAATAGTTTCTGTACCTACAAAGCCAGCCCATACCATCAGAGTGCTCTGCAATATGCTGTCCTCAATCACTGCACATGGAAATTGCAGAATAATGGATTCACAGAATCATTAGGGTCGAAAAGCCCCTCTAAGATCACTGAGCCCAGCTGTTAATCCAGCACTGCCAAACCCACCAGGAAACCACATCCCCATCTACACATCTCTCAAATCCCTCCAGGGATGGGGACTCCACCACTGCCCTGGGCAGCCTGTTCCACTGCTTGACACCCCTTCAGCAACAAAGCTATTCCTAATTTCCAATCTAAACCTCCCTTGGCACAGCTTGAGCCATTTCCACTTGTGCTATCACTTGTGACCTGGGAGAAGAGACCAACTCCCACCTGGCTACAGCCTCCTGGCAGGGAGCTGTAGAACCCTGAGTCTCCTGTTCTCCTGACTAAGCAACCAGCACTCATACAGCCTGAGGCTTCTGTGTTGCTCTTTAGAAAAAGGCAAAATGCTAATTGTGGGTCAGGTGTTTAAAGCCAAAATTACTTGGGGTTTTTGGCTTTTCCACAACAGATTTCACTGGTTTCTGAGGAGATCTCCAAACTGAAAACTAACAGCATCTCCAGCTGGGTGTGTATTCTGTAGCCAATTTAACCTAAATTTGGAACTGCCCTTCCTTGAAAAAAGTCTTGGGAACAATTAAACAAAAATACACTAAATTAAGTGAAGGGCTTTTTACCAATATTCCTTTGGTCAACAGCACTTTTTCTGTTGAGTGAATGTTGAGCACAGTGGTTCACCTGGCTCTTCACAGCAGAAGATGCTGAGAGACTGCTGCTACCTGTGGTTTCAGGAGCAGTAAATGCCAATATCTTGAGAGGCAGGAATCACTCCTGTGCGTGGCAGGAGGCTGCTTGTTCCCCTCCCTTTCAGCAAGAACCTCTGCCAGCCACTGCTGAACACTCCTTGTCCTTCCTACCTGGCAGGAGGGAGATGCTGGATAAATCCTCCAGAGCTGGCTGAGCACCTGGTTCCTCAGAAAGACACCACTCAGTATGGAATCCCAGAGCCATTCCAGTTGGAAACAACCTTTAAGGTTATGGAAGCAACAAATAGCTCAGACCTATGCAGCAGAGCAAAATGCAAAGATCATCCTCTTGTCCTCGCCTGGAAATAGCATCAGAATTGGAGGCACACAGCAGGAATTACCATCCTCTCACATTTTACTGCAAATGCCACCATTAAGGTTGTTACATTTGTGAGGATTCCTGTGCCACCCCGTCTTGTCTGAGCCTGTGATGCAACAGACTCCAGGGTTCCTCCAAGGAAGGCCAGGGCTGGGGATCTGCAGCAGCAGCCTCCTCCTGGGCACACAGCTGGTGTCCAGCACACAGATGGAGAAACTGCTCAGAGCTGAAGGGACTGTCAGTGTTACAGAATCACTGAATGGTTTGGGTTGGAAGGCACCTTAAGGATCATCTATTCCAAATCCCCTGCCATGAGCAGGGGCCCCTTCCACCAGACCAAGTTCCTCAAAGCCCCATCCAACCTGGCCTTGAGCACTCCCAGGGATGGGGCAGCCACAGCTGCTCTGGGCAACCTGTGCCAGGGTTTCACCACCCTCACAGTCCAGAAATTCCTCCTAATATCTAATCTAAGCCAGCCCTCTCTCAGTTTGAAACCACTGCCTTTTAAATCCCACTCCAGTCCCTTACCTCAGCTCCTGGAGCCTCTCCTTGTAGGACAGCCTAATTTCTGTCTTCAGATTAAAAGCATGGCACTGATAGAAGGGTTAGGAGCAAGAGGGACAAACTGAGCTCTCTATGAAAAGACAGAACACTGAAATGCAGAAGAACACAAGGAGACATTTTATGACTGCTGGCCAAATAAACCTCATCTCCCTCAGCCACAGCAGGCTCAGCCAAAACCAGCACTGCTCCTTTGTCTTGCTTAAATCACTGCAGAGCTATTTCTGCCTGCCTCAACCCTCCACACCTGGCTGGGCACAGCTTTTCTCGAGCCCCTCTCCTCACTCCCTGCCAGGCTGTAAGTGGCACCCATGCACTGCAGGGATGCTGAAATCCCCAGGGACACAGAATGGGAGCCCATGAGACCCCCAAGTGCCACCCAGCCCCTTGGTGCCCTGAAGGGTAACAAGTGTCACTGCCAAAACCAGGCTGATTTGTCCCATTTCTATTCTTTGTCCCATTTTTATTCTTTGCCCCATTTTTATTCTTTGTCCCAGCAGAGATTGGGTTGATGCTAATTCAGCCACCTGGGTCTCATCCAGGAGATCAGGAGGCAGCTGGTGCAGGTTTTGATATTGCACCCAGGGAGCCAAGATTTGGGGTGCCACCCCTCCAGCCATCTCAGTTGTCTCTGGATGTGGGAAAACCTAAGTTTCATACCCAAAATTCTCCTAGTTCCCCATCTCTGCCACAGCTGAGCTGTAAGTTATAAAAGATCCAGGTTCCTTAGTTGCAGCAGCACATGGAGAAAAACAGTGTGGCTGAAATTACAGTACAAAACACAGGCAATGGATAACCAAGCTGTAAGAATTTCTCTGAATCAAATCCAGCAAAGCCTGCAACTATTTTCCAATATCCAGTTGCTCCTTCAACAAAAGAAAATGTAATTTCCTCTCTGCCTTTAATTTGAAAACATTCTACATGAGATGATATATTGGACATTCATTAATGAAATATAAACCCTATCAGTAGTTAGGCAACAAAATTTCTTTGCTGCTTTTGTTATAAAATATCTTTACTGAGCCACTCTTGAACCAGCATTATTTGGATGGAATTAAAATGTTATTTCAGGTCCGTTGAAAAAGGTTTGGGGATATCTTTGCTCTTCCTGGCACTTTTCCCTCCTGTCTTCTTTTAAATAAATTCAAGAAATCTCATCAGTGATAGGAGAGAGGGGAGACACTGCAAAGAGTATCTGGATTTATGTGTTAAAGTGTTTTTTGCAATCCAGTCTGACTTTATTCCATGCTGGGGAACCTGATGCTTATCCTCACATGTAGTTCTTTGTGACCTCCAAGGCCATGAAGATAAGAAGAGCAAAGCTTTTAAAATAATGCAGTGTCAAAGATTCCTGTAAATCTGCCTTTGAGGCTGAAGGGAGGGAAGGAGAATCCAGCTGAACAAAAGCTTTAAAAAACACATGTGATACACAACAAATCTGTGTAACCACTCAAGGAAACTGGAAGAAAAGGAGCAAAGAAACTCCTGCAAAACAGCTCCGAAAATGGCATGTGATGCAAGAAAATGATAAAGGAACTCTTGCAGCCTTTAAGGACATCAAGTGAAATGCAAAATGCTCCAAGCTGGCTTGGCTTGATCTCTGCTTGATTTGAATTTCAAGCTCTGATGTACAAAAAGCTTTGTCTCCACGAAAGGTTTTGAAGTCCTGTAGGACTGCCTGCCTGGATGTTTTTGCTTTGAAGCTGTCTAAAGCTTCCCTTGTCATCACTGTTTTGCATTAAAATATGTATTCTCCATTGCAGGACTTAGCAAATAGATTTTCAGCTGTTCCATCCCCTTCCTCCCCCTTGCTCCATCAGATTGTTTTCTTCAAGCTCCAAGTATATGCAGGTTTAATGGGGAGATCTTTAAAAAATAATGCTTTCCTTAGAGAAAACAATAAGTTAAAATCCATTTGTTGTCTCATGCTGTCAGATATTTGCCAACAAAACCAGAAAACATAATACAATCAGAATTATCTGTGGTGTGAAGCAAAACTGCCTGCCTCTTCTAAACCATTCTTTTGTCCTGGTTACATCAACTCCTGACACCAAAGTGTTTCCATGATTTCAGCCTCCTTCCAGGTGATGCCCAAGCCTTGTCCCATGAGCTGAGCAGAAGACAGTTGGATGCATTTGATGTTTCAAATCACAGGCTCTGTGATTCCCTGTGCCCTGCATTTCAGTGCTGGGTCCTCTGCCAAGCTCCAATGGCTCCCACATCCTCCCAACTCAGGGTATCTATACCCTTCCCTCCTTTTGCAGCCTTTTCTTTCTCCCTCCACTCACCCCTCTCCATTTTTCTCCTTTTCATGACCCTGATCTCTTTCCTCTTAAACTCCTCTTCTTGCACTTCTCTCCTCCACCTGCCTCTTCCAAAGGTGGAACAGGTTCAGAGCAAATAAACACAGTGGATTCAGAGAACAGCACTGCAATTGAGTGAACCACCAAACTCACCCAAGGGCATGATATTTCTGCAAAGGGAAAAGAACACTCCCCTCTTTCATGTTCCATATAATGAGTAATAGTGATCAGGATCTGATGATGATCTTTACACATGGCCAATTTTAAGAAGGTTTCAGGCAAAGCATTTTGTATTTTAGAAGCGTGAATATACTGTGGTGATCTGTGAGCAGGCATAAGCAGACAGAGGAACAAGGAGCTGCATCAGTAAGGAACACCCTTTAACGAGAAGGAGCTGCATCAGTAAGGAACACCCTTTAAAGAGATTAAAGCAATTTGATCTGCAGCATGAGCAGGTCTGTCTCCAGTTTCTCTGTTGTCTTTGCCTAGGAGGCTGAAATACACCTATTAATTGGAAATTAAAGAATACAATTCTGCTTTTAATGAATAAGATTTACTAATCCTCTATTGTATAGTCTGAACAGAGGCTCAGTGTAGAAAACACTGCCTGAAATTCTTTTTTGTTCAGATCATCTATGTTTTTTGTTTCTTTCTCCATCTACTATTTTATTTCTGCAATCTCGCAGCTTCAGGTTGTCCTTATGTTTTGAATCCTGTTTCAGTCCCATAAATCACAGAATGGTTTGGGTTGGAAGGGACCTTAAATATCATCTCATTCCAACCTCCTGCTATGGACACTATCCACTAGACCAGGTTGTTCAGAAACCCATCTAAACTGGCCTTGAACACTTCCAGGGATGAGGCAGCCACTGCTTCTCTGGCCAGTCTGTGCCAGTGCCTCACCACCCTCACAGGGAAGAATTTAATATGAAATCTAAATCTATCTGCCTTCATCACAAAGCATTCCCCTGTGTCCATGTGCCCAGGTGATCCAATCCCTCTCCATCCCCTCTGTGTGCTGCACACAGGGGCTCTGTGTCACACACACCCCCAGAGCATCACCCCCGGTTTCCCTTCGGTGCTGCCACCCCCACTCCCTGTCCCCAGCACTCCTGTATAACCTGAGATCCCTCTGGAAGTGAAACACCCAACTCCTTGCAGTGTTTACATCTATCCAGCAGCTCTTGGTGGAAATCACTTGAGCAGCTCTGGTTTTTATCCTTGTGAGGTTTCTTAAACTGCTGCCCAGCTCTGATTAATTTGTCAAGCCCCTGGACTTTCTGTATTACTCCCTATTCCCTTGTTAACACAGCTTCCATCCTGTTCTTGTCTTTTCACAGCTGCTTTGCATTGTGCAGACATTTTCCCCGGGTTCACAGGGATACCTAAAGCTGTTCTTTTAATGTAACTCAGACCCTGTGTGCAAGGGTGCCTCTGGTCTACCCTGATTTTCAATTTCCTCCGTTTTCTTAGCTAAGAGTATCTCAACTGGCAGCTTTTGAGGAATTAATATGAATCTGGAGCAAAAGTAAATTTTGCTGGAAATTCACCAAGCTCCAAGGCACATGATGTCTTCCACACTCCTGCAGGACATCTCATATTTCTTCATGTTTTCCAGGCTCTGAGGGACCAGCATGTCAAACACAGCACACGATTCTGCCTGGGCCGTCAGAGGCAGAAGCTGAGTCCTGCTTCCTTCTGGGCAGATTTCTATAAAAACATAGAAGACCTTAATAAATAATAGAAAAATTGGTAAATTTTCTTGGAGACTGATGGTGAAAAATAGGCATAGCCTTATGTTACATCCTTCTGGGATTCCTCAAGCAGCTGTCTGATTCAAATTAACTGAAGACATTTGTTAAGGCAACATGTCCTCTTGATTTGCAGTTTCCTTTTTTGAAAGGTGTTTTGATTAAATGGCTTTTCACTTATCAAACTTGAAGACTTGAGTATAAAATTTAGGGGGAAAAGGAACAAAACCAAAATGGAATGATGTACAGGTTTATTTTTAAGAGCTGGGATATTTTCCAGGCAGGCTACCACAAGACAGGGTGCAAATTCACCCCTCAGGTGCATCAGTGTGACCAGAGCTCATGCAAATGGCATCAGGTGAGGGCAAGAGGCACTCAGCACAGATAAACCAGATTATTTAGGCATCTGCAGAGAGGCCTTTTCTTCTCTAACACACAATAAGCAATTCTTAAAGCAAATTGAACCCATCTAAGAACTCCCACTTTGTCCTGATGATGCCTCGTGAAGGCTGACCTTCAGAACAGAGACTAGACTGAGTTAAAGAATAAAGTAGGGATTTATTAAAAGGCCTCAATGGATCCACCTTGGGCAGCACAAGAGCCCAGCCAAGGCTACACCCAAGATGAACCAAAATGGTCACAAAATGAACAACCAGTCAGAAGATCTCTCACTTTTCTAAGTTCTGGTCCATTTGCATATTGGAGTTAATGTCCAATTACAGCTTTAGATTATGCAGTCCCATCCTTCTTGTTTTTCTCTCTTCAGTCTACTGTTATTTATGTTCTTGGACCTGAGATTTGGATCATTTGTCTTTGGTCCCCAGCTAGAGAAGGAATTGTTTTGTCTCCCTACTCTGTGCAGAGAGCTCACCATCTCCTAATATGAAGCCCAGACCCACACACCAAGGCAGCACACAATCTGAAAAATATAAAAGCTAAAACCAGAGGCATCACTGACAGTAGCTGCACCAAGGGGCTGGAGAAGTCACAGCTGGGGCTCACAACATCTTGGGGGTCCACTGATTATTTCTAGTACAAAGCTCTCCAAGACTTCTACAGCCAGATGACCCCATGTAAGTGCTGCACTGGTCTGAACCACTTATTGAAACTTTCCACTGTCACTGCTGCTACCATGAGTCTTTCATAATTCCCTGCTCCAAACATTGTGGATGCCAAAATGACTGGGACTGAAGAGAAGGATATGAGGTTGTTTCTGACTCTTTGTCAGTGGTGAAAAATGATAATTTGGGCAATCTGATTAAATCAGGTATATAAAACTAACCCATTGTTTTTCCTGCCTTTGAGAGCAGCTCTCACAAAGAATTTAATCAAGAGAAAATCAAGCCACAAATGAGCTCATATGACAAGAGTGAACCACAAATAGTTTACTGCCCTGATTGTTATTTAATGAAGTTTGTATTAAGCTTTTAAGGTATTTTCATGAGGTTTTGCCTCATGTCTTTTTAATTTTTTAGTGGTTACTTTCAAAATGTGACAGTTTCCAGAGTAACCGGGGGTGCACCTCACTGCACCACCTTTCTATTTCAATACACTTTTTTTTTTTTTTTTTGTTTCATATGCAAACTTTGCAATGTAGATTACCATATCAACAAGCTGGTTTATCTTCTGCTGTGATATGTAGCCAAAGCAGCTCCAAAAATCAGGTGTGTGGCTGCTGAGAAACATTTTTGAAGCAACAAAGTTTTTGTGGTTTCATGATATGGAATAAAAACACGAGGACAAAAAACTGAGATGCTGCTACAGATAAAAGACCTGGATTGTCCTGTTTCCAACACTGACTGAGAACAGGTGTATGGGAAGGAATACAAGCACCTGGCAGCCATGTGAAGGTACTCTCCAAAATGGATATTTTGCACTCCAGGAGTTTCCTAAGCCAGATATGTTTCCTTTGCATTTCACATTGACAGGCAGCTTCTTCCTCCATGAGCACATCTAGCTGCTCTTTGAACACTGAGACAAATATCTGAACCAAAAGTTTTGGTTTTTTGTTTGTTTGTAATAGGAAATCTGAAGGCAGCAGCTGCCATCACAACTGATTCTGAGGGGAAAAAGATCTCATACAAAAAGCAAAATAAACCTCACAAAGGTTTATCATTCAACAAGGCCAAGTGCAACACCCTACATGGCAGCTCCTCCCTGGGGGCAGGATGCTGTTCTGCCTTTTCTGCCTCAGGAACAAGAGGCTCAGGGGGCTTCTCCTCCTCCTCAGCAGCTCTGCATGGGGAGCAGCTGCTGGCTCGGCTTCCATGGGACTCTGTAGGGCTCCAGCCCGCATGGGTAGAGCAAACCTGGAGCACAAAGACACACGGCGCTGCCATGGTGTCCCTGCTCTTCAAATGCACCCGCACAGCAGCCCCAAGGGCTGAGCCTGGCTGCAGCAGCAACACTCCAGGGCTTAACTCTGTGAGTTGTGACATTAAACCCACAGGCTTTAGTCTGTTTGGGAGAAAGAAATGTATATTTCGGTCTCCTTGGCATGGAAAACCACTTTTGATTGCACTATTCTGTCGTACACTGGTTTGAAAAGACATCATAAATACTAAACTGGTATAATTAGCAGTCCATGTGGGTCAAACGTCGTCTAAATTCATAAACAGGTAGTTAGCAACATCTCTACTAACAAAAAATTCAAAAAAAAAAAAAAAAAAAAAAGCTAGGCTATCAAAAATTTACAGAGTCCCATCATTTGTTGCTCTTGTCTTTTGCAACTTTTAAATTTGTTTCCTGTGCTCTTCTTTATTTTGGGAACACTGAAGCAAAACTGAGCAACATCAGGGAAAATCCCACAGCTGGGTCCAAGGCTTCAGAAGGGCATGGAACTCCCAGAGGACTCGCACGCTTCAGCCGTGCACAAAAGCTCCTCTCCTTTCCGAGGCTGCACGGCAGCACACGAGGAGTAAAATCAGAGTTCCTCCTGATTTCCCATGCTTGCCCTCCATCATTTATCCAGAACCTTCTCCAAGTGCGGGGAGTGAGAGGAGACAGATCAAGTGTCGTTCTGGACAGGGTCAGGACAATCTGAGGTTTAGATTGGGAATAAATTCTTCCCTGTGAGGGTGGTGAGGCCCTGGCACAGGGTTCCCAGAGAAGCTGTGGATGCCCCATCCCTGGAAGTGTTCAAGGCCAGCTTGGATGGGGCTTGGAGAAACCTGGGATAGTGGGAGCTGTGTCTGCCAGTGGCAGGAGATGGAATAAGTGATCTTTAAGGTCTCTTCCAACCCAAACCATTCTGTGATTCTTCATTCATGGACTTGGCTCCCAGAAAAAACAAAACCAAAATGGAACAGACCTAAACAACAAGCATTTCTCAAAGAGCTAACTTTTACACATGTAAATGACAAGTTGTACATAGCAAGACAATTTTTTGTCGCTCCTACTGGTAATTCCCAATGAACATCCCTGAGCCTACTGAGAAAAAAATACTCAAGTCCCGCTTCCCCTGCCCCGCCTCACAAAACTGAAAATTCCAATTGTAGACAGTATTTCTTTTTTTTAGTTTCAACAACAACAACAAAAGTACCCTATTTCAATCATCACTACCAAGTTCTGTTTCAGAGGACAAAAATATCCCATAGAAATGCAGGTTGTCAGGGATAATGTCACCTCATGGGTTTTAATCTTTATTCACTGTTTGCAAAACACATTTCCCCAAGATTAATTAATTTGCTGTAGTTCCCTAAAACCCAGGTAACCCTCAGCTCCCGACTCCTCCCAGGACAGCCACTTTAACACTGAAATACAGTGGAAGAGCCAAGGACATCTGCCACTGCTGGGGCCTACATTTCTTACATCACAAATGCTGCTCAGCCCAAACAAAGCTGATTTATGCCTTAAAACTCCTCTTTCTAATTGTCATCCCTTGCCAGAAACCAAGTGACCAAGAAATCTGCATGAGGCATATTTTCTCTTGGTGTGCACTTAACCACAGTAGCATATTTCTATAGAAACATCACTATGTTTCATAGATGTGCTGGTGATGCCACGAGCTTTGCTCATTATTGCTTCCAAAAGCTTCTGGTCAGAGCCAGGCACAGCTTTTTCTCTCTGAGCACTCACAGCTTGACACAGACATGGTGTGGGGCACATCCTTTCCAGCCTGTGCAGTGTTTACTTGTGCAAATGTAAGAGAGCTGAAGGGATAAACAACTGGTTTCCCTCTTTTGCAGCTGTGTAAGTCCAAGCCTTTGCACAGATGCATCCTTTACGTCTTCTTTCAAACAAATTGGCAAACCTTGAAGGGAAAAGATGCTTTTGGCATCTCTGAAACATAATGAAATACATCTCTGATAGACATGCAGCTTTCTGGTGACTTTAAAGATCGTTGTGGTTTGTTCTTTGATCACACACTCAGTGCAGACACAAGCTTGAGGTAAGAGTTTTCATATCAATTCCACATAAGGAAAGAGGCCACCCAGAAGGGCCAGATGAGCCTTGGACCCTGGTTTTGAAGAACAGATGCCTTTTAGATTTTAAATTGTATATTATTATATTGTATCACTATATTATGTTATACTTTGTGTTCTGTTACATGTAATGTTACACAGTAATACAGGAAGATTTATAGACTCAAATTTTACTCTCAGCTCCCTGAAATCTCTGTTTGTTAAAGGATGGAGCATGTAGCTAACATTTCAATGAGACTGTTTTTCTTCGTATTATAATAATGCTGCATTCTTATCCAATGCTTTATTCAAACCCTCTATTGAGTTAGTGGAGATGACATTGTTTAAAATACATGAGATCATTGGTTCTGCTTGTGAAGGAAGACACACTGAGGGATTAATTGCTTTTATTATGCAATAAGCTGTCTGTTCCCATCTAACTGCCTTTGCTCCTACAGGACCTGTGCCACTCAGTTTTGGCAAGCAGGAATTGCCACCAGTCTTCCATTACCTTAACATTCACTTTCTTTTTGATTTTTTCATCTTTTGTTAGGGCTCATCCATACAGTCTCTTGGAAAACTCTTGATCACCTAGGGGGCTCTTGTTCACTCAAAAGTCCTCCTCTTGCCATATCCGTGGCCAGCAACCTTCCCACACGTCCCTCTGCAGCCTTTGAGCCACTCCAGGACGTGACAGAACATCTGACACTCTGCAGGTTCACTGGGTAACACTTGACCTCAGTTTCCCCAGGGCTTGCAGCTGAGGAAGACCTCAGGGCCAATGTCCCCTGAGAACTTTTTCTGAGGTCAGGAAGGACAGAAATAGTGACTGCCACCAGCTATGGCATGGAAACCTGCTCCAGACTTCAGCAGAAGGGTAAACAAGATGCCCAGGAATGGTGGGATTTGGGAGATTTGGGGAATTTTCAGGCAATTTGCTGCTCTTCTCCAAAATTGTCTTTTTGTGGGTTTATTTCCTGTGGAATGTTTCTACCACAAACCCTCATCTAAGCACCAAAATTAGGGAATAAGTTACACCCCTTGTCTAGTTAGTATATGTAATCAAGCTGCTCACCACTGCAACTGAAGATTTTACCTATACAGACATAATTCCATTTCAAGGTATTTGAAAACTGCCAAGGGAAAAAGATAAGCAAACATATATCACAGGATGTGAGAAAAAAAAATCACACATTTCATCCAAACTGCCTGTTGGGCAGGGTATTGTCCCTCATCTTCCTAAGGTAGTTTTTTTTTAAGTTTTCCCACACAATCACAATGGAGCTGTCAGTGCAGTTTTGCACAGATCCCCAGTAGGTATAAGACAGTGTGATCTCCAAAAACTCTGTTTGTCTTCATTGAGGATTTGGCCTGAGGTGTTAAAATATTTACAGCAGAGAGATTCATAGATCTATTATAATTACATTTTATCTACTGATCCCACCTCTGACTGTTCCTAGTGCCTTAATTACTAAACTTGGATTTCTTCCAGGAAGAGATAAACACCAGTAGACAGATGGGGAAGAAAAAAACAAAAAAAGAGGACAATTTAATATTTCCTTGGAGAAACAACAGAGAAGAAAACATTTAACAATAACCAAAATCAAGACTAGATTAAGAAGTTCAGTATTCATTGTTCAGGAACAAAATCAGACACACTAGAAAGGGACACAAGCCATGGTACAGCTTTCTGCTCCCAGCTGGTCCCTGGCTCCCATTCACCCACCAAGGCTCCTCCTGCCCATCAAATAACCCTTTTTACTGGGCTTTTGTTACTCCTTACATGGATTATTCAAAGCTACAACACACCACTGAGAAAACTTTCTTGTTATTCCACACGAGGTTTTATCTTCTGATCATCACAACTTTGGCTTTCAAGGCTCTGTGGCCTGCTGGCTGCAGTTCTGTGACACCACAGGGGTTCGTTCACCAGTTTCCTTGCAATAATTTGTTCTGCTTTTCAGCTGGGGATAGAAATTAAACTCGAGGTAACACACAGGTAACTCACATTAATCATCACAACTTCCCAATGCTGCAGAGGGCCACCACAAGCTTTCCTGTCAAGTCAGGAGGGCAAAAAAGCATACAGGAATTGTGCAAGGCACAGTTCCCACAGAACAAAGGTGTCTGGCACGAGCAAGAGCTCCAGGAAATCTGTTCCAAATCCTTTTCTGGATGTGTATCACACACACACATGCTGCTGGGTGTTGGAGAAGAGTTTTCCTTAAAGACCTCCCATGTGCACACTCAAAAAAACCCCACCTGAACAAAATAGTGCTCTGCCCACACTTTTCCTACCCAAAGAGAAGCCAAGAGTAAATTCTAAACACACACAAGAGCAGGTTTATTTGTGTGCTGTTGCAAGGTGCTCAGAGGAGGGAAGGACATGCCAACCTTGAAGACACTGTGTTGGCTGCTCAAGATGGGGTATGGGATATTTTCCAGCTGGTGGCTTTCAGTTTGCTGCCAAAGGCCTGCAGATTCACTCCTCCCTAATGTTAAATTAGGGGGCCACAAATGGTAGAATGAGAACAAGACTAAGATCAGAGCATTTAAATGCACTTTTAGAGAAAATAATAGAGGTGCCTGTCTTTGAAAAGTGCTGAAAAAAAACTGTTCTTGAAAAACAATGTGGGAGTGTTCCTGTCCCCATATCAAATCCCAAATCCCAGATTTGGTATGAAGATGCAAGGAAGATGAGGGTGTGTTGCTCTGCAATCTCATCTCTTCTGCTGGCCTGCCCCCCATTTCCCAGGGGGATCAACTGCCCAAACTCAGCTGGAAGCAAGTTCAGCCTGAGTCTTACCAAGCCCCAAACACCGGCCAAGAACACCATGTGCATGTGGAAGACAGGGAGTGAGAGAGGAAAATCCCACTGTAGGTGGACAGGCAGTGTCAAGAGTTCAGTTCATGCTTTGAGCTGGTTGTTAGAAGAGTTGCCAAATTACATGCAAGGCAGAGATTTCACTTCTGACGTGGTCATTCCTTCAGTGTGAAGTAATTAACCAAATCTGGACCCCATCCCTGCAAAGCACCTAAACTTGCCTCTTTCTGACTTAATTTGGATGCTCATTTTGCCATTCTTCCTGTACAGTATAAAACCATAAATCACATTTCTGGAAGAGTAGAGGAAAATGCATATCTTGCTCATCATACAAGGCAAGACAGATATAATTTAAATACAGATGTTCTGAGGATGATCTGAGGCATTTTTTTCAGAAAATCAGACTTAGCTCTAAAACCATCTGGAACTTGAAAATGAGTACAGATTTCCCAGTTACATCATTAGAGTTTCAAAAATAGTCCATTACATCAGATACAAACTAATTTACCTGCATTATTAGTCTTCATTAGTTGAATTACTAATCCTCTCAGGAGACTCACCTGTGAACAGCAACCACCACAAGCAAGGCTAAGTGCAAATAACATCAACAATTATCTTTTTACCTGTTTTTGACATTTATACAATTTGTGCCAAGCTCGTCCCAAGAGCAACACGAAAATGACACCCTGGGGTCAGTTCAGTCCCCTCCCCTCAAATCTTCAGTCAATACTCATTTATTTTCTTAGACAGATTTCCTGCTTCCCCTAATTAAGCACATTCTGTCTCAGACACCACACATTAAATGTCATTTAACATTTAAATATATCCTAGAATTCCTTGTTAATTTGTTTCTCCATACAACACTCCCCCTTGGTCTTTGCAGCACCATCAGCTCTTTCCAAGGGAGCAGAAATGAAGCAAAATCTTAATCCTAACAAACATCTTGCTGTCTGCCTTCAGGAGGGATCAAATGAATTTCCATTCCCGGGCAAAGGAGGGAAATTGTGTTTTGTAGGTTATTGTGGAGCTGTGCATTTCTTTGTCTCCCCAAAGCCAAAGAGAAATATTCCCTGAAATATCCTCAGCAGATTGTCACTGCTTTAAAAGATAAATCCATGAGATAGGGCAAGCCAGCCAATTAACCAGGAATAAAAAAAATGTGTACCTTTTCTTCACATCCTTTTCACTGACTTAGGATGTGGGCCAATTCTCTACCATTTTGAAAACGTTACATATATTCCAGCTTTTCCAAAACCCTGTTTCATAAAGTGTTTCATAAAGTTTAATTTGCTCAGTCTCTCCTCTTTCTGGGTGGTCGATGTCAATTCATCATGTTCAAGTAACACTCCATGGTTGATTTCTGCTATGTATTTATTTAATGTTTCACATTAACAGGGACAGATGCTCTCCTGAGTTCCTTTAGAAGTGTTGCACCACTAAGTCAGTGAGGTTATTACCAAAATAGAGGAGTGTATGCACCAAATGCTGTTCAAAACCTCCAGGGTATTCCTAAATACCCAGTCATGCCAGTGCCACTGGGGCAATGTTGTTGTCACTGCCCACTTTTGCCTCACTTTTATTTAGATATATTCTTAGGATGCAAGATGTTGTTTCCTTAGGGCCATTTTGTCAGCCACAAAAGAAAGAAAAAAGTGACTGTGTTTGTCATGTGAGATGTCTTCCCAATTATGGTTTGTTAGAGTTAAAATAGGTTTTGCTGTGACCACAGTCCTTCCTAACCACAGGGTCCCACAGGTTTCTCCATCACCAGGGAGCAGCAGGACACGAGGACAGAAGCTAGTATCCCTGGTCTCACTGAAAGGAGAGGATTCATTTTCCTGACAGCCCTTGGGTCACTTCCCCAAGAGCCAAGGTGAGTGTACTTTGCAGCTGATCTCAACCATTTATTGCACACCACTACTCTGACAGCTTTTTGGACTTTGCTTTTTACTTCTAGTGACCCTACAGTCAAATCTTCCACATTTTAAGTACTCTTTTAGGGAGAGAAGGGGTGTTCCTAAATAAATGAGCTGCAGTATGTCCTGTGAGCTTCCCATTAAATTGTCCCCAATACTGTGAACTTGGCTGTAGTTCCGGTTCATCATGTCTGTAGACACTTGACTGAGAGCTCTCTGTAATGGAAATACTTGGCAACTGGGCTTTGTGACCATTTTTTCTGCTGACTTAATTTCTTCTGACCAAATACTGAAGGAATGAAGAACAGATCTGTTTTAAATAATGACAATATTTTACTTGGGAACATGATGCAGCTGCTTTAGTATTAAAAAGATAATCACTTTTAAATTATTTTGTCTGTCATGTGGGAAAGCACTGCAGAAAGGCATTGGGAAAAGAAAGTTACTTGCCATCAGCAAAGGTTACTGAAAACTCGTGGTGTGAAGGAAAGAACACCATGGTGGAACTCAAAGAGGACCTGATTTGGCAACCTTTATCATGAGCCAGTGTGTGCCCAGGTGGCCAAGGAGGCCAGTGGCCTCTATCAGCAGTGGTGTGGCCAGCAGGACCAGGGAAGTGATGCCCTGTGCTGGGTGAGGCCTCACCTCAAATCCTGCGTTCATTTTTGGGCTAAAATATTGCCTCACCTTCAGGAATTCAGTCATCCCCTTGTTTCCTTCAGAGTGTTGGTTTGCGTGGCCATGCACAGGACTCACCTTTCATAGCAAGGGGCAAAGGCTGAGACACCATCCCATACTGTAAAGAGAGAACCCCAGGAACCACTGCATAGCATCAAAACTCTCCTTAATGTTAAATAAAAAAATATTTCATGTGATGGTGCACATCAAGAATGTTTGAAACTGAAATTCATTGTGAAAAAATGATGGTATTTTTACAAATTTTCATTTTCTAAGCTGTGAGGAATAGAAATTACAAACTCAGATCCAAGATAGCAGTGGTATACATGGATTTAAGCATTTACTTTCCTTAATGGAAAGACGGGCAAAGGGAAAATTATGAAGTTATTAATGATAAAAGTGTCTTCTGAATTCTCTGTACTTTTGCCTTGTGTTATGTTCTGAACAATAAAAAGGATGCAGTTGTCAGCAGCAAGAAGATAATAGTTTTCATAAGGGATGTTTGTGTCTAGCACAGCTTATTAAGAAAGTTTATGTAAGCATCATGTCCCAATACCTAATCCACCAAAATAGGTCAACCAAACATTGCCAGAGAAAAATACACTTGTTTTTTAAATAAACTGTTTGGGAACTTAATTCAGTTTTTATTAAACTACAGGGTTCTTTCATTTTTTTTTTTCAATGCCAGGGATTAATGTGGATATGACAGAAGTTACATGTCTGACTTTGACCTGTCAGTTCTTTCAGTCCATCAGTCCACTGTGGAAAAGGCAAGTTTGGCTTTTCCACACTGGGAGATGGACAGCGGCGCACCTCTGCCAAAATATCCAAACACCAGCAGCCAAACACCCAAATGTTTGGATTTTGGGATGCTCCAGCATGTGAAATTCTTGTCTGGCAGATGCTTTTTCCTCCCTGCAGCCTGTCCTGACTGAGCCACCACTGCTGCCACCCACCCTCTGCAAAGGTGGGATGCTGCTGCTGGCACAGCCTTTCCCTGCTGCCTTGTTATCTCTCTGAACATTCAGGTCCTATTGCTGCTGTCATTCCTGTTTAATCCTCAGGACGACTCAGAATAGTTGCTACAATGTAATATTAGTTTGTTGTTTCTTGCATGAAATGTTTTGTGTTGCACACCAGGAGAGTAAACAGAGTACTTCTCACTTTTAAAGGTGGAAAATGAGTGTCTGGGGAACCAAAAAAAACATCAGTCTGGAAAGAGAATAGCTCAAATTATTAAACAATCTGTTTATAAACACCAGGAGAAATATAAAGTGATTTTTAAAAAGCTAGAGTGAATGTCAAGAACACGCAGTACCCAGCCCAAACTCATTTCCCTCTTTGACAGGATGAGTGGGAAAGCAGGAGGTGGTAGATGTTGGATGTCTTGATTTCAGTGATGAGAAACAAGGGAAGTGTGGTTTCCAGGAGCTTGCAAAGAGGTGTCCCAACAATCTCGCCTCAGACTGAGAGCACACACTGCCACTGAGCTCCTGACGTGCTCTGTCCTGCTCCATTGCGCTCAATACTTCATTCCTTATGTTGATGACCTCAAGAAGAGCTCCAGAAACATCCAGGAGGCCTCAGTTGGGAGGGTCCTACCCACCAAGGAGGGCAGGACATGCCCACAGACAAACCAGAGCTGGGTGTGACCAGAAAGGGCCAAGAGACAGGATGGAAGGGGATGCACTCCCCCTCCACGCTCACAGAGCTGTGCCAGACCAGCAATGCACCAGCAGCCCCATACCCCTCCAAACACACCCTGTAGGTGTTCAAGGTGTAAATTAGGGTTAGCTGTCAACATAACCTAATTTGAAATCAGTCAGTTAGTCTACATTGACAGCTTCTCTGGCTGCCTCTGTAAGGGAAACATCTGCTGCAAATAAAAATATAAAAACCCCGAGCTATCTAACATTGGCTGTCAGTAATATCTTATTTAAGCGAGACAATGTGTCCACAGCCCTGTCCCATGCTGTTGTATATTTCAGAACAGTTAGCAATAAATATCAGACTGTATGTTTGGAGAAAGCCACGGCAGCTGGGAACATTGACAAGCGAGCTCCATTTCCCTGTTATTTACTGTTCAGCACAGGTATTGATAAGAGAGCTAGAGAGAGGATGCACATTTCTCTCCATCTGCTTTATTATACCACTGTAAGGCACAGCATGAAGGTCCCTGTAGAGTCAAATTGAGAAAATAACTAGGTTTTAGCTAAGAAGGAATTTAACTTGCAATTCTTCCATCCCAAACTGATCCCACTTTACCTCTCAGAAACGTGGTGTCACATGTGGAAACCTTCTGCCAGACCTTTTGTCTCCTCCTCACCTGAGCCACAGGATAATTTGATCCCTTCCCATGAGCTTTCAGATTCTCTTCCTGGATTAGGTATTTATTAAAGACAAAGTCAGTCTGACACCCGAGACAAGTGGTGGGAAGTCTGAGGGGAGACATCTGTCTTCTCTCCAGGGAAGCTTGTCCCAATTTGCTAGAGCTGAGAGCAGCTCTCAGTTAAAGACTTTATTAGTGTGCAGGAGGGGAAAGCTCATCAGCAAGCAGTGAATTGGGTATCCCAGATTGAAATGGTGCCGTAGCACCGTGAGCAAGCAGCCTCCGAGTCCCCACAGATCACCTGGGTCTGTGTTCAGAGGGAAGGGACAAAAGCTCAGGGCAGTTCAGGGATTGTCTACAGAATTCACCTGAGAAGTCTGTTGGGGTGTGAGCTGATGACCCAGACCCCTGCCTTGGCCCTGCCTCCACATGTGGGACAGGACAGGGGCTCCCTGGGACTTTTCCAGCTGGAAGGAAAGACACTCGAGCTGCCCTCTAAATGATAAGCCTCTGTCAGCACTTTTGGCATAGCTGCTGTCTTTAATTACAGTTTTCCACTTTCCTTTTCAAAGTTTTATTCACAGCAATAAAAATATCATTACCCTCATTTCACAGCTACAGATGAGCAAAATTGCAGTGAAGTTCTGAGAAACACAGCAGGAGATCATCTAGTTCTGAGGCAGGGAGACATCCCTGGGTAACCCAGAGGCAGCACAAAATACCAGAGGGGCTCCTCTCCGGGATGTCTTGTGACCTGCTCTAAAGGAGGGGTAGCAAAAAAAAAAAGAAAAAAAGGCCCACTCCCCACAGGATATTTGTGATAAGCAGTGTCAGGGAAGGCAGTGGAATGTCTTGTGTACTATGACCACGTTTTTGCCTCACATTTTCCTCGTGTTGCTGATAACACCTTAGGGCATTGGAATGGGAAGAATTCAAACTTTGCTTTCACTGCTTACTCTCCTGACTTATTTATTAATATTTAGGAGAGTCAGCATCAGCTTTGCTTAACATCCATATTCATTTTAATTTCATATTCCTCTCCCCTCACCCGATGCCACACTATTTCCAGAATTAACCACAGCCGGGCCAAACAGACTGTTGAGAAATGAAGATGTTTCAGTGCCTGTCACATTTCAAACTTGCTCTCACTCACCACAAAACCCACAGAAGGAGGATGACAGCAGAAGGAAAAATCAGCAGCCACAGCCCAATCATTGGTTCACAGTCATTTCCTACCATCGGTTCAGTCTCTTACCCTCATCATATTTCAAAAGTGTATTGGAGTAAAAAGGGAATCCTCCAGGGATCCTCCTCTCTGCTTTCATCTGAGCTAGATAACCTACAGCAAAGGGAGCAACCATCTCCTCCCTGATTTTCCCATTTTGTGGAAAAACCAGAACATAGATCTGCTGCTGAGCACCCTGGCTTGGCTGCTGCTCTGTTAAAAGGCTCTTAGTGACCACTAGGTGGGGAGAGAAACTTATTGTCCTTCAATCCCATGGAAAATATTCAGGCAGCACGGTGTGCTCTCACTCCAAACCCTCAGTGCTTAGCCTGACCTTTTCCCTCCCTTCCCGGATAAGTAGTGGGGCCGTGAACTCGATGTGATTAGAATTTAAAAAAAAAAAAAAAAAATCTCAGTATGATCTGCAGGTTTCATTTATTATCTGCAGCTTTTCTGGACTCTGTTGCAATCCCTGAGATATAGGATCTTAAATTTGTTGATGGTGCAGGAGTCAATTTAATATTATGTACAGGAAATGTTGGGCCAAAGCAGTTTTTAGGGGTGAGTTCCTTACTGACAGATTTATTTAGCAGAGGGATTTGGACTATTGTGCGTTTCTTTGGTTATGAAATAGAAGGTACTTTTAAAAAGAACTGGGTTTGCAACTTGTGAGTCCTAGGAGAGAATGATCAGATTCAGGCAGTTTAAGAAATATGACTGAAGAGATGCAAGATGTAAATTATCTCTCCAGTTATCTCAGAGATGCCAATATTCCATCTTTCCAAAGATTCAGTCATCCAAGTTCTCATTAGATGAGTACTTACAGGGGTGCCTGGGGTCTGTGGAGGGGGGATCTCCCTAAAGAATATCAATCCTTCTCTGTTGGCAGCCAGAAGCCCCAAGTCAGCCACTTTTATGAGCTGGCATGAATCTGAGCCTGTGTGCCTGAGTGCTGCCTTGCAGGATGGACCTCCTCAGTGTTAGCTCCAGAATGAAATGCTGCCTCCAGCACTTTCCTGCACAGACAGACACAGCTGGTGAAGCTGTGGCACTGCCATGGCCAGTCCCTACTCACACCCAGCTCCTTCTTTAAGCCTAGGCTGGCTCTGCACTGAGAACGTGGCTGCAGCACCAACATGTCCTCAGAAACCCGAGCTCCTGGTATTTGCTTTAGAGACAGAACCAGAACTCTCCTTCTCACTCGCAGCCTGAGCTGAGAACTACAACAGCGCCCACAAACAACTGTGGTTGCTATAAAAGTTGTCTTTTAGTCACCTTTCAGTAGCAAATACCTTGAAAGCAGTTGGCTTCAGTAGCTGTAAGTTTCTCACTTCATGCCTGGTAGTAAACAACATTACCCTTCAAACAAGATGTGAAGGTTGCCATGGAGCTCCCAAATCTTTCTGGTCCAAGAGAAGTTAATGTTTCAACTACAGCATTTTGATGAGGATATTCTGTGTGGTCCTTTTTCCTCCACATTCCCTGATAGAGGAATCATTACCTATGACCAAATAAGAGAAGCACTTGGCAGCTACTGCACTCATCTACCAAGTTCAGTGTAATGTACTTCCAAGAGGAACATCTGGCTCTGTAATTTTGTTCCTTGGCAATGCAGCTGTTGTCTGCATGGCTGGCTACCCCTCTCTGCTGGCAGCTGTGAAACTGAACTGGGGTATGCTTTGGACACAGACTGCTGCTTTATGATGTCTGGATGTTTTTTGTCCTTTCCTTCTTCCCAAAACTGCCTACTCCTAGGAATGATTTTTCTTTACAAATGAATGCAAGGTGCTGTCCCTCAAATTTCACCTCACTGCAGATGGAAGCAGCTAGAGAAGAACAACAGCGTGAGCCTATTTACTACTCAGCAGAATTAGCAGCAGGTGTTAGTGAATTGAATACCCCACCTGCAGTTAACAGGCACACATCAGCACATATGCTGCCCCCACACAAGGTAAGAGAGGAAAGAACTCTTGTCTCAATCACAGGCCATTTTATGGAAGCATTGCTGAAATCTTAAGTGAATCTGAGATGGAAAATAATGCATTTTCAAGGGAAGTTAAATGTCAGATTTATCTGTTTAAGAACAGTAAAAATTTAGGATGCACAGGGCTCAGGCTACCACCATTAAATCTGGAGAGGGAGAATGCAGCATTAATAACTACAGTGCTGCTTAAACACAGAGGAAATGGCATAAACCTGAGTAGGGGGAGGTTTAGGGAAAAGTTTTCTCCCAGAGGGTGCCTGGGCACTGGAACAGCTGCCCAGGGCAGTGGTCACAGCACCAATCCTGGCAGAGCTCAAAAACTGTTTGCACAATGCTCTCAGACAAAGGATTTGATTATTGGGGTGTCCTGTGCAGGGCCAGGAGTTGGACTCCATGATCTTGGAGGGTCTCTTTCAACTCAGCTTATTCTGTGATTCTCTCATTCTGTACTGACAGCTGACTGGTCTGTCACTCAACTGTCCAGTGCATTCAATTCTTTTCAGAAACAATTTGGATTTTCCAAAAGACACATAGGATAAACATGCCAGAGCAATGCCTAACACTAAAAGAAAATATTTTCATTATTATATAATAGAGATATAGAGAGAAAAGAAATAGAGAATATAGAAATAGAGATTTTAATTTATGCTGGAGGAGAAACTCTTAGGGTTAGACAGAAGAACCAAGGTATGGGTTAAAAAAGGGTGAAAATGGCAGTAATGCAATGGATACCTTTAAAGACACCGCTGTGTTAGGAGAAATGAGCCTTGCAAGGGATATGTGAAAAAAATAGGTTAATATTCTATAATCACAGAATCTTTAAGGTTGGAAAAGACTTCTGAGATCACTGAGTCCAACTGGTAAGCCAGAAGCACCCTGTTACCACTGAACCATGACCTGAGCCACCAGAGAGCCCTGAATGATGTCTTTGTGTTGAACACCCACCCTTCCTCACTGAAGGGGGTGATGCAAGGTGGGCAACAAGAAGGGAAAAGACAGAATAGGCTGTAAATTACTGAAGAATCATGTATCAATAAGGGCAGGACAGAGTTCTTGATTGTAGCAACCAGATCATAACTGGAATTTGGGGTAAACTCCACAGGAATGAAGAAGTGTCTTCCAACAGAGCACTTCAAGTTCATCAAGGAAAGGATGACAGGAAAGACCCCTGTCCAGGTAGAGCAACGCACTGGGTGAACACTGCCATCAAATTTCATTAGCATAATGACAAAACATCTGAGACAAAATACCACATGAAGCCAAAAGTTTGAGTCCACTGGCAAAAAAAAAAAAAAAAAAAAAAAAAACCAAAAAAAAACACCCACAAACAAAAGAAAAAACCCACTTGCACATGCTGTGGCCATTGTAACAGTGTCTGGCCAAAAAAAACAGGCAATTTCAGGTGTCCAAGGATTACTGTGCAACAATGTGCTCCTACCAGAAATGGGCTGAGCAGGAGCAAAGTGATCACAAGAGCACTGAGAACAGTTTTTTTGTAGAAACAACAGAAAATCCCAATTCAGAGAATGAAAAAAAATCCATATCAGCTAACGAATGAAACAACAAAACTTTATTTTAAATTAGTTTGGAGGTGACAAGGCATTGTCCCCTGAGGAACAGTGACATTAATGGTGTTAGAAGTCCCCTACCTGCCTGCTCCACAGAGAGTGGGACTTCGGATCGACCACAATAACAGAGCTCAGCAGCTCAAGGTGACACAAACCCTGTTTTTAAACTCTAATGTTCCCACTTTGGTGCTCCATGTTTTTTCCATCAAACAGCTGGAGCAGTTCCCCAGGATCCGAACCACAGTTGGCCTCTGACGCTTGGAATAACCTTTTGAGCAGATAAACCCCCCATTTTCTGTCAGGTACAGCTGAGTGTTTGTTACAGCTCCCTGGTGAGTTGCTATGAAAACCAGTGTCAAATTAATAAAAGCCTTAAGAAAAAAATGTCACAGGGTCAGAGACTGCTCCATATTTGGGGCTGCTAATTGCAGAGAGGCAGGAGAGGCTGGGATTTCACCTGCTGGCACCCCGCTCGCCGCTACTCGTAAAACAGAAAATGCCTTCACAGCTGGACACGGAGGGCAGCTGTGGGAAAAAAGAGAGAGAAGGAGAAGCAAGTAGCTTGTTAGGGTTTGAAAGCTCAAGTTCTCCCCCTGCATCTTAACAGCAAAGCTGTGTGTGTCCACAGTGGGAAGCAACAGCTGTGAGCAGCTGCCTGTTGTGAGAAATAACCTCATGGTTGTGGGAAATTGCTTGCCCCACCAGATCCGTCCTGCTGAGATGGAAATGTGGTTTTTACACTCTGGAAGAAAGAAAGGGTGGGATGTGATTGCGCACCTGAGAAGATCTCATGTCCATATTGTCTTATCTTTTTTGTATTACAAGCCCATTTTGAACCCACTCTTCTGAAACCCCAAAATTTGCCATCTTGTTGGTTCCCAAACTGATTTGTGCTGGCTGGGAATCAAGGGACTTGCCAGCCAAAGAAATTTAGTCACAGGAAGTATCCAGACTTGGATTTTGCCTCTTGGGCAGCAGCTGGTAGGAGTTGTGTAATGAAACAAGTTCAAGCACAAATTCAAGCCCAGTCAGTGGGATGGTCTCAACAGGGAGAGGCAACAACAGAAGGATGAAAGAGCTGAACTCAGGAAAGGCCCCTGTGTCATCAGGTGTTCATTGCTGAGGTCTTCATGGTCTTTGATACAGCTGGGTAGGGAGAAGGAATAATGTGCTTTCCTAAAGGACATTTCCAGGCAAACATCTCTGCTGTAACACAGAGAAGAAGAGGAGCCCTGACCTGAGCCTTGAGAATTGTCTGCTCTGCTTGAGGACAGTTTACACAGAAATCAGTGGCACAGAATGGTTTGGGTTGGAAGGGACCTCAAAAACCACCTAGTTCCAACCTCCCTGCCATGGGCAGGGACACCTTCCACTAGGCCTGGTTGGTCAAAGCCACATCTAACCTGGCCTTGAACATTTCCAGGGACAGGGCAGCCGCAGCTTCTGTGGGCAACCTGGGCCAGGTCCTCAGCACCCTCGTAGTCAGCAACTCCTTCCTAGCATCTGAACCAAATCCACCCTCCTTCAGTTTGAAGCCATTCCTCCCTGTCTTGTCACGCTCTGCCCATACAAATAGTTCCCCTCCAGCTCTCCTGGAGTCCTTTTTGGTAGTGAAAGGTCACAATATGGTCACTCCAGAGCCTTCTTTTCTCCAGTCTGAACAGCCCCAACTCTCTCAGCCTTTCCTTGTAGCAAAAGAGCTCTATCTCTCTGATCATCTTCATGGCCTCCTCTGGACTCACTCCAGCAGCTCTGTATCTTTCCCATTTAGCACCTTACACTCAGTCCTTCCCAAGTACTGCAGAGCAGCAGGTCCCACAGCAGGAAAATCCCATAAAAAGCTACTCTGGCCCCCAGCTTGCACTCAGAGCAACCTGCTTTAGGCACAGCACATGCCTCAAAGGCATTTATCTTAGCCAGAGATAACCAGTGGTCATGGGTCAAGGGCATGGGCTGCTATTTCTGGCAACCCCAGAACCTCACACGTAGCTGGCCAACACTTCCCCTTCTGGTTCCCCTGCTGTCACTGGCACCTCTGCCCTGCTGGAGGCTGGAGCTGCTGAGTGTCCCTGTCCCTGTGCACAAGGGGTGTGACAGAAGTGTTCCCACCACCATCTCCAAAGCACTGCTGGGTGCAAACCCTGCGTGCCAGCACAGAGCCACGGCAGCAGGGGCCTCAGTGACACGAGGGCATTTAAACCAGGAGATGATGCAAACATCGAATGAGAACACAAACCAAGCCTTTTACAGAAATAAAAAGCTCTGGTTAAGTTTTCCCTCGTTTCCACTCACCCCAGTTCCATCAAAAGCAAGGCAGGCAGTGACATGGGTGAGTGCTGAAAGGCTGTTGCTCTGCTATTCACGGCATGACAAGTCACAGAAAGAGCTGTCACATGAACCCACTCTCAGATGATTTCCCAATGGACTGTTTTCCAGTCCTCCTTACCTCAGCACAAATTTGGAAAAGGACTGTTAACAGAACCTGGTCAAAAAATTTGGGAAATCTCATGAGGACAGATTTCTGAATAGCTTGACAGCTCCTTTTCTGGGAAAACCTATAAAGTAAGTTTATTTGTGTTATTCCATGTATTATTCTTTTTCTTTTTTCTTTTTCACCAAAAATTAAAATGTGGCCCAAAATTATCTTGGTGAAATTGAAAGAGGCATTGAAATAGTAGCAATCCAAGCTGTACTTCCAAACTGGTAAAAAAAATTAACAGTACTCAAGACATCTGAGGGAGAAATGTATGTAAGCACCATGCCATTATTCAGATGTCATGCTACAACTCAGATATTTAATGAATGGCTTTCAATGGGGATTTTAATTTGTAATGGTTAACCAGGAACTAAAACAGGAAAATTGGTCTCAATGAGCGTTTTGAAGTTCTGAGGATGAGCCATAGGAAGGACTAAAAGCCACTGAAGGATTTCAGTGTGACAACGACAGGCTGAAATGAAGCCTCTTATTCCTGCTGTTCATTTGCTGACAAAGGATAGGGCTGTCACCCATACAGAGGAAAAGTCCCACCATATTCCAGGATTCCAGCTCTCTTCCTCCTCAGGCAGGGCTGAGACAGCTGAGAGAGGACAGAAAGGGCTGAAATGCTCTTGGAAGCCATCTGCTTTCTTTGCACCTGAACAGCATCTGCCATGTGGGTTCCCTGGCTCAGCTGATGATGGTGATGAAGGCTGGTGAGCTCAGGACTGAGTGTGGGAGCTTGGCTGTGCTTCACCACCCTCACGAGCCCTGTGGGCCAGGGGATAAGGAGGAATTGCTCTGGAGGGTGTGACCAGGATGGGATTTCTGAGCCCTGTGCTCTCAGGATGCTTGGGTGCCCAGGTGGAAAAAGACAGGAGTGTGTGACAAAAGGACACTGAGACTTGGGCAAATCCAGGCCAGCACATGGTCACAGGGCTCACATGAGCATCGTGGGCTTTGGGAAAAGCTTTTCCAAGGAAATGTTCTACTGGATGATGCCTACTGAGATCAGGCTGTGTCTCCAGATTGCCTGCAGGAAAACTGGGGGCTGTTCTGCTCCTACCAGTGATGAGCACAATCCATCACAGAAGTCTGAAGTGTAAATTACTGATGCTCATCAGCTGCTTGTTGTCTTCAAGTCTGTTTCTCTAATATTTTGCTTCATTTGTGAAATAAAGCCACTTGGTTTGAGATGTGTGTTCATCTCTACACTGTACTGATCCCCTCTTGAGAGAGGGCACAGAGACCTCTGCCCAAAATCCCCTACCACAGGCAAGGAGGAGAAATTATGTTCTCTCTGAATATCAGAAAATTCAGAGTTCATCCCAATACAACCCAAATAATCAGGTCTGATGCCTGCAGGGTGCAAATCAGAGAGACAAGAAAGAAAAGTGTTCATCCTGACCACTTTCTAAACGTTTGCTGTAACAACAGCAACCTGTATCTGACTATTACCAAATATCTCCTAAGAACAGTAGAAAAATTACGTTGGAGTTAAACACAGTCAATAATATTTCACCGGGAATGGATCCATATAATATTCACTGTAGTTGTCATCTACATCATATTTGTTTTATCAAGCAAAACTGGAAAATCTTAGGAGTCAATTTTGCCCCCTAAATCTCCAGAGGTATCACCAGTGCCATGAAGACAGGATGGTCCCAACTGCTCCTAAACTAAGGAAAATAACCCACTTATATAACTAAGGAAAATAACCTATTCACTGGCAGGCATTGGGAGCAAACCCAGAGAGCTCTGAGATGGTGGCTAATGTTCAGCCAGGCTCATTTGACATTAATGTGCCACTGTGGGAGAACAGGGAGCAGGGAAAGGGAGCCCTGACCCCTGAAAGATTCATGGGGCTGCCTCAGCTGATTGCAGCCAGTGCAGGGCACAGCACCACTCACAGGATTCAGCAGCCACAGATCCCCCAGCAGACATTTTGCCTGAATTTCACTGCTGAATCAGCAGAGCTTCCTCCTGAGAGATGCCAGCACCCTCTCAGAGAAGGAATGAGCCAGAAAGAGGAGGCACAGATGGGTGAAGAGTTTCTCACTCAGCCTGAGTGTGCCCTGAATGCCCGGCATGGTGTGTCTGCAGGTCCTGCCACACACAAACCACTCCCATCAGCACAGGTACACTGACAGCTGCATTACCTGCAGCAAAAGCGCTGCTTCTGACTATTTTCCACTTCTCCCCACCCCTTCCATTGTATGCTCAGCTATTTGTAGGTCCTGAGGCTTTGACCTAAGGCCTTAACCTTAAGCCTCATGTGATTTTTAGACATTTCAGCAGCCTAGGTAGAGTGCTCACGTTCCTCACTCGTTTTACCACCACACCCACACACCTTTAAAGCAAGAGGGTGATTTGGCAGTGCAAATAAAGCCTCCAATTCCTACAAAAAGAGCAAAGTAACCTGCTGATGCCAGCACTTCTCCCATAATTCTCATCACTTGTGGAAAATCAAGCTGTCCCTATAGTGAGCTGGGGCACGTCAACCTGCAGAAAACAAATGCAAAGGGGGAAAAGAGAGCAGAAGAGTTTTCTATGCATTTTCTCCTTTATAAAGCTCATTTTCAGGTTAGACCAAGTACCTTCTGGAGTTGGTTTAGTTGTGTCACGGGCCCACACCCTTCAGACAAGGCAAGAGCTGGTCCCTGCCCTGAAGATCAGCAGTACAAATAGACAGAAAAAAGGAAGCATTGCTCATTCCTATTTCACTCATGAGATAAGGGCTTTACTTGGATGATCCACTCCACCTGAGCCAGTCTGAGCAGCAGGTTTGGAAATGATGCTCCTGGGCCTCATTGCAGTGCTTTGGCACTGGACTCTGCTGAGAATAGGCTCAGCAAGGAGACACAGCACAAAAACTGTGACATCCCTTTGCTTGCCACCTTGGTTCTCCTCCTGTCTGCCTGCTCCTGGATTGTGGAGGCAGCAGCAACCTTCTGAAGCAAAAAAGCACATTCCCTTCCTGGAAGCAGCCTGCTTCCTTCTTTCCAAGAGAGTAAAAACTCTGCATGAATGTTTTATGAATCAGACGTGTGTTCATTTCAACGATAAAGCCAGCTTGGCAATTTGGGCTGGAAAGGGGGAAGCTGAAAACCTACAGACTCCAGCTGGCATGTTTTTAGACACGAACCTCTTCCCCCATTGGAAACATTACATTTGGACCCATCTAACTTGGGGAAGATTCTCTGCTTTTAAAGAAATTGCAGATTATGTCCCAAGCATTACTCAGAGGTGAAAAAAACAGATTTGTCCCTGTAATAACTTCACTGAGTACCTGCACACACGGTGCTAATTGATCACAATGTTGGTGCCCTCAATGCTGCTTGATTTCCTGATTGCAGCCCTTTTACATTCCCAGCAGTCCACCATCAGCAGAGGCAAATGCCATTTCAAGATGCAGAAGAGGCATAGATGAGGTTTCTCTTTGTTTAACCTCCTGCTGTACTGCTCAGCCTAAAATAAATGTAATTTAGGGGGGAAAAAAATCTCTATGGAAAACATCATAGGTAGGGAGAAAGAAATTGCCTGAAGTGATGTTTTTTTCTGCTATGCTAATCCCAGGCTGAATTCTTACCTAAGTCCACTTCTCCCCACTGTGACAGGGAGAGGTAAACAACTTTTGTTGAAGGGAGAAGAGAAGAGAAGAGAAGAGAAGAGAAGAGAAGAGAAGAGAAGAGAAGAGAAGAGAAGAGAAGAGAAGAGAAGAGAAGAGAGAAGAGAAGAGAAGAGAAGAGAAGAGAAGAGAAGAGAAGAGAAGAGAAGAGAAGAGAAGAGAAGAGAAGAGAAGAGAAGAGAAGAGAAGAGAAGAGAAGAGAAGAGAAGAGAAGAGAAGAGAAGAGAAGAGAAGAGAAGAGAAGAGAAGAGAAGAGAAATGAGACAGCCATGGATGAACAAAACCAGAAAGCAGACAAGGCAGAAGCAACAGCCAGTGATTTTCTGGAAGGAAATGAGAGAATTCTGATACAAACAGGGAGAATATGCACCAGGTGTCGATATTCCAGTATCCAGAGGGAACTCTCACACCTCCAAGGAAAACTCATCCTCAAAGCCCAAATTCAAATACCTATGAACAGAAAACTGCTGGAAATGCAGACTCTGGATAAGTACCACCAGCTGGGGGGAGGGTGACACACACAGGGCACTGTCTGCAGCCAGGGATGCAGAATCAGGTAACAGGGATCACTGTCTGCCCAGTAAAAAACTGCCTTCCCCACACACTTTTTTTTCCCCTGAATTTGCTGCTTCTGCTTTTGAATATATCAAATTCACTTGAGGTCTCAGTGAGCACTTTACTGGGGTGGGAGGCTGATGAATGGGGCTGACAGAAAGAAAGGGGGAGAGAGGATGGAGGGAATAAAGATAAAATGCTCTCATTTAATTAAATCCTAGCACAATGTGAAGGGCCATCCAGACAACCCTAGAACAAACAGGAGCCACCCCAATATCTAAGACTGGAGGTGAGAGATATGGTGACTGTGGGGATGTCTTAAAGTCCCAAAGATTTTTTTTACTGCAAAAGGCTGGCTCTTACAACAACATAGTCCAGGCAAGGTCCTGAATTTGATGGCCAGAGAAACTTGGTTTTGAGCAGAACAGTTAACAGTTAAGCTTAATATAGTTTTTCTATGTTAAGTCCAATACCAACACAATTCCTGCCCTAAAAAAAACTCAAAACCTAAACAGATTAGACAAAGGATAAGAAAAATGTGAGAAGATTTGCCTGAAATCAATTTACAGTTCAGTAGTGCCAGAAACTTCATTTCCTCATCAACACTGGTAGGTGGAAGGAGAGTGGCTGAATGTGTCTATTTCTAGCAGCAAGGCATGGGGAGAAAAGCTTCACAGCAGTGCTATCACCTTCTAAATCCCCAGCCCTGGGGAGCTTCTTAAGCGTGAGAATGTAGAGGCAGATCTGCTTGGTTTAGGCCAGGAGAGGATTTAGGAGAACAAGACATAAGGAAGAATAAGACTCCTTAAAATCAGTCAGGTCTGGTGAGGAAAACACTTAATGCAGAGCATTGCTCTGACTGTCAGGTTTTAAACTCATAAGATTGCACAGAGTGAGACCACTGCATTTCAGGAGGCACTGGAGAAACGTGGGAATGGCAGGCTGGCCAGGGAAAGAGAGCAGGGAGAGCAGGACAGAGCATCATCCCTTTTTTCCTCCTGTAAGCCTGCACAGAAGTACAGAGTAGAGTTAATTGGCCAATATATTGCTAATTGCAGAGCTAATTTAAAAATTTGCAAGTCCTTCATGTTCTGCAGATCTTTTCACCAAAATTTTTTGTACCAGCTTTGAACTTGCTAATCCCCAAGGGAGCAGGGCCAGGCACCCCTGTCTGACCTGTGCTGATGAAGATGAAGGTGATGCATCCCCACAACACATGGGAGCTGGAGATACTCTGCAGCCTGAGGAATAGATCTGCTGCCAGTAAATCCATTAATTAACAAAAGGTCAGAGGCACTTCATCTAGAGCAGAGACTGGAGATTGCCTGAGAAACTTGGCTAGAAAGTGCCTCAGGTGACATCTTCACTCCACAGTGCTCATCTTCACTCCACCTGCCCAGGTCTGTTTGTGCTGTGGTGCCCTTGGCTAGAAACTTGTAAAATCAGTGGGAAACAAACTGGGCTGGATACCCGAGAACCACACATATTTAAACAAGATTTCCAAGCATTCAGACTAGTTGGCTTTACGTTGGTTTTTTTTTTTCTTCAGACACATCTTCCCAAGCTGTGGCTTGTAACCATCCTGCTCTTATTGGGTTTGTGAGATGGTAATGATTGAAATCTTGTGAAAAATCTGACCAATTCTAATCTGATTAGTGAAATAGAAAAAAAAAAAAAAAGCCCTGGATCTAGAAAATCATTAGACCTCTCTGACATTTGCTAATGATTACCAATTTACCAATAACCCAGTGGCTTCCAGACTGGGGCTTGAAGGCAGTTCCATTGTTCAGAAGTGCTCTTAGGGGAGCTGAAACTTGCACAGCAGTGCAGAAGGGTCAGCTTAACCTACAGAATTGCCACTTGCCATTTGCAGGTTAACAAATCTTCTGTAACATGGAACAGGATTGCCTCAAACTTTGCCAGACTGCTAGATGACAAGTCTGACCTGTTAATTCACACAGCAAAGTCAGAGCCAACTTGATAAGTAAAAAACAACCCCAGAGTAACAGAGGGCTAAACACTCTCTCAGTCCCCTGAGTAAAGGGGTGTAAAAGAATGTGATCAAACTTTGCTAAAACTAAACCAGCTTTTAAAATGTTTTGATCCAGCTGATCTAAATGTTGCCAAACTGAGATAAAGTCATGAGATTAAAAAGAACATGTGTTTTCAATCTGGATACAATTCTTGTTTTATAACTTTATCGTATCTCCTCTAAAGCTGCACATATCACCTATATAGGTAAAGCAAAGTTGTAGCACTGAGTTTGAGTTTTGCAGGTCAGATGTCAGCCTTCTTTCACATTCAAGATAAACTCCTCCTGTTATTTTTTCCTGGATATCCATTATTTAGGCTCTGGCTTCACAGCTGCACTTCCATTATTCACTCTGAGGGATATAAGGCCTTTTATTGATGCATTTTTAACTAAAACTGGTCCCCAACAAAGTGTCCCATGCATCAGAGCTTAGAATTGGAAGGGTCTGTGAAGACCTAAGGATTTCAGGAAGAATTTCTCCCTTGAAAGGATGGTCCAACATTGGAATGGGCTATCCAGGGAGGTGGTGGAGTCACCACCCATGGAAGTGTTCAGAAATGATTGGATGTGGCACTTACGTCATTGGATGAGGCATTATCACACTTGATGTGTGATAATAGAGCAAAGGTTGGACTCAATGACCTTGGACATTTTTTCCAACCTTAATGATTTTGGGATTTTCTGATTCTATGATCCTCCAGTTCAGCCCCTTAATAGCATGAGAAAACCTTTAAAATTTGGAAGATCCTTTTTTTAAAGGGGAAGAGAGAATAAAATCACTTTAATCCTCTAGGAAAAACAGCAATGAAATTTCATCATTTAACCTCTTGCAAAAGAAGAGGATGTGGGCACAGTCCTGCTGGGACTTGCCCAGCTTTATGATCAGGGAGGAATGAGCCATGGGGATTTTGTTGCAGGCCTAAATCTGGCCCAATTAGCATTAAATCTTGCCTTAACTGGAGTATGTCTGATGTTGAAAGAAGCTCGCAGATAGATTATGCCAGTGTAAAATGGGAAGCAAGGCAGCTTTTGCTTTTGCCTGATAGATGCAGTAGGAAACTGAACCATGAATTGTTGGAATGTTTTTCTTCCTCTGGCTCTGCAGTTACCTTACAACAGCATGCACTTACACATCTGGCAAACTTTCCCCACCAGGTCACCAGGCTAGTAAGCAAAGGCACAGAGGGGATCAGGGTGCTGGTACCTACTCAGCTGCACAGCCACTAAACACAGCACAAGCTTGGAGTTTGACCTTGATGACAACCAGAAATAAGCTCAAAGACTAAATCCCTGCAACGTGTGCTGCCCCTCAGGATGGCCCAGCCAGGTTGCTGATGGTGGAACTAATGCTTGGAGAATGAAGGCCCTGATACCCAGAGCTCACAGTTTTTCTTGGATGAAGCTGAGCCTTGGGCTGCAGTTTGAAGCTAGGAGGATGCACCTGATCTCCTAACTCTGGGAAACACTTTAGTGATGCCTCTGATGGCGGGTGTGATGCTGGGCCTAACACTGCCTGCTCAGCTCCCTGTTAGCAGCAGGGAGGGGGAAAGGACGAGGGGAAGGTCACAAATTACTGAATGACCAAGATCCTGGTTAGAGGCAGCAAACAGAGCTCCCTGGGGCTCTCCAGGTGAACAGACAAGCCTTGCTCACATGTTTTATCCATCCTCCATCCCCTGAAGTGTTCAAGGCCAGGTTGGAGGGGGCTGGGAGAAACCTGGTCTAGTGGAAGGTGGCCCATGGCAGGGGGATTAGGACTAGATGATCTTTGAGCTTCCATCTAACCCAAACTATTACAGGATTCTATAATTCTAGCACCTCTTGGGAAGGTGTCCAGAGCTGATCCAGCACAGGTAGATCATTGAAGAGCTCTGACAGACTTAGCCTGTCCAGGGGAGGTTGAAGGACACACATTTTGGGGCTACAGACTTCTATCGTTATGGCTGTGTTTGTCCTTACTCTTACAGTTTGGGGCTAAAAGATTTCCTTTCTAAGGCTGAGTTGCTCTTTGCACTTCCAGGTGTGCACATGTGTGTACTTTTGGGCATTTATCTCTCACCAGGTGTGAGCAGGGCAGGGGAAGTGTTTATCACCGGTGCAGTGCCAGCAGGGGGGTGTTTCCCCCTCTCAAAGCTTTCCAGCCTCGTGGAGGGGAAATGCAGCCAGCAGGATGTGCTGGGCTGCTGCACTGGGGTTTGTGTCAATGTCTGGCCCGTTTCTGCTGGAAATTGCAAAATCTTTCCTGTGCAAGGAGCGGAAAGTTTTGCCCTTTGTGTACATGTGGATTGTTGTGTATTTAAATGGGGAGAAGACTTAGGAGGCACGTGAAGCACTGGAACAAACCAGAGAAGGGGGCAGGAATCATGCAGTTAAAAGCTGGTTTTTCACAGACTGCTATACAAGGGGTTGTTTGTTTGTTTGTTTAATTTTTAAATTTCTTTAACTCTTAATTCTACTTTATTGTCTCTGTCTGTGTTTACATCTTTACATTAGGAGGGGAAAATCTGTCCTTTTTGAAAGAGGGGGGATGAGGGGAAAATCGAGGGAAACTTTCTGAGTGCGTGAACTGAAAAATCAGTTATTTATTCTTTATAACAAACACTTTAAAGAGCTATAGAGACAGAAAGCTGACATTATCTAGCCACTATACTTCCTCTCTGCTTCTCCACCTTTCCGAAATGGGAGAAAACACCTATTTGAAATGAGAGGAGGTCGTGTCTGGGGTCAGCAGGAATCCCTGGGACAGGGGCAGAGCTCGCAGCCTGGCCGTGCATCTCCAGCACTCTCATATTCCGAATTCTCCCAAATCCTCCTCGCTGGGGCCGGCAGCCCAGAGAGCAGCTGGATGGAGCAGAGAGCCTAAAAAACTTCATTCTGCAGGGGGACCTCTAGTGTTTTCCTTTCTCCATGTCCTGGCAGAGTTCCTCCAAAGTACAAATACACACAGAGCTCCCATTGTTTGCAGCCCTTCACAAGCCCACTGATCCTAATATGGAATTCAGCAGGAAACCCATGATTTCCTGACACACAGCAAGCTGGGGAAAGAAAGGAAAAACTCCATTAAAAACCTCCAGACTCTGCTCCATGTAGAAATGAAATGGAAAATGGAGTGGATTTAACAGGAATCCCTGGTTCCTGCGGCCAGGCTGGAGGAAGGGAGACGCAGATCGAAGCCGCAGGCTGCTGATATTTTCTGAAGTCGCGATAAAGACTGGGAACGGCCGGGCAGAATGAGGATTTCCTGACTGGGACAAACGAAAAAGGACAGATCACTCTTTTTTTTCTATGATATTCCTCTCTGTGTGTTTAATTTATTCACCTCCATGATCCTCTTGACTGATCTGGTAACTGTTAGAAGCGGCTGTGACAGCCTGGAAACATTAGTATGATTTCCTGAGTTTGAGATTTGCTGCTCTCCCCACACCCCCCTCCTTCTCCAAACTCAGGAAAAGTCAATACAATCGCACTTCATTTTTCCTTCATGTGCACTTGGAAGTCCTGGGAGCAGCAAGAGCAGCGGCAGCAGCAAGAATGAACTGCAAGGAGGAAAATGACAACTGCACTGACGGGAGCAGGAACAACACCAAGAAGATGCTGAAATGCGTGGTGGTTGGGGATGGTGCAGTTGGGAAAACCTGTTTGCTGATGAGCTATGCCAATGATGCCTTCCCAGAGGAGTACGTCCCCACTGTGTTTGACCACTATGCAGGTAAGAAAAGGGCTTTAAAAGAAATTTAATCGATAGCTGCAGGACAGCCAGGTGGGAGGTGAAGGCAGCTCAAGGAGAGGACAGTTCAAAAGGGATGCGTGGGTTACTTCTTGTCCAGGAATGTCATTCAGGCCTGGATGGTTGCCAGGCAGCTTAGATGGCAGCTCATGAAATTGGGACAATGCAGGATTTATTCAGAGAACTTATTTGTTTGCTTCTGATTTTTGTCTAGTTTTTGGCAAATAAGAAGTGTTAGGGATGCAGTAAAATCCACTGTGCTTTGCAACAACAAATGTGATTCAGCCTCTGTCACTTTGTATTCTTGGTTAGTTTTTGAAGTTCTGAGCTTTGCAGTTTGCAGACTATATATATGTATATATATAGATATAGATATAGATATATGCTATCACAATCTTGTCCCTCTTGGCAAATGATACATAAATTACAATATATATATCCTATTTAAAGAATAATCTTTGAGACTATATCCTATTTTAGGATATCTTTGAGAAAACTAGCATAGTCTCTTTCCAAGCTGTCAGTATATAACTCTCCTTTCAAAGATGTTTGTTACTCCATCTATAAATAGATTTTAATACTACAACTTGGTGGTAGTGAAAAGCAGAAGAGGTGATTGATTTGAGTCCTTCATAGTAGGGGAATTTGTAGTTTAAGCAAAAAGCACAAACATAATCAAGATCACCAATGATATTCACTGCATTGCTGTGCAGAACTGACCCACAGGTTAAGTACAATATTCACAGGCCTCTTTCTGTAGCAATTACTGACTTTACCCAGCTGTGTCCAAAGTTATCACACAGATGTTTCATAGGCTAAAACTGGTGTTCAAACATCTACTTAAATTTTACTATCCCAAATTCTGTTGTTTTTCTTCCCACAGTGCTCCTTTGGCTTAGGGAGTTTTTTAATGACATCCCTGACACAGATTCTAGGAGCCCTGCAAAACTCATTGCTTATCTTGCAGCAGCAGTTGGAGTTTCCCTCATTCTCTCCCCACCTCCTTAAAAACTGAATTTTCATGGCGTGGCTTATCATAGATTTGGTATTTTGTAATGGGAAAAATCCCTGTTTGCATTCTGGCTCCGTGTCAGGTTTAGCAGATGAACTGGCCAAACAAGAAAGCTGTGTAATTGCAGGATCTGATCCGTGGAAATGTGAAGACCTTTTCCTCCACCAGAGTGGGCAGCGTCACTTCTAATGCAAGCAGCTCTCTCTTTTCTCTGCCCTTCCCACCAGATAGATTGAGTGATCCCTTTAGGGGAGGAAAAAAAAATAATAAATAAAAACCCAAAAAAACAACAACAAAACATTTCCACAGAAAAGATAGACAACAGAATATTGCCTGTTGGAAATACATGCTTCCATGAGCCAGAATCCCTAAGGGCTGCCTTATATCCACTTTCCTGTGATAACTTCAGATCTGCTCATCCCTTACAAAATGCTGATCCCAGCACCCATTGCCCCTCTCCCACTCTCTTCCATGCCCTGCAAATACCTCTGCCTATGGGAAAAGCCATCAATAGCTGGTGCCAGACCACGTGGGCATCAGTCCTGGTGGTTTTGGTATGAGCCTGGGGCACATATGTGGCATTTGATGGGGGCACCACTCTGAGTTTCTCCTCCCTAACCAGCCACAGGTGACTTGCAGGGACTTGCTTTGATTCCCTTTCCTCTGTCAGAAGTGTTGGAAATTGCCACTGGGCTCAAAAGCTACTGAGGGATACAAGGGCTGAGAGAAGGATGGGAAGATGAAGTAGCATAAACCTGATTTCCTTGGGGTAAAAGGAGTATGAAGGCACTTTTAAATCAAGCCTCATTTTCAAAGTTTGAAGATTTAACCTCCAGCTGTTCTTATCCATCTTCTTAACTACTATAGCACATAAATATAAAAGTATTTTCCATAAGAAAACTTATCAAGATAAGGTGAAAAAATAGCTCTGCTTATTAACATGCTGCTCTGAGACAATCCCTGCCCAGTGGCAGTGGTCAAAACTTGCATTGATCACAAATGGAGTTTCAGTGTTTTGAGGAATCCCGTAATTTATTAAACCGATTTAAGTACAAAATTGCACACAGAGTTGAGCAATAGGAATTACTTCTAGAGCAGAGTGCTGGAAAAAAATCCCACCCATAAAAATATTACATGGCATAAAGTATACCACAGCCTATTTAAAATACTGTGGGTACTGACTGAGCAAAGAACTCACTTGGAGCTACCTTACCACTGAGCTTACAGTTTTTAGGATCTTCCACTGGATTTCCCACATCCATCTGTGTGGCAGCCCATGGTGAACAGGAGAGGTGGCACAGCAGTACCATGGTCACACAGGTACCATGGGCATGGTGGCAGCACAGCACATGGGAAAGCTGCATACATGGACAGATCCTGAAGGGTGTAGGAGGTTCTGGAAAATCACATTTGAACTTACCCCAGGAAAATGGTTTGTCTACCCCCGTCCTTGCCACTGCTGAAACCAAGTGTTTCAGTTTTCCCAAGCAAGCTGAAAACATCAGATTCAATGGTTCATTTCTGTGCTGGAAATGCTCAAAAGCAATTAATTCCTGCAGATTTTTGCAAAGCTTCACTTTCCATGGAAGGTTTTCCACCCAGGTGTTATTACCAGCAGCGGTGTGTTAGTAAGGGCTTCCTCTTGCCTCACCAGGTCACAGCCTGCTTGGGACTCCTGGGGCATTTGCCAATTCACTTCTTTCTAATGGAAAATGTAGGGAGTGGGGAGGGGAAGCATTAAAACCCAAGGATTCCAGTGGTGATCTCAGAGCAGTTTCTCACTGCCACGACTCCAGCGACTCGGGGGGAGACAGTGATGCTCTCCAGCCCAGCTTGGGAAAAGCTCCAGCAGCACCAGTGCTGTGGCCAAGGTTTTAACTGTTCATGGCCCTGCAGCACCAGCTCTGTGCACTTGCCCTGCTGCATCTCAGCTCCTGCACTGAAGCAGGTGGACACAGCCACAGGAGTGGTCGGAGGAAGAAACAGCTGAATCCCTGCACGGTGCTTATCCAGTGCCTTGCACATGAAAGAGCTTGAAACCACTTTATAAAAGTTGGTCTCAACCTGCCTCTAAGAAAATCAAAGGCAGGAGCTGAGTGTCCCCAGGGAAGGAGCAGATATTCCTGCAGATAACTCACACAGCATTTGCAGCTCGGATGCAGCGGTGCCTGGCACCAAAAGCTCTTGGTGGATCACCATGCGTGCAGCTGCACTGCACAAAAGTCCAGACCAGTTATTAGCTCCACTCTGGTAATATCCTGCCTCAGATTTCACCCACAGTCCACAAAACCGAATTTCTTCAGGGCGTGTAGCCAGTGTTGGGATGTGACGGGTGTAGAGTAGGATCAGAGCAATGCCAGACAGATGGGGAGGGCAAATTTGTTACTTGGATATGAAAATGGTTTCTTTCATTGGATGCATGGAATTTTATGAGTCTGGTTATTTCTCAAGGCATTTTGAAGAGGTTTTGCTGGAGGCCAGAGCCCTGAGTAGGTTTCCTTGCTTTGGTGAATTTCCAAGTCCCGTACTGGAAGTGTTTAGCCACAAGGCAAATGGCTGTTTCTAGGGCAGGCTCACCAAAGTGCTATCCTAGTGACAAACAGGATATTGCTGGCAATAACTGTAACAATAGGGGCTGTTTGGATAGTGAGTAGATGCTTTAACATGCTGGTTCCACTCCTTTGAACACCAAATGCTGGTTTTCCGTGAGCAAAGGTCTCTCAGCCAGGGTGACTTGTATTGTGCCTAGCTATGTGAGGTTACAAATGTTTATTTAGGGCTGAGGTTGGACCAACAAAAAAACACAATTCAACAACTAACAGAGTTGGTTTAATAGTACCAAAGTTAGCTGGCTTGCTCTGTGAAATACATAAGAAAAATGTGTGTTGTTACTTAGGAAGCCACTGAGCATCCCATTTTATATTCATGAAGCCTAAAAACATAGCAATTTTTAGCATGAAATTTATTTGCCCTAAAATTTATTTTCAGGCTTCCTGGAGAGGTGATCAATGTCCCAAGGCTGCCAGTATTTAATAGGCATTTGTATAATGCCCTTAATTATGTGCTGTGAGTTTTGGTCAGCCCTGAAATGGTTGAGCAGGACTAAATGATCACTGTAGGCCCCATCCAACTGAAACTATTCCATTCTATTCCAGAAGTGCATTTCTTGTAAGTTAAAAAAACAAAAAAAAAAACAACAACAAAAAAAAAAACTCTCTCTGCTTAAGGAGCAGTAACAATGGCACGCAGCTAACTTGGCCCACTGTGCAGACAGGGGTGATTGGACTCACACATGGCTGAAGTCTGAGGAAAAGAGGGTTGTGAGTCTTAAACTCAAGTCTAGTTCAGCCACAGTACTGAGATTAATACCATACAAACAGCTTTAGGAGCCAGAGTTCCATCTTTGATAAATGAGAGAGGTCAATCCCTCCAAAGGAGAACTGCAAAGCATCTGCAAAAAGTAGATGGTGTAAATATGTCCCTCCCTCCCCTCATGTGTCGGCACAAACTGGTGAACATTTATAAATAGAGAACCCATTTGAAAAAAATTAGCACTGGCATGTGATCAGCTAATTAATAGCAAACAGAATAGCTCAGCCCTGACTGGGGCTCTGTAAATTAAAAGCAATATAGAAGAAGAGAGACATTACTTACTGTTAGGAGACATATTTTTTCTTCTTCAGTGATGATTCAATGTAATCTGTCTGACTTTGCACTGAAGTGGGCTGGAGCAGCACCAGTCTCACAGAACGGTGATCCCAGCCTTGCTGGCCAGACAAGCCATGCAAGAAGGGAGAGTCTCCTGCTCTGGCATTTTTAGTAGCACAGAAGTTGTATGACTGCTCTTGCCCAGAGCAGGCAGGTCATACCTGTGCAAACCCACAGATCTATTGTGCCCTGCCTGTATATCACACACTTACCCCAATCCCTGTTCCTCATGTCCCCCCATGGAGGAAAGGAGCTGGAAGTGGGCTGTCAGTGATCCTGGGGCTGCCAAGGCTGCTTGCTCTCTGTCCTGGGGCAGGCAGGAGCACCCAGGGGAGACACGCCAAGCACCAGGCAGCTCTGCCTTGCAGCCTCTCCCCAAGGAGCAAGAAACACCAGCCAAGACATGGCAGAAACCCAAGGGGAGCCCTAACATCCCAAATTTCCCCAGCTACAGGCACGAGAGCGCATCTGACCACACTTTTGGTGTGCTAGCCATTTTGAATTGATTGCTAATGCAACTGCTTTCAACCCATCCCTGCTTGCCATGGTGCGTAAGTGATAACCCCAAGACCATCACTTTTTTTTCCCCTGTTGAAACTCTGACAGGAAAAGACTGCCTAAGTAGATCTACAATTTCTGCACGGGTGCTGCCGTGGGAGTCTTCACACTGCCACATTCTTGAGACAGTTGTCTCCTATAAACAGTCTTGGTAGCACATTAGAGAAACTCTTCATACAATGTTTGGGGTCATTAAACTCAAATAGATATAAATAGCACTGAAAGAGAGCTGTGATGTTTATTTGCATGGATATTTGCAGTGGGGTTTCTTTTCCTTCTAATGTTCATCCAGTTTTGATCACACAGATTTGAACTTTAGCCTTGAGACAAGAAAGCATTGACTCTTTTGAGAGCTGCTTCTTTAAACTGGCAGCCACTGAACAGATATGTTCATTTTGCCTCTCAGGAGCTGAAAAGACTTCTCTGCCAATCTTCCTGGTATCATCTAGAATAGACCAGGGATCCCAATAAAACAGTCAAGGTATGGCGACACCACAAACACACCAGTGCAATTCAAATGTTTCCATGGCTGGATTTTTTGAAGATGAATTTTACAGAACCACTAATTCTCAGTCTCCCCACAGAAGGTTGAATTCTGTCCTGAGTCATACAAGTCAGAGGTGATGTAGTGGTCCTCAGGCTTTTCACATCCAGGAAGCCTGAACGGTCTTTTTACCAAAAAGATGCCTTTTTCCTGAATCACCATGGATATTCCACACTCATTTGGGAGGCTCCACATACACCCCCAAGCATCTTAGGGCCTTTTCCTTCTGAAGGTGCTGTCAGTATGCAAAGAGCCGAGATAACTATCGCTGCTATCTCTTCCTCACACACATCCCTGTATTGTCCTGAGGCTGCACAATCCACTCGAAGCCCATGGAGACAGAGGTGTGTGCTTTGGGTTTCTGTTTCTCTGAGCAGATGGTTTCTGCAGCAGTGCTCTGAGCACTGTGGTGACCAAGTCCCCATTGTCCCCTGCCCCTACAGCTGTAATGGGGATGAGCCTGCAGCACCCTCGCTGCTCCTTACCTTTGCCTCTGGCTGTGTTATGCAGCTTCTCTTAAGTACTGCTGCCACTCCTGGTTTGGTTCCACTTTGGCTTTGTGCTCCAGAGAGGCCCAGAAGAGCTCTGCACCAATCCCACACCCACCAGGACTCACAGAGAACTGATTTCTCCAGCCCATGTCAGCAGCCAGTGGATGTCCTGGTACTTCCAGCACAGCAGAGGACAACACTGCGCCATGGATGACAATGGCAGTCTAAAAACTGCATGTAGAGAGTAAGGAAACTACAGCACACATCACAAAGGATGGGGCCAGGAATTAGAGGAGTAGATGGTGCAGCCATGTTGCTTTATCCAGATTTATCCAGCCTAAATTCCACCTAAGCCCTGCTGTCTATTCTTTTGTATCAGATATGTGATGCTTGAAGGGCAAGAGGAATCACAAAGAATACTAAATAAGGAGTTAGACCATTTGGATGTGTGTTGGTGGTTTGGATGTAGAATGATGGGATTTTTCTTAAGGTCAGCCACAGGCCTGAGGGAATGGATTGGAAAGAAGGAAAAGTCAAATGGCTTAAAAAGAAATATTTCTTTGCATGGTATGTGATTAACCCAGGGAACTTACCACTTTATAAAAGTTCTCGAGGACAGAATTTTAACAAGGTGTGCAAAAAAACAGGGTTGAACTGGGTATTGGGGAGATTGAGTGCTATCATAAGCTAATGAAAAAGACTTCTGCAAGAAATGAGCTGGCACAACCTTGGTGTAGAGTTCAGGACAAGACCTAAATTTGGCCTGGTGAATGTCAAATTATATTAAAGTTGCTCACTGTTTTGTTAGAGATAAGACACCAGGCTGCAGGCTGTGAGTTTGGCCCAACCTAGCACCTTGTGCCCAGAGCTTTAGAAAATAACTTTCTGGCGTGATTCTTCTGATATATGGATGGACAAACAGATTTTGAAATTTTGCTTACCCAGCAATGGACTGCTGCAAAGAGACATGGGGGAATTTAAAAAATGATCCTTTTCTTCTCCTCTACTCCAAGAGAGTCAGGCCTAGCCTTTCCCTCCCCTTGTCATCTGCCTAGCATTGCAAGGGGTGACATTAGCTGAGAAGACCAAAACTGAAACTGTGGCCTCTGGCCCTTGAAGGACAATGTCTACAGCTTGAAATTAATCACATCCACTATCTCAAAATCAATAATTGACTCAGTACCTGTGGCCAGGCAACCCAGATGAGGGGACAAAGCCACTTTATGGGTGGTGGCGGATCAGGCAGCCAAGCAGATGCTTCACAGCAGAAGATGCTCCACATGTAGGAAAGAAAAACAAAACTTAGCAAAGAAGTCTAGGAAACCAAATTCCTAGACATTAAAACTTCATTTCTGTCAGATGTGGCAGTGTTTTCACTAAGTCATCATTGCAATGGCTTAGTTACTGATCAAGTCAATGCTAAGTAGCTCTGACTTGCTTCTCATTTTCTGCTCTCTTCATAAACTTGATACTTTGATATCTGCACTAGTGATGCCCATCATGGCTACTCTGCATCACTGAGCAGATTTTGCCATGCAGGCAGTGCCTTTCCTATGTCCTGAATTTCCAGTTGTTATGGCCAGACCTAATGACATCATGGAAATGGCAAGGGATGAGGAAGAGCAAACATATTTCCTTCAATTGTTCTGTTCAGACAAAGTCATTAAACAGTAATGACATCTCCTGTCAAATTATTATCTTTCCAATAAAAAAATACAAGTTATTATATTTCTCATCTGCTTTTAAAAGTGACCATTTGCCATTCTCCACTTATATTGTCTTGCACCTCAAGCTATGGGTCTTCCACCCAAGTCAGAAAATATGTTACTAAAAAATGAAAGTTTTATGAATTGTCACCCAATGTTTTATGCCAAGGAGGGGCAAGATGGCTTGGAACGGTCCTGGGGGACACAGTCACCTGCTGGGCATTGTTGTCCCCTAGCTAGTCCTCATATCCAAAGTGGTGTTTGGGGTCTCAGGGAAGGAGAAGGCATGAAGGACCATGACTGGCTGTTATTTTAGCTAACACAATTCTCCACATTCAGTGTGTGTCCCGTGGAGCAGCAAAGCCAGCACTGGGGCTGCCCCAGGGTTGCCTTTTTACCTCGGGAACTGGCACAGCAATGAATCCATAAATACACCCACCACCCTCAGGGGAAGCAAAGGCTGGAAAAAAACTTTCACTGACAGGAGAAATACTGGGGAAGAAAAAAAAAAAAAAAAAAAAAAAAAAAAAGCAAACCTCCCAAAGGAAGGAGATGGACAGCTGTAAAAATATTCCCAAGCACAGTGGCACAGGAGGCACAGTCAGGAGGGTGATGGCATTGGAGCAAGAGGGAAAAAACAGCACAGTGCTGTACCAACATCCTCATTCCTAGTTCAGGGCAGTGTGCAAGTGCCTCATGGAAACAGCAGTCCCAGGGATGAGCACAGGAGCCAGCACATAAACACCTGAAAGAGTTAAAAAGGGCTGTGCAGAGGGGCTGGACAGAAAGGTCCTGCCACAGGGCAGGAGGATGCCTGAGATGACTCACTGAAACTGCTTTCCAAGCCCTGCAAACAGAGGCCACAGCTCTTCCTAAAGACTCTCTGGCACTGACTCCAGCTATAACTTTGAAGTAATGGCATTAACAGTATCTGCTCATGCTCGGCTTTCTGCAGACTTTAAGGAAAAGCACAGCTTCAGCAGTGAGTGGGAAAACATACATGTTCAAACATAGCATTAATTTCTGTCCCCTGGGAGATGGGACCAAAAGAGCATCTATTTGCAATAATATGCTGCTTTGCTGAGAACAGACTTAAAGGAAAATCCCATAAGGTTGGAAAATGTGTTTTAAGTTCACAAACTGTCTCATGCTGTGTCTTCAGAGCTGGCAGCCATCCAGGTGCTGTGTCCTCACAGGCCAGACCCTCCCCATCTAGGACACACATGGTTTCTGAGCAACGCCCCCAGCTCCATTTCAGAACTGGTTTTCTCCAACAACTAGGTGTAAAGTCAACATCTATGTCTAAATTTGGGAGCCCCGTCGCTGAAGTCTCTGTCCACAAGCAGCAGAAATGCAGAGACTTGATTTTTTATTTAGAAGTTGAGGCATTTCCACAAGGGAATCTCAGCTCTGGCACAAACTCACACTGAAAATGCCTCCTGAGACGATCTATTTCATGCTGTCTGTATCAAGCCATGGCTTGTGGCAGTAATGCCCAGGACCTCATGTTGTCCATTCCAGCTGGGCTTGGGCTGTATGATCCTGCTTCCCAAATGGCTCCACATGGGCACACAAACTCCATTAAGGGCTCCTGGTGTATCTGCATAGAAATCACAAAATAGCTCTAGAGAGCTGTTCTGAAACTGCATCTTTATTTTTGTTTAGTTACAGCTACTCACAAATTATTTTCAGCTGTATCAAAAACAAAAAGGAGATTGTAGAATTGCTTGTAGTTTCTGTCTAGTTTGAGCCCATTTTTGCTGATTGAAAATTTACCATCAAAATTTTCAACAAAAGCATGAACAACTTCTAGGAGGCCATTAGGATGCTACTATTTAAGGTCCTAGAAAGACACTTTACCTCCACAGTACAGCACTGCTTTGTTCTGGGTAGCCAGTAATGTAACCAATGAATTGCAAAAATCCAGCACAGTTCCCTTCATCTCATTACTTTCTAGTTACTGCTCAGGATATTTTAAGCCTCTTCCAGGAATACAAGGGAGCAACACCTCCCATTAAAAAATATACATATGTGAAGTACAGCTTTAAGAAAATATTTTCCAGGAATATCAGCCATGAAAACAGGATCAATCTCAACATTAAAAGAGGAGTTCATACTCAAAACAAATTCAGCTAATCTGCCAGAAACCAGGCCTTATGGATGAAGTCCAAATTAGCTGAGCCAGTTCATGATGTCATTAATATGGAGAATTTTCCTTGCCACGCACAGAAATAGTCTCTCACGGGTTGTGCCACTTGAAGATCTGCTAGGCATTTACCTAAACCATTTGCTTTGGTTCAAGTCCAGTTGGGTGAGGTTGCTGTGGTTCCTTTATTTTAATACTTTAGAGTGTTAAGTGCATTTTCTCCCTCGAGTGTCCCTCATGGGAAGCTGCTAAAATGGTGAAATAATTCATTCTTCCATTATTTGAATCACATTGCTCAATTTACTTCCTTTCCTGTAAAGAGCTCCTTGTAGCAATACCATAAGTCCCTCCTAATGCTTCCAAGGAAGGAAGAAGCAACAGGGAGTGTGAATACAAAATGAGGTCCCAAATCTGAAGTAATGTTTCACAAAGGCAATCTGTGCCAAGATAATGGGGGAACAGCAAAAACTTGTGTTCTCTCCATATGGTGCTCCCAACTGGGTTTCTCTCCCCCTGCCTTCTATTTAAATGCATGAAAGTGAGAGATTAGGAAAATAAAAATAATAATATGAGTCTTGCAATGATTTTGCAAGGAGAATAGTATTTTGAGACATGCCCAACAGAGTGGAAAATCCCGAGGACATGAGGGAGTCTTGTCCCTGGCCAAATATGTTCACAGTATGTCTTGGTGAGGTGCATGAGACAATTCTTACAAAAACCTCCTGACTAGAAAGCACCTTGTACTTTCCATCACATGTAGCCTTTCCAGGTCCTGATTTCCTTTCTGCTGCTTCCTCCAGCTTTCAGAATGAATAGCCACATTTCCTTTTCTTGGTATTTATTTTCCACGCTGCTTTCTTTCTCATGAGTGGGGTCTTTCCACCTGAAATATTAAAGAAAAATAATGACAGATTGTCTTCCCAAAGCTTTCCTGAATACAGCATAGGCCATGGAGCTGGCCAGAACCAGATACAGATCCTGCAGAGCCACCTCTGAGGCAGCTGGGTCCAAAACCAAACCACAGACATTGCACACATAGCGGCTGCCCCACACGCCCTGGGTGATAATTATTACCAGGTGGCACTTCTGATTCCCTCTGATGCTGCCAAGCTGGCCAGGGCCAAGGACATGAAAGCAGATGTTCTTCCTCCTGACAGATGTCAGCTCTGCCCCATGGAAAATGTCATCTGAGATGAGTGAGAACCAGCGAGCAGCCAGACAGGGCTTTGCAGGATGGTGGTGGGACCACCCCATGGTGTCCGCTGTCCATTCCAGCAGCCACCTCTTTCCTGGCAAAGCCCTGCCACAGAATTCCATAAAAATATTATCTCAGCATTGTGTAAGTTAGGGAAGGTCATAGGAGCCAAGGAGCTGCATGAGAACCAAAAATAATGCCCAAGTAAATAGGAGAGAAGAAGTGGAGAAGTGTGAGAAAGAAATGTGCATCCTTAGAGGACAGAGGGGAAAGGTATGTTGAAGAGCAGACAGTCCAGAAGATGTCCATAAATCATGAAACAAGTGATTTGTAACAACTATGTTTTGGGGGATATGACTCAGAGTTTTGAACTTTTGGGTTAGCAAAAGTTCTGGCCAGAGCATTTTTCGTGAACTGTCCCACCAAGAGAAAATGCTGATTCACGAAAGCTGAAGCATTTTTTAAATACTTGAAAGGACAAATTCTTGAGGTTCAGGGCCCTCTGGTTATTTCTGACAGTGCAGCAAAAAAGGCCCAAATTGAAAACATAATATCTGAAGGTTTTGTTTTCATTCCATTGTAAAATGAAAACAAATTGTAAAACCTCAGAAGTTGTCACAAAGCTGAATTATCATCCCCCTGGCCAGTTCTACTTAGCTGTTGTTATTATCCTTTTTCCAGTTGCTGTAGTGCAACCATTATTAACCAAGGGCAGGCTTCCTCTAAATGAAATATTTGTGCAGCAGAGACAAAAATTTCCAAGTGCTTCAAATAATATGAGTTTAGGTGTGGTTTTGGGCTCTCTCAACATGAAGAGCTGCAGTGGTTGCAGGGAGAGGTTGGCAATCCTCACAAGCCTTGGCAAACCTGATGGCAGAACCACACAAGTGCTCAGGAGAAGGGAAAACAGTCTTTGAGCTGAGTGTTGCTCATTCTGTCTTCACTCACTCTGATTTAGGCTAATGCAGAAGGTTTTTTCCCTATTCTCTTTTGATGACTTCTGTCATCATGTAAATGTCCAATAAATCCACATTTCTGATTTATACGACCATATATATGTTTGATTCCCAGAAGAAGGAAATTACCCCAAACACTCTCAAAGGTTTTCAAGGGTCATCCTCCCTCTGCCAGACACAATCTTGCTCCAGTGAGTGGTTCCCAAAGTTAGTGACACTGGAACAGGGACTTAGCTGTGCTGCCCAGTGGACATGGAGGGAGGTGTCTGTGGCCACATCCTGGGAATGCTGCTAGTAAATTATGAAGGAAATATAAAGGACCTGATTGGGAGCTCATTCTGGATTCACTTAGGAAGAGCACCATTATAGTTAGGGGAACTGGGTTCTGCACAATCAGTTCGGTTGAAATTCAACCTATATTCCCATTTCTGCCGCAGGATCCCTCCCATATATCTGCATTTCTGTTGTCTGTCATGTCAACAAACCAAGGCACTGCTGTTTGATAGGGATTCATTCCATAAGCCTGGAGCTAAAACAGTCAGTCCTTCCCAGGAGCTTCTCCAGGGAGGGCTCAAAATCCTGTCATAAGTATGAATTACATCTGACCTAAGGAAGTTCATTTGGGGTGTCTGAGGACCACTGAATTTCAGATTTCCTATGTGGGCAACCCTTTTGAATGTGTTCCTGCTGTGAGCTGTCAGGCAAGAAATAAAACAGAGACAACAGAAGTAGTGAGAAGTCACTACTGAGGGTGCCTGATGGATTTTCTTCCTTAGAAGAGCTGAAAGCATAACCTGAAAGAGGCTGGTTTCCTTTCCCAGTCAGTGTGGTGGGTGTGGGTGCCTAAAATTAGATATAGCCTCTATTAGTTGTAAATATTTATGCCTGTTCCCATAATAAATGGCTTTTAGTCTGACGATCTTCAGCATGAAGAAATTGTGGTAAGTACATTTTCAGATCGAAAAAGGAAGGAGTGATAGATCTTTAGGCAATCTTTTTCAAGGCTGGCTGTTCTCACACAAGATTTGGGTTTGTCTGGTTTTGGAAGGCTCACAGAGCTGAGGCCAAGCAAATCTAAGTCAGGAAATCCTTGAAGTGAAAGAATGTATGATATATAATAGAAAGACAATAGATGAGTAAAATAAGAAAAATAAGCAGGTATTTTAATTAATGCAATTCCGTGCAAAATTCTAAGCTCCCACGGAATCAGAATAAAGATACAGACACGCAGTAGATAACTTCTCAAAAATAAACTATCCATTTTCTCCTTATATATTTACAGAACATGTAGGGAAATGTTCATGTATTAATAATTCTATGCTTTATTTTTGTCAAAGAATTAGATTACAAACAAGCCATATGTTTGGGGTTTTTTTTTTCCGAATTTTGTTCTTTGTTATATTAATTTATATAAACAATTGGAGAAGTACCTATAGTTTCCACTTCATTGGAAATGGAATTCCATTGGAATTTTCCCAAAAATCATTTCACAGATGCCTCTTGCTAAGCAAAGACAACAGTTCTAATGTCCCTCTCTATTTCCATCCCTGTTATTTACAGGGGCTCATTAATGAACTTTATTTCTCTCCATGTTTTGGAATAATCAGAGGAATAAGAGGTTGATCAGTAGGGGAATACAGATATCATTTACATGGGAAATCTCCCATGTACCTGCTCAGAGAAAAGCAACCCCACCAAAATCCTGGTAAGGGCCAGAGTTCACCAGCAACAATAGGAGGGAACAGTAACAGGAACCAGAAAGTCAGGGCAGATCAGGCAAAATAAACACCAACTTCAAAAAATGTGCAGAGCCCAGAAGGAAACTGGACTTTGGCATTCACACTGTACAATGGAGTCTTTCCCAGGGTAGAAAAATATGTAGTTGGCTGGAAAAGTTTTCTCTCTTGCCTGCACACCTCAGGCCATAGCCAGATGTGAGAGGATGAAAAATATATCTACCTCTTATGGAAAATTAGGGCAGGGTTTTTGAAACCACCGTGTAAAGTTGGAGATCCCATTCAAATTCATTTTGGAAACAGACATTTTGGGTTCCTTGGGAAATTCTCCCCCCTCATTTTGACTTCTAAGATGTTCAAATCCTCTCATTCAGCTTCGTGAGCTGCTGAAGGTTCCCAGCTCCTCCATGGCCAAGGGTCCTGTCACAGCCATCAGGGTCTTCCCTGCAGGACAGCAGGAAGCCCACCCTCAGCACCCACTGCATTAGTTTATAGATTGGCTTCTTTGGGTGGTCATTCAACCCTTGGCTATGGAAATACAAGTGCTCAGTAGGAGTCTCAGCATCAGAGACTTTGGTAGCTGTAGCAGTGGATGTTTGACATCACAATTTCTGCAGTCACCCAGTTGGAGGGAAGGCCACAAATTCCCTTAGCTCAGCAAAAGTACAGAGTAACTGGGAGATGATCACTGACACAGGGAGTGCAGTGGATACACTCCAGATGTCTCTTTAACATCTCTGGGATTTGTATTCACCCATTGGCAGATGGGAAACCTCAGTTCTGAAAAAGAAAAAAAAAAAAACAAAAACCTATGGGCTGAGTTTATAGTAAGGTAGCCAAGACTAGAACTTCTAGTGGTTTGTTTGTCATCCAGCTATTTCTAGAAATACCTCCCTCTGCCCTCTTGGACACCAGGGTGTATATTTCCCAGACTTGTAGCTGTCTTAAAAGAAAACAGATCTTATACCAGGAAGAAGTGAGACTGTGGAGATCAATATGTCTGAAGGAACAGGGGTGGGAAAAACTCCAGGGAAAAATGTTCAAGAGGGAAAGCATATTTGCTAGAAAAAGCCTCTGCAGTTTGCTATCATCCACATAGCCTTGAGTGAAAAAAGAGCTTTTTTGGAGTGAGCAAACGTAGGCAAACACGGCAGCAGAGGCTAAGGGATGTGGTGCTGAGTTCAAAAGGATACAGCCCTTGTTTCACCTCAAAATTACAAAGTGAACAGAAGGTTATGAGGATGAAATGATTTGTAGGATTGAGTTAATTTGTCCCTGGTGTGTTCCTGTGATTACAAGAAGATGTAATTTTTCCATAACTCACCCACAGCTTACTTTAGCCCTGGTTTTCTGGACACCAATCCATCACTGACCAGGTAGACATAACCTGAGGAGTGTCTGACTTCCACCATCTGTTTAAGTGTCAGGGAGCCCCTCAGACACCTCAGGCTGCCTTATGAACACACCAGCAACAATTTAGCCTTTCAACTGAAGGGGATGGGTTTGAAGAGATATATAGGGGTACATTTCCTGACATTTTTCTCATCCTAATTTCTCCAGAGGCTCTCAGCAGTGATCAATCTATTATTTATTTGAGAATCTGCTCCTAACTTGAAGTCCAAAGATCCTGAGTGTACAGAGGAATGTTGCTGTTCTGAGAGGGCAGAGATTTTTGAGAAACCCCTTTGTTTTGAAATCCTCTTAAAACCAAACCAAACCAGTTTCTTAGTGGTCCTCAGTGGTGCGGTATAAACAAGATTTAGTTCTCATATCTTTGCCATTTGCTCACTGCTTTCCCCACTGAAATGGCACCAGCTGGCCATTATTATTTCACACTCCGGAGGGTTCAAATGTTCATGAGCTCTCCGATTCTGGGAGCTCTCATTACCAAGAGCAAGAAAGGTTTTTGGGCTGTTTGGTCAAAAAACACACTTCATATACAAGCACGGCAGAATAATGCATACGCTGCCTAATGTTAAGCAAGCCATTGCACACTATTGCATGCTTAAAAACAAAATGAACCACTGTTATTTTAGATGATTTGATCATTAAAGACCTGTGGGCATCACAGCAGTTAATAGTAACAGTATTTAACATCAAGGAGTAGGATATATTAAGCAAACATTAAGTTCAACCCATAAGCAGTCTCTAATATAAGCACAGCAATACATAAAAGCAGGTTTGTGTCAATACTCACATTTTATTTGGAGAGAGGCACTGGCTTGGGAGGGTCACACAGCTGCAGGGCAGGAATCATGGCCAAATCATCTGTGTCATGGACCAAAGCCTTACCCACAGCCCGCCCCGCCTGCCCCCGCCGTGTGCACTAAAGCTGCTCCTGCCTTTATTTGTCCCCTGAAAGAGCTCAAGGTTTAAGCCCTGTTTGTTTTGCCAAAACAGTTCCCAGTCAGCCACCACATCGTGATTTCTTTTCTGTTTCAGTGTCTGTTCATACACAGGGAGTGGAATCACTCTGCTGAAGGCAATATTCCTGTTGGCATGGACAGGACAGGGATTTCACCCTGTGCCCAAAAGCCTTCCCAGCTGGGCAGCCAGGCTTTCCTTTACTGCCCTTCATGCCATTTCTCCCAGCATTGCTGAGTCCATACCCACATGAGTGATGTTGGAGATCACTGAACTCTGCCCTGAGGGGAGCAGCAGAAATACAGAGTGAGGGACTATGGACCACAGCAAGTTCTTGTCCTTTCTGCCACTAAAAGCTTCCCTCCCTATCTTTATTCAGCCCCTGTGCAGCTGTAATTACACATTTGCCTCCATGCATGGCAAGGAAAGTCCTTCCCATAATCATGTTTACACTCATCTGGGTTTAAAAACTCATTGAAGATAAGCACACCCTTGCGTGTTCTGCTAAAAAAAAACCCAGAATGAGGAGAGTCGGAATTACGCAATATGGAAAGAATACTCTCCATTTATTCAGCGTGTCTTGACAGTACATAAAAAAAACATTCTGGAGCTTTCTTCTGGGCCAAATATTTCTCCCACTTCATACCATAGGTATGCTCCAATTGTGCTGGGAGCAGAATGGCAATACTATGACTCACTCCATATTGTAGGCTGGAAGAACCATGTTTTGTTCCAGAATGAAATTGGTCGTAGGCACAAGATTTAAAAGGCAGCTTTTTGTAAACTCTCCTCCGGTGTGTTCTGGAGTAGAGTGTTTTGATCAGTTGCACCATCTAGTCCCTCTCCAACAACAGCCCTGGCTTTGCTTATTTTTAAATTTACAACTGTGCTGGGAATATAGCAGGTCCAAATTACCTTGCAGTGGCGAGTGCAGGAGTTAAATGAATTTTTTGTGTTTCTTTCCAGAGCAACCCTCAGGGCAGTAATTGCTGCCACACATTTCTGCCATCAATTCAGTGTAGTGACTGTGCTGAAGCACTCAGGCACAAATGAAATGATGCTGTTCTTGTGTCTCATAAGGGTGATCCAAATCTTTTCATCTGTCATCCTATAGGGAGTGAGAATGATCATCCTCCTGCTTTGCTTTTGCATAAATTACACAGGGTTGGCCCCCACAAGACCATCACGGGCTGAAGGTATAGATTTAAGTTTTCTTTGGTAGGGTGGAAGCAAAAAATAATTTAATTCCTGGGTTTCAGCAGATGATGCAAAGCCTCTATGCTGTTTAGCACCATTTGGAACAATCCAGCATTGTCCCCTCTGCGTAGGCTCAGACACCAGCCAGCATCACTGGCCCCAGCACAGCCAAACTGGAAACTTCAGAGGAGCACATGAAGTCCTTAAAAAAATATCCCCAGGGTTAAAAACAAGCCCTGGGAAACAGTCCCCTGACCCACAGCCTTTCTCACTAGGACTGAAGCATTTTTAAATACAACTGCCTGTCTCAGCTGAAGGGACTGTTGCTGGTGTTTACTCTGGAAGTGCCTTAAGCACCAGCCACGTTTTTCACTTCTGACAAGCAAAGCCCATGTGGCAGAGCTTTGGCAGCCACATCAGCCAGCCACGCTTTCTAGGGCTTGCCTCTGAAAAAAATAGCATCAGGAGCCCTGTATGGAACACACAGAAATTATGTACAATGTTGGAAGTTCCTGTAAATCCCAGCCCAGCAGGATACAGTTCCTGTATATCCAGCAGCTGAAGAGTGAGGATTCCTTGCTGCAATTCCCATTTCATACGTGGGTTTGTGTTTAACCTGCCAAGTCTCCTCTGCACACCTCAGTGGCTGTTTCACATCCAAGAAATCAGGGCAGATAGAGCAGCTCTGTAAATCTCCAGCTGCCTGACCTTGGGCTCTGGCCATAAATCCTTCCTTCCCCCCCTTCCATGCCCACTCAACCCCACTTAAGCTCTGAGCTTTCCTGGGATCAGCTGCACCTGACGCCTTCGGTTCAGGGCTTCATTCCTCCAGGGAACTTTGAATCCCTCAAAGGGTCTGCTCCAAGCAGGGATTTTTTTCCTTCCCTTAGGAAACCAACAGTGCAGGATACCAGAGACTCCCTTCAGGGGATATACATGCAGATAAAGCCTTAAAACTGTCGGTTGTGTGGAAATAGTTGGATGGCAGATAGAGGCATTTTGCTTTTGGTGGCAGCATCCTTCGGAGACAGCATTCCCCATCAACACAGCAACCCACACAGCTCTGGGAAAGCTCCACACTCCCGTGGGTGCAAACCAGAGCTGTGCACAGCACCCGTGGGAGCACAGGGAAGGACACTGCAGGGTTAAAAACGCACACTCTCAGGGTGTAAAAACATGTCCCGTAAAACCAAGTTGGGACTATTCCTCTCTATATCAAGTCTGTCTTGCAAAGAATGCTCTTGAAATGGAATGTATCCCAGAAGGTCACAAAAATAGTAGAAGGTTTCAAAAATAAGGTGTGTAAAGGGAAAAAAAAAATCCAGCATTGCAGACATCAAAGCCAGGAACTGTGTGGAAAAACAATACAGAGCAGCAAGGTAAAAGTCCAGAGGGAGCAGGGAGGAAGAGAGAATAGGAAGCTCAGGGCAGAAGAATCCTCTTTTTTTAAATGGAGTTCATACCTCCAGAACCGCCTAAATGACCTTCAACTGCCCAAAATTTAGAATAAAAGCTTTCTACTAAAATTCAACTGCCCAGTGAAATTCCTGTGGCACAGCCAAAGCAGATCTACAGTTCAGAGGAAGAGTGGGCAGGGAGTGGATGCTCATTCACATGGCCCAGCATCACATCTTCACCTTCTAAAGTCACACTGTCTGTTCTTGTCCTGTTTATCTGGTCAAATAAGAATCTACAGCAATATCCAAAAAAAGCCATTGTACCATCAACATACTGTGATGGTTGAAGAGTGCACAGGCAAAGTAAAACAACCCTCACAGCATCCCTGCATCCTGAATCCAGTGGAAGTCCCAAGGAGAAGGGCGTGTCTGTGGTGTCCCATTTACTGTTGATCTAGCCTCTGGTTTCAAGTTTTAAACCTTCTGTGTAATAATGAGATTTCCATTTCTTTTCTGATGTGTTTGAGGCCTGCAGGTTATTGAGTTTAAAAGCCAAAACATACAGACATAAAATTTTGCTTCAGGGTTGAAAAAACATAGAACCTATTGGAAGGGTGGGATCAAGTTAGCCTTTGTTCTTCCAAATTTCACATAAACAAGCATGCACACGCATCATGTACAAAATCAAGAGTACCTTTTTGAGCTGGAATATTACTGGCCTATGGTGGGTGGCAGGCACATATGTGCAAGTTATAAGGCTTGAAATTTAGGTCTTTGCTCTACAAAATGCCCACATGGGTCAGATGAGAGATTGCCACTCATTGAATGAAATGCTGTGGACTGGGTCAGATCCTGACAGCCTGAGCCACCTGGGACAGCATCTGCATCAGAATTTGATCAGAGATATTTTGGTTCTCAGCAGTATTATTTGCCAGTGAATTGTTCTTGAGAAATATGCATTGACAACATGTAGAGATTGATGCAAAATAAAACCACAACAATATAAAACAAGTAATTTCCAATTCCTGTAGTGAATAATACTTTATGAGGCATGAAATAGCTGTAATGCAGAAATAAAATAGAGCACAGATTAATGATTTGTTTTTTTTTTTTTTAATTGTGATAATTATCCATATGACTACAATATAACCATAAAATTATACATTGAAACATATATTCTGCCTTTGTTAGACTTCTGGTGTCATTTCTCAGGCATTCAAAGCAATCATTAAATGATGCTGGGAAAGAGTCCACATTGTCTGATGTATTGCCTGCCTCCTCCCCCTCTGCTTTTGTGTGTTCTTCCTCTCTCCTCCTCCTCCTCCCAATCAATTTCAGAGCTACAAAATCACTGCCTGCCTCAAACTGTGGAAACCAGGGGCAATTCCAGCAAAGTCAAACCTGGGGGAGGTGGATCTCTTCAAACAGTGAGGAAGTCTCCTGGCCAGAGAAGGAGTTGAAGCCAGCTCATGGCAAGTGATGCCAAGAGAGTGCTTTAAATCTGCAAAGTCCACCTGAAATTCTTTCTAAATGCAAATGTGAGTGCATGTGTATGTGTAAACATGTTCCTACAAAAAACCATTGATTTTAGAATACCAGTGTCCCCTAAGGACTTTAACTGAGTACAAGGATAACCAGATCCATAGCAGAGCCTGTGGCAGATTCTGTTTTGCCATATTTAGCATATATTCATGACATGTTATATGTGTGCAAATATTAGACATTGAATCACCTGTCAGCACCTCTGGGAGATATCTGCCATCTGCTATTTTCCTGCTACATGCCATTTCCTATTTCCAAAGTCTTGCCTCTGACTGGCAGGGAGATATGCAGTCAGGAGGTTTTCTGGGACCCTGTTTCTCCCCCATCTCTCCTTGTGGGCCTGCATGTAATATCTTCAAGCCTCACATAATTGTCTTTGGAGAACTGTTGTGTGAACAGAGAACTTTTCGTTGAAGGTTACTTGTCCATGGAACAAGGACAAAAAGCAATAATTAAATCTAAGGAGACTGGAAAGAGAGAGAGAGAGGAGGAGGAGGAGGACAGGATAACTAGACAACTTTCACCCCTTTTTGTAAAATTATGTGCAAACATCCTCTGCTGTGGAAAACAATTTATATCTAAATATATGTGGCCAGATGGGTATGGTAACTCAGTGCTGCTTAAGATACAGGATCATTGGGAAAAAAATTTTTATTAAAGCAGGCCCTTCCCAAGCTATGCAAGGACTGGTTTCTGATTTTGGTAGTTGTTTTAAATTATGTTATGTTTTGCTCAATAATGGAGAATCAAAAGTACAACTTAGTTTCCAGACCAATTCTGACCTCTTAGCCAAAATAATGGAAAAGTTTCAAAAAACACCAGGAAGGGATAGAAAAGCTCATCACAATGCTTTTGCTGTTATTGCTCTGTTTTCCCAGGGACAGCTGATGGAGGGCTGTTCCACTGGAGGTGGAATTTCAATTAAGGATTTAACATTTTAGCAAGTAGAGACTGTAAGAACAAACTTGTAGAAGCAGAGCAGCCATATTAACCATATTTATGGATTTGCATTCAGGCTGTGCCTGGAAAGGACAATGCAGGCTCTTTCATTTCCTATGGAAAGCTGGGTACAACAGAGCCATTCTCCTGAGTACGTTGCACACAGCAGAAACATTGGCTGCTTTTCATGTTGTGCAGAGTTCAGCCTCACTACTCTCAGCAGATGGAGTCCCCATGGTGTTCCAGATGCAGCACACACACATCTGAGTGCAGCAAATGATCCAGAGTCTCCTCTTCTGAAGTGAAAATGAGACTTCAGCTTCTGCAGAACTTAGTGCTTCTGAAAGCTCCTTCCTGAAGTATTTTGTTCTTCCTTTCTCCTACTTTCTTAGTCCAAATGCATAACATCTCTTGTGCCTGGGCTGAAGAGAGTAGGGTGTGCCAGCCAACAAGTTCAGCTGCAATCATCCTTATTCATCATTACATGTGGCCTGTGAGCTTGCCTTCAGAGCAAGGACAAGCTCTCCTGGGTGATCAGAGTCCAGAGCAGTGCCCTAAACTTCAGCTGTCATTTGGTGCTGGATCACACCAGCCATGTGCTGCTTCTGAGAGCTGATTTCCACACAGCCACAGGAGGGGCATCATATCAGGTGTGAAGCTCCTGTGATTTATTAATGGGACAGAACTCCAAATGATCATTTTCTTCTGGTTTGGCTGGTCTTGAGAACCAGCTTAAATCATCTAACATCTTTTTTTTCTTTCTTTTCATATTCAAAGTGACAGGTCTTAAACCTTTTGTGCCAGTGATCATTACTATCCTAGAGAAGGATCTCTAAGACCAGAGCATAACAGAGTACAGAGGGGTGAACACAAGTATCCACTTTGCATGGTGATTTCACTTCTAAGGGTGACAGTTAACCTTCATTCCTAGGCTATTATTATCCTTCTAGTTGCATATGTTGTGAATTATAGTCAGTGTCAAGGTCAGATTAGGAAGAGGGTCTTAAAAGCCAGTTCCAGCTTTTAGTATTATCAACACAATTTTTCCATTGACTCTCTGGGATTCTACCCAAGGGAGACATTAGATATGCTGAAACACCAAAGAACAGAAAACATAACCAAAGCAATAGGCTGGAGGCTCTGGGTGTCTACACAAAAACCACTACAGCAGCAGAGGAGCAGGCTGAAAAACACCAAGTTTGGTAGCACAGTCGATGGAGTTTCTCTACTTTTTTAAGCTTACACAGCAATACAAAAAAAGACAGCTTACTCAGCCTCTGAGTGTACTTACCAGATTGTCCCACTATTGGCTGTCATGTAAGGTTTTCAAGTCTCATGGTGAAGCATGACCTTGGGAAGCCTGGAAGGGAAGACATCTTTTAGAAACAGACGTCTCTTGAGAGCGCAGCTCCTACGTGCTCTCCAGACAAATTTGAGGCTGTGTCACTGACAGACAGACAAACAGCCGCCTTGGCAGGACAAACTTCTGGGACAGCTTCTACCAGCAGAGACAGAAAGACAGAAGTGGTGTGGTCTCATTTAAAAGTCACAAACCTTACAGGAGCTCTGTTCTCTCAGTTCTTCTTTCTGCCACAAAGATAACTTGGGTGCACACATAAAACCCAGGTCCTAATATCTGAAACTAAATGTTCAACTAGGACCTTAATGTCTGCTGGTTTGTCATCAAAAAGATTTGAGTAAAAAAAAAAATCAAGATTCACTTAAAACATAATTTTGGTTTTAGACAATTTAATGATTTTTCATACTCCAGGAATCTCTGCATAATGCAAGATGCTCATGGAAACCTCATGGATCTCTGTGTGTTTCCATGCAAGGCTAATCTAATCCTTTACCTAGCTGGTGTTTAATTGGATGAAGATGAGGGTTTGCATGAACAGCTGAGGGCAAAATTCAGGCCCTCACGGCTGTAACAAGGTAGGACTTACCAGGACAGAAAAATGTAAATGTTTGGTGGAGGGAAAAGAAAAATTAGAAAGATTTAGACAATTTCTTAAATAATAAAGCAACTGTAGAGCTTCAAAAGAGCCTGACTTCATTTCTGAGATACAGTTCCTGGTGACAATTGGTAGCTTTGTGCTCTTCTGTCATTCATCTACCTCTCAAAACTCCTTGCTAAAACCCTGTCCAGTAAAAAGCTCAAGGCAAATAGCTGATTTAAAAATACGTGTCCTCTCCCAGCAGACAGAGAGGGTCTGCAGGAACACACCCAACTGCAAGATCACGGCCAAAGTGTTTATCAGTGGAACCCCACCAGAAATTTTTTTTAGATCTGTTTGCATAAATGTCATCATTGGTTTCTAAGATTCAATTTGACAGCAAGTGACATTTAAAGGGACAAAAGATCTTTCACACACAGAGCAACAGAGGCTGTCACGCAACTGTAAAGTCTGTAGCAAGTTCAGAGACACAAGCACCATATCCACTCAGATGAATGCTATCATCTCCTCAGTCTTCTGCAAGGAAAGCAGGTGCCTGTCAAATGCATTTCCCCATCTTTTAACTCTGCTGTCAGCGCAGTTGTCACTTGTTTGCAAGGCCACACGTGAAATAACCTTCCTAAGAATAGTTTTAACGTTTACATGCACAGCATTGTGGTGGGGAGGTCAATGAGGACAACACTCAGAACGTGTGATACAAGAGGAGGAAAAAGTGATACATTTGCCATCCAGGTCCAGAAGGTTTTCTTCCTTCCTTCTAAGATGCAGATAAAAGATATCACAGAACAGTGGAATGGTTTGTGTGGAAAGGAACCTTTAAGATAATCTGTTCCAACCTCCTTGCCCCTGGCAGTGGCACCTTCCTCTAGATCAGGTTTCTTAGAGCCCACTCCAGCCTGGCCTTGAATTCCAGGGATGGGGCATCCCTATCTCCTCTGAGCTATACTGCACTAGCCACAATTCTCAACAGAACTGACTAAAACCAGGCTTCCTTTTTCTTCCCCTGTAATTTCATTCCATTTGATTCAATATTTTCCAAATAAACACCTACAGCTCCCACTTAATCTGTCTTTAGAGAAAAGTAATCAGTTTCACCTTTCATAGACAATATTTCCTTTTATAGACTTTAATTGAAAAGGAAATTTCTTAGGAAATGGCCATGCTTTTAAATGAACATATTATAAAAAGACACCACAAGACACAGGGAAATATTTTGGCATTCATTGCTGGGTCAGTTTTGATGCTCCAGGCACCTTGTTTGGGCAGGGAGATGATCTTTAAGGTCCCTTCAACCCAAGCCATTTTATGATTCTATGATTCCATGATTCTGTGACTTCAGAAGATAAATTGTTTGAAGTGGACCACATTAGAGCAAGCCATAAGCACCTTAAGCACCTCCCTGGCTGCCTCTCTCTGTCGTACACAACACAGCTGAGGGAGCCCTGCTGGTACTCAGAGCACTTCAGCCACGAGCTGCAGTGACAAACAGCAACTCTGACTCATTGTTGATGTACCTCCAATGCTGAGTGTGTCTAATTTCCACTGAGTGTGTCTAATGAGCTGATATTTTATGGGTATTTCCTAAGCACTGTAATACGAGTCCTACAGATCCCCGTGCTGGAAGTCAGCCTGCTGTTCCCTAAACACAAGTCTTGGTGCTGCAAGCCAGCAGTGGTTGTAAAATCCTGGTTTCTGTGGTGAGCACGGCATGGCAGGGAGGGCAGAGCTTCACTCCACGTTGGTGTGGGTGGGGAGGATGCAATGCTCCATGTCAGGGTGCAGAGGGAGGATGCAGTGCCTGAGCAGAGCCCATCCCTTTTTCCATCTGCTCGCTCTGGTCCAGCTGCCAGACTGACTCAGAGGCAGGAAGTCTCTCCCCCAGTGGGGAAGGACAGGGCAGTGCGAACCACCAGAGCAAGATTAACACCAGTGATGACCTTGTGGGGAAAGGGGAAGATGAGACACTGGCATTTGAGAGGAACATTCTCAGAATGGATTTATCAGGCCTTTCCTGGCTGACGGAATCTGTGGGTATTGGTGATTCCGAGATTGTAGAAAGTCTCTGTCTTTCTGCCCCATTGCCAAAGAAGAAGCCATAATTCGTCTGTGCTGGTTTCAAGGTTGTTTGTTCTGTTTATCTCTAACATGTTCTGCTGCCCTGCCGCAGCTCTGTCCTGCAGGGCAGCGTGTGGGGCTCTGCCCTCAGTGGGATGTTACAAACATTAAATACCAGAAACTGCCTGTGCTGGATTTACAATAACGTGCCAATATCTGTCACCTACGTTGAACAGTGTGTCCCCAGCCTAAACCAACAGAAAAATGCCAACACTACAGTGAAACATGGAGGGCATGAAGAAGGAGAAAAAGGACAAGACACACCCAATTCCTCCATCTTGTCCCCTCTGAACCCCTAATCTAGAAACCTAAAATTTTACTTTTGCACCCGTGCCACACTTAATTATTACTCATATCAAACACTCAGAGCTTGTAATTAATCCTGTAAGATTGAAAACTCTTTTCCATGGACAGAGATCACAGACAGTGTCTCTGGGGGCTCTGTACAGGGGGGTTCTGACCCCTGCCAGGGTCCCAGACCTTCCAGGGCAGCCAGAGGGAAGCCCTGGATTCCCACACTGGCAATGTACTGAACTGTGAATAAACCCAGTGGAAGTGTGTCCCACTCCTCCTCTGTACCCACACTGTAAGATCAGTCCTTTTGAGCAAGGACCCCAGAGCAGCAGCAGGATCAGGGTCAGCCTCTTTCCCTGGCTGAGAGAAAGATGATCTGCAAGTCACGATGCAGCAAAATTACAGGAAGGAAAAAATGCCACCAACTCAGGGAAACAATTGGCCTCTGGTCCTGGGCTGCCTTTGCACAGACTCATCCTGGCTCCTCTCTGTGGAACTGCTTTGGATTCACAGCAAGCACCAGCCACGGCCAGGGGCCAGCAGCAAAGTTCAAGAATTAAATTATGCTTTTGACTCTTCACTGACCTGTGGAGCTGGATGATCTTCTAATAACCAGATTAGAGGTAGGTTGCCTTTTTACATTAGTCAGGGGAAAAGGCACCAAGGTGTGAGCTTCTTAAAAATAGAGTGTGTAAAACCAGGACCAGAATACCTAACCAGCCTGTCCAAACACATAGGGGAGCAGCAGGCTCCTGCTCTCCAGGCAGAATTGCTGCATAAATCTTTAGGATAGCAAGGCTGTACTGACATTTCAGTATCTAGGGCAAGGTGCTGTTCCTTCCACAGACAGCACTGCCTTGCAGATATCTCCATGCATGTGGACTAGAGACATATTTCAAACAGCCAGAAAAGACAGAAGTATGGCAAGACGAAATTATTCAGGAATATGCACCAAGCAGCAGTGCTTGCCATCTAAGCCTCAGCAGTGAAGCCTGCCAGCTTACATCAGACCAGACTCATCACTGACCGTGCAGTTAAATTGCCAAAAATAGTGCTGTGCACCTCAGACAGAGAGACTCCATCCATCCTGCTCCCATGCCAGGCTTCTGCATCACATCCCTCTGTCACAGAGCTGTGACATTGAGTTTGGGCAGAGGGATTTCCACCACAGATTGTGATTCTCAATTCTTGTGCTGGTTTTAAACCGATGCCATGTGGTGCAGTTACACCAAAGGGCAGGGAGAAATCCTGCAGTGACAGAAGGCTGCAGTCATGCCTGTGCTCTCTCTTTCCCATCCTCCTCCAAATCCTGGCTCTGATTTAAAAAGGATCCCTAATCCTTACATATTTCAACAGTCACTAAAGCAACTGTTTTACATGACTACCATTATCTACAATCTAAGTTGTCCAAGGTTAAAACAAGCCAGGAAGTCACTCCCAACTTTCTGTCTCCAAATGGTTGCTCTCCAAGAAGACCAGGAAGCCTTTCAATGTTGCCATATTTATAGCCACTGAAAGAGCTGCCCATTTCCTCCAGCATCTCTCTAGGAACCATAGCAAACTGAAATGGTGGTCAGGCACTGGAACAGGCTGCCTGGGCAAGTGGTGGAATCACCATCCCTAGAAGTGTTTAAAATACATGTAGATGTGGCACTTAAGGCATGGCTTAGTGGCAACATGGCAAATATGGACTTAATTTTATATTCCAACAATTCCTTAATTAATCTGTGATTCTATGAAATACAGCCTGTCAATCTAATATGAAAGTATGTGTGTTAAACCAGAGAAATCACCCTCCATGAATATTTTCAGTCTTATTTAATAATGCAAGTATAGCCCACAGATATTGCTGCTTACTTTTCAGCTATGATGCGAAATGCTTTGGAAATAAACAACAAAGTGGCTGTTTGGCAGAGAAAGAGAGGAACATCAAGTTCACTTTGTGTGGTAGGAAAGGGCAGTAATTGCAGTGTGTCTATTTTGCAGAACAGGTTTGCTGCATGCAGCAGATTAAATTGTTAAAAATGGGAGCTGTGAGCATGGTTGTGAGGGGGGAGAAGAAAAAAGATCTGAAACCACAGTTGTTCAGACAAATGGGCTAATCACAGCCTGGGTTACACACACATGCAGGTGCAGACTGATCCCAGCCAGCATCTGTGGAAAATGTCACTTGGCAGAGGGCACGTCACAGAAAGCAAACATTGTGCACTCACACAGAGCCTACTGCTGGGAAAGGGTCCTCTGGGGTCTCCATTGCACCATGGCCTCTCAAAAAGGCATAAAAAATGGTAAAATGCCCATATCCCATCAGGGCTGGCTCAGTCCAGGTGCAGCAGAGCTGTTTCCCTGACCTGCAGAGAGGCTCTGGCTCATGGGGAGCCCTGAGAGGGAGCTGCCATGAGAGCTGGCAGAGGGGCAGCAGTGCAGGGAGTGGGGGGGCTGCGAGGCTGGCACTGGAATAAACCACCCCAAGAAGCAATTCTTACCTTCCTGCTCCCAGGAAGGAGCAAGACCTCGAGAATCGCACAGCCTTCCCTTGCCTCTCCTCCCTGCCTGGTTCTGTAACACCTACAGCCAACACTTTCATATACAGACTTTATCCTGTTTCTTCTCTGATGTAAGAGCCCTGGATAACCCTGGGATCAAAGAAAAAGACAGATGGATAAAGTACACTAGGTGAAAGGAACTGAGTTCATTCTGCCTTCTTCATTTCACTCATGCCCTGCCTCCCTGTCAGAAATGTTGGGTGGAACGAGAACAGAAAAACACAGGCAGAAGAAAAATAGAAATGATGTTTTGATCAGAGCACTAGAAATATCAGAAATTTAAACAAAAATTATTCCTTTTGTTGTACTTTAGCTGTGCCTTTGGGCTTTTGGACACAGTTCTGTGGTCCACGCTTGCTTTGTCTTCCCTTCCACTTTGTTTGGCCCCAAGCTGTGGCCAAGCACACAATGTGGTCACTGACTGCAGAGCAGAGTTCCCAGTGCCTCAGAGCATTAGCTGGCAGCTGGGCAGATGGATTTACACATCCCAGATGTCCAGGGTGCTGCCTGGACTCATGCAGGCAGTGTCAGAGAGGGTTTAAAACCAGCAGCGTCCTCCCCCTTGAATTTCTCTCCCAGTGGCAGCTCTCCTTATATGGATGGGTTAGAAAGCAGTCAAAAGGATATCCTTAATAATTCCAGTCTGTGGCAGCAACAGAGATCTTCAAAATGCAACCTGGAGTTGCTACATGAGAGCCCTGGCCCCACTATAACCCCTGCAAATCCAAGTTTCCACCCCTGCAGCCTTCTGAAACCAGTTCTCCACACCAGGGCTCACTCACACCACTGGCATGAGTGAGAGTATGGCACAAAGTGGCTAAACCCATCCAAGAATCGTAGAATTATTTGGGTTGGAATTACTTTAAAGATCATCTAGTTCTGACAGCCCTGCCACAGAGACAATTTCCATTAGACTAAGTTTCTTAAAGCCCCATCCAGCCTGACCTTGAACACTTCCAGCAATGGGTCATCTGAAGGGCTTGGTTTAAAATGCTTCAGATTATTTTGTTCACTCCAGTTTTGGGACACCAAGCAGAGAGTTGAAAGTTTCCCAGTCTTTTCTAAAGCTGTTGGTATGAGAATGCTCAAAAATGATCAAAACCCTTTTAAATAAAGAAAACAAAGCAAACAACTTGGCTTTTGTCTATGCAGAGAAGTACACTTCAGCTGGGCCCAGAGCTGTCTGAGTTAGTATCTGTTTCACTTAATCTGGCAGCCTGATTTCTTCGAGGATGTACTTTCTGAATTGATTTCTGTGCACATGTCAGACACATTGCTCTGGCATGGCAGGAACTGGGAAAAAAATGCGATCTGATGAGTTCAGCTCTGGACAAAATCAGCACAAGACCCCGAGGTGCATTTTTATACAAGCATCAGCATGTTTCATTACAAATCAATAGAAAATTGCAGAATGCCTAAAAACTCAGCAACATCCCAGTGACTACAGAGAAACAAGCCCTGCCAGGCAGCTGTGGCTGAGAGGAACCTGTGCCTTGCTGATGCTCAACATCAATTTCCAGCAGCAGCAATACTTCAGCACTCTAATCATGTTGTCAGGGAAAACAGCTCAAATAAAATATTGCAGGGATTTTAACTTTCCAAAAGCACACAGTGCACTCTGTTCTCTGCTGCTCCACACACCTGCCAGAGAAAAGTGTTCAAGAAACAAGTAGACATGGTATTGTAAATGCAGGCAAACCCAATGGGAAGAAATGACGATTTCTGACTCAATTCAGAAGGCTGAATTATTTATTTATTATAACTGTGCTAAAATACATCAATATACTATAAAAAAGGAGGATACTAAAACTACATACTACTTTCTCTGACTAACTCTAACACAACTCGTGACCCTCTCTTGAGAGTCCAGCCCCAGGTGGGTTGGATTGGCCATTGGGTTCAAACAATCCTTACCAGAATCCAATCAAGCAATCACTCCAGATAAACAATTCTCCAAACACATTCCACATAGGGAAAACAAGGAGCAGAAATAGAAATTGTTTTCTCTTTCATTTCTCTCTGTGCACCCCCATGAAAATCCTGAGAGGGAGAGAAATGTGCTTGCCACAACATGGAACCTGACATACAGTTTGGTGTGAGATGGGATGGACAAAAGGGTGGACTGGATGATCTTGGAGATCTTTTCCAGCCCTGATGATTCTATGATTCTGTCATTCTGTGATTCTGTGGCCTGGGAGCATCCTGCAGGGATGAGCAGGTCAGGCTCTGAGGCCTCACCTCCTGTCCTGTGTCCAGCTCTGGGCCCCTCAGTTCGGGAAGGACATTGAGGGGCTGGAGCAGGTTCAAAGAAGGGCAATGAAGCTGGTGAAGGGTCTGGAGGACAAATCCTGTGAGAAGCAGCTGAGGGATCTGGGGGTGTTCAGCCAGGAGAAGAGGAGGCTCAGGGGAGAATTTATTGCTTTGCACCTCCCTGACAGGAGGCTGTAGCTAAATGAGGGTCGGGTTCTTCTCCCAGACAGCCAGCGACAGGACAAGAGAATAAGGTCTCAAACAAGGGAGGTTTATGTTGGACATCAGAAGGAATTTCTTCACAGAAAGAGTGATCAGCCACTGAAATGGGCTGGCCAAGGAGGAGCTGGGATCACCACCCCTGGAGGTGTGTGAGGACAGGCTGGGTGGGGCGCTCAGTGCCATGGCCGGGTTAACACGGCACAGTTCGGTCATAGGTTGGACTCGCTGATCCCAGAGGTCTTTTCCAAGCCCATTGTTCTGTGATTCTGTGATCACCCAGCAGCATGTGCTGCCTTTAAGGATGGCCAAACCCAATCTCTGTGCTGACATGAAGCCACACACTGAGGCTCAGGGTTTTGCTCCCCAGCTGCCCGGCACAGCCCCGAGGAGCTCTGTGCACCTTGTTTCCCTCACTGTGGAACAGGAAATTTCCTTTCTCCACCTTCATTGTTGGTGTTTGCTCTGCAGGGCCCCTCTCAGCCTGTTTGCACCAGCCTAATACAATGGAGTCATAATCCGAGGTGTTGCCACCGCAAAAATAGAAACGGAGAACAATGCTGCTCTTCAAAACAAGACTTTTCATGTATCTCATTGTGTAAAATACACTGCTTAAAATCCATTCACTGTGCTAAGCAGCAACTTAAATCAAAGGCAGAATTCACATCATACTTGGTAATCAATTTGGGGAAGTAGCTGTGGATTTTCTACCTTGAGTCTACATTTCTCCTTTACTTGCAATTTTCTGTGATTTTTCTTCAAAGTCCCTTTCCTCTGAAGTCAGATGGGATCCCCATTAGTGGCACTTTCATGTAGCTGAAGAAGTGTGTCAACGTTTTCTAATACAGATTAAAGCTCCAGAAAACAAGAGGCAATGAACTGTTGGGCTCTCAGGAGAGCAGTGAGAAATAGAAAAATTACCAAGCATGATGTTTAAGACTCTCTCAGAATGCTTAAGAGCTGTGAATTTCAGTCAGCCCTTAAGCAAATACAGCTTTAAATAAGACTAGGTATAAAATAAATAATATTTATGCCCAGTAAAAGAACTTTGGAGAGATGCCAAATTTCATATAGGCTAATATTTTTATTTTTAATTGAGCTATTTGCTTCTCTCCTGTATTTTTTCTGACTGTGTTCCTTTTTTACCTAAGGCAAAAAATTAAATGTTATAAAAATAATTTCCTCATAAGTTTCTGCTTTCTGCACCTAGTGACCATTGCATGCATAACATTTTAACAGCAATTTACATGAAAATGTACACTGCTTGTTTCAAAATTAGTTCACTTGTTTTGCAGCTACATGATTGATGTTTCTCCCAACCAAAAGGAACTCCTCTGAGCTCAGCAGAGCTACCTCTGATGTTCACAAGGCAGCAGAGAAGGTGAATTAAAGCTAATAAATCTTTTCAAGAGTAAATACACTCTAAATGGAGTTATAGCTATCAGGCAGTACAAGAAATTTGTGGAAATGCCACTGAAATAGAACATTTGATTCAGAAATTGTATTCAAGCATGGAATGATTAACTGAACAGTTAAGTTATTTAATCCTAACATGAGAAGTTTAAAGAGCTTTGGTTAGAGCAGAAACCCATCACTAATTCCTGTCACTTGGAAAAGCTACACATTTCAGAATTCATTTTCATCATACATGTCGATGACAGGTTTAAAATTATAACATTTTCCTGAGAACAAACTTCCTGCAAAAAAACAACAACAACAACAACAACAAAAAAAAAAATGGATCTGCTGAAAAATACTCAACCGTTTCACTTCAAAACTTTTAAATTAAGGTGAGGGTTGTGCTTATCCATTCCAGCAGTTTCGTGCATTTCCAACAGCCTGAAAAATCTGGACTCTGTGCTAAAGCTCGTTTTCACCTTTGTGCAGAGCACTCCACGGCAGCTGGAGGACCAGATCTGGTTATTTGTTTTTGCTCTCAGTCCAGGCTGCAGCTCTGGTGTCCCAGAAAGCCACCAGCTGTCCCAGTGCCTGTGGTGACCCCCTGGAACCCCAGGGCTGTGTCCCCATCCAGGGTCACTGCCTCAGGTGCAGGAGTCACTGTCACTGTCAGGGAAACAGCTTTGCTCAGACTGGCTCGGGTCTTCTTAAGAGGGAACAGAGGGAGCAGTTCAGGTGAGTGTGGGAATCCAGAGCTCCCCTCTGGCTGCCCTGGAGGGTCTGGGACCCTGGCAGGGGTCAGGAACCCCCCTGTACAGAGCCCCCAGAGACACTGTCTGTGATCTCTGTCCATGGAAAAGAGTTTTCAATCTTACAGGATGAATTACAAGCTCTGAGTGTTTGATATAAGTAATAATTAAGTGTGGCATGGGTGCAAAAGTAAAATTTTAGGATTCTAGATTAGGGGTTCAGAGGGGACAAGATGGAGGAAATTGGGTGTGTCTTGTCCTTTTTCTCCTTCTTCATGCCCTCCATGTTTCACTGTGGTGTTGGCATTTTTCTGTTGGTTTAGGCTGGGGACACACTGTTCAACGTAGGTGACAGATATTGGCACATTATTGTAAATCCAGCACAGGTAGTTTGTGTATTTAATGTTTGTACCATCCCACTGAGGGCAGAGCCCCACACGCTGCCCTGCAGGACAGAGCTGCGGCAGGGCAGCAGAACATGTTAGAGATAAACAGAATAAACAACCTTGAAACCAGCACAGACCAATTATGGCTTCTTCTTTGGCAGTGGGGCAGAAAGACAGAGACTTTCTACAATTTCAGAATCATCAATACCCACAGATTCCAACAGGTGAGGCTCAGTTAGTTCACACCATTTCACCTCATTTCTCCCAGTGGAAACATCTGAACTCCTCTGTTGGAAGTGATAGCTTCCCATGGAAACTTCGGATTCTGTAGAAATCACATTTTATAGCTGAAAATTCCTCTCCAACTCTATAGAGGAACTTGGATTTATTTTTTCTGTTCAAATGAAAAATCCTCTGGCTTCAGCTCAACCAGACACTTCAGCAGCTCCTCTGTACAGCCTGGGCTGCAGCCAGCCTGCAGCCCCTTGCTCTCCTGAGATGAGCCTGCAAGACCCAGCTCTGTGCTGAAAGGGCCACCAAATCATCCCTAGAAATTGCCCTCCTGAGATCATGGAATATCACACTCTGCTTCATGTGAGTGCAACCATGCTGATATAAAGGATAAGGTTATCCAGAGCTCAGGTTTGCTCTCACCTCTACCTTTCACAGGCACACAAAAACACACTGAGGTTTAAGACCATTTCATCCATCTCCATCTGTTGCTTTTCCAACATTACAATCACTCCATTGTCTGCAGTGCTGCCACACTGGACAGGAAAGTGGAAAGATCCTCTAAGCAGGGCATAGAGAAAGCATTAGCAGCATTTAAAACCTTTGTGGTAGCCAAGAGAAAAACAATAATTCCTAACTTTGGCTTTTCTTATCAGAAAGTTTAAATATTTCCAAGACTTTTGTTCACAGTGTTTAACATTTCTGGTTCTCAAGCCATAGAGGCTTAGAGCTGTTGCCCAAATGTTTGGCTAATCTCTGCAAGCTGCAGGGCAAATAGCAGCTGAGGCTTGGTCCTGGTGCAAAGGACAATGGGCCTGATTCTTTTTCTGGGAAATGCAAAGCAGAGTTTCTGTCCTGGTCCTCCATAGGCTCAGGAACAGGTATTTTGTTTTCAAGCCTCTCAAGCAACGCCTCATGGGGAAAAATACATGGGAAAAAACAGCATTAAGGTCAGACTTGAACACGATGCAGACGAAGTGTCAGAGAGGCTGGTGTTGGGAAGGGGTTGCAAAATTCCATTTAATCTTTCCCCTGCCCAAAAGAGGACTGGTGGCATGTAAAATGTCAGCTACAGAAGCACTGGAGTCTGGGCAAACCTGATGCTCCTGAGCTCTCACACTGACCTCAGCCTTACACTGGAGCCTGCTGGATTCAGCTCAGTGTGCCAAACGTGCTCCTGCCCCATCAGCTCACAGCTCAGAGGAGCAGATGCTATTTTAAGTCACACTACCCAGAGTCATCAGATGCTATTTTCAGCTATGCTGCCCTAACTCTGGAATGATGCCTGAGGCATCACTGTGCTGGCTGAGCCAGGGAGAGCCTCTGACTGCAGAGGTCTTGGAGTGCTCATGGCAGTGCCTGGGACGCACAAACACACACACACACACCTATCCTGCAGGTCTGTGCCCAAATACAGCACCCAAAACCCCTCAGCCTGGCACTAGGAACATCTTGGCTTTAGGTACCACAGCTCAGGACAGGCTGTGGGAACCCAGGGCAAGGGGAATATCCATCCCCCTGTCTGCCCTGGGATGCTCTGACCCCCAGGAAAGCACTGACTTTGACCCTCATTCATGGAGAAGGCTTCCTAAGCCTCAAAGTAAACCAAAGACCACAAAAGTGTGAAATAGATTGTAGAGACTGCAGAGTAGTTTAGTCTGTCACATGGGTGAGAAATTTAGATTTCAGGATTTTTAGTATTGTAGATAGGTACAAAATGAAGGATACAGGGCGTTGTCTCGAGTTCAATTCTCCTTTCTTCTTCTTCCTTCTTCTTCTTGTGTTTGGGTGGTATCTTGTAATTGGGTAGAAAAATCTGCATTGAGAGTCTTTAGGGGTCAGTTATTGGGTTAGAAAGGGAAAGAATCTAGGTGTCACTTCTTAATTGGGTAGTTCAGTTTTTGATTAGACTTAAAAAAACCTTGCAGCACGAGTTTGTTGGCCATTTTCTGTGCTGTTTTTGAGCATGCAAGGTCTGGGTGCAGACAGTGTACTGAAGTCATGATAAGATAACAATAAAACAAGAACCTGAAGACCAAAAAAGTCCTGTGCATCTGCTTTTCCTGACAAAGAACTGCTTCAGGGGGGTTTCTCCTGCCAAGGGAGCCCTCAGGGCGCTGCCCAATGTGGGGCCCACAAACTCACCCAGGTCTGCCCAGTTTCCCTGGCACCAAAGGTGAGGAAGAGGAGTCCCAGGCTCTTTGCACAGACAGCAGCCAAGCTGTGGCTGCTTCCTGGCTGATATTCCTATGTTATATTATAAATCATATTTCCCCTAATATCAGGTTCTTATAGAAAGCACACTTTCGTCCCCATCTTGTATATCAGGCAAATTTTTTCTTTCTTTCTGCCTTTGGTATCTGTACTTTTTGTTGAAGATACTGGTAAGCAGAAAGGCCATTTTTTCCCCCAGAATCACACCTGGTGGAGGTAGGATGTGCCATAGTGCTCTGCCAGCATGGACAGGGCCTTCTGCCAGTGTAAGTCACTGGGACAGAGTCACTCCATCACTAGAAGATCCAGCCCACAACCCACCCACTGCAGAGCTGACTTTCTGAGCCCTTCCATCAGCATTATCTGCTCCCACTGCCATCTAACCCAGACCAAAGCAGATCACCACAGGCTCTAGAAGGACACCCAGAGCAAGGAGCCAGCACTGTTAGGCAGCACTGCCTCCCCAGGCTGCATTCCTCTCCTTTCCAGGGAAAAATATCCCCCTGTCCTGACCTTTGAACAGTGCAAGTGTAGAGATGAGCTGCCTTGATCCCCCCAGCCACACAGGGAGACTTGTCCTCCCATGCTCTAGGAAACACCCTGTGTATTGTCTGGATACATTTCAGTGCAATTTGTTTCATTTTGCCACTAATCTCCCATTTATTCTGATGCTATTTACCAAGTCTCATGTTCCCTTGATAACCAGATGCCTGACATAACTTTGGGGATATTCTTTTTCCCAGCACTCAGCTGAGTAAGGGGAATGACTTTTGCCTCACATGAATAGTAGAAAGGAGACTGGAAAATGGTCAAAAACTTTCTTTATTCCTATATTTTTCCTCCCTTCATTCCCACTTTTTGTCTTTGGTGGAAAATTCCCACTTCTTTCTCTGCTTCCATGATTTCAGCATCACTGTTAGGAGTCTCCAAATACATCTTTCACTGTTAGGTTTCAAGATTTTATTTAAGAGTCCTGACTGACATTATCTGTATTAAAAGAAACAGACAATGCTGTAGTGTCTGGTCTTTTACAGGTGAAGTCAGCATAACTAGTTAAAATACTAATAAAGATACTCCAATTATAAGTTACACTTTAAAAATCTCAGAGCTTTACTGTGTTTGCTGTGTTGTTATTGACTTGAGTTATAAACCCAGCTCCAAAAAATAGATTTTCCTAAATATTGTGCTAGAGTGATGGAAACATCAAAAATATTTAGTAGAACTAAAAATACTTAAAAATCTACATGTTGCCTTTTTTTTTATTTTGTAATAGGTTTACACTACAGTCGTAGCCAGAATTTTGTTCTTTTATTCATCTCACAGACAATCACATGGTCTCAGAAAAGGCATTTCCCCTCCATCAGGATTAAGATAATATCCTGCATTCCTCATTGTTTAGGAACAATCACATTTTTTAAGAACTTGATCAGGTTCTATCTAGTTATATTGCTGAATGCTACAGTTGTTACTCTGTATTTCATTTGGTTGGATTTACTTCTGTAACTTTCATTAAAGAGCAAAAAGACCTTCAATTAGATTACCATTGAAATTCACACATCAGAGCCTATTTGCCCAGAAATTTACTACATTTATCTGGCAGTTATTATTGGTTTCTAACTCAGGAGCAGAACTTCCTTCCACGAGGACAGCTGATGGTGAACAGGGAGCTGAAACACTCAGGAGGCACCTCCCAGCCTGTGGCAGTGCTCAGCCCTCCATTTAAGCCAGAAAGGAATCTAACAAACACCCCCTTGGACACAACATCAATTGCTCTTCAATTCCCCAAGCGCTGTAATCATGTTTGCCTTTTCCACCATGTGCGAACTGGAGGTCCCAAGAGCTCCCTCCACACTGTGTTACTGGAGAAACTGGGCATGGTTTTCTTGCAGAGACCCCAAGCATTCCTTGGACTCTGCTATCAGTGGAGCTGAATTTGTTCAAGGATTGATTAGCACAGCAATAATTCATGGGGATACAGGGGAAATCCTCCAGTGCCGATTTTACAAACAATGAGGTCGATGATTCCAATAAATCAACTTCATTCATGCTGTCTATAAATAAGTAATGTCCCAGACTGAGAAGAAGCTGGCTCAATATGTACTGTTGTGCTTGTTCTGAAAGCTTAGGGAATTTGCATTCTCTTTCATCCATTTCTGGACTAAATTCATTCTGTTTCATTTTCCTAACCAACCTCCACTGCTTTTGTGTTCCACGTCATGTATGCTGGCCAGCGCTGAAGTCTGACGTCTCAGTGCATTTTGAAAGACTCAGAACATTCCATTTGAGCTGCTCGATTAGAAATGATTGGTGGACTGGTACTTCTCCTCTGTTTGCTGCCTCTGAGTGGCAAACACCCACCTGTGAAGAGCTGCATTGTTTTTTCCCTCAGGTTCCAAAAAAACCACAGAGCACAAGTTGTGAATGCTTCTCTAGGATGGCACTCTTTACAGGAATCTGATGCTATTGGGAATGGGACAATGGAGCTGTCATTTGGTGCCAGCTCCTTCCCCAGGGAGGCAGCAGCACCAGGACTGGGCATTTTCCCACTGATTACACTGGAATCTTCAAACCTGTATGCACAAGGAAGTGAGGAGGTGGTGCCCCTTTGAGATAAGAGCCCAGGGTGAAGCACAGTCCCTAGAGGCAGTGGGCAGATTGAGAACATTGAGAAGTGTTTAGATATCATTTCTCTGCCCTGAAACATTCTGTTGAAAAAGCTTGTCACTGTATAGACAACCCCAGACTTCCCAAAGCCTTTAATGTTGACTTCTAAAAACCCTTTATTGTTGACTTCCATGCTCTGGGATCATTTCAGGAGCGTGGCTCTTCCCCTTCCCTTTTGTGAGATGCCTTCAGTGGGTGTTTGAGTTACAGTGTCCAGATTTTCCACTCAGCCACAGAGTTAAAAAAGAATGTAATAAAAAGGCTTGCAAATACAAAAGCCAAGAATGACTGGACTTTAGCCTTAAGAAAGGAATAAAGCACTGCAAGACTCATTAAATAATCAGAATAAATAAATAACCTCAACCAATGAGAGCTTTAGATGAGCCATTGGGGGATGACAAGTAGGAATAGGAAAGTCATGTTACCTCTGGCTAGATCATTAATGAAACCATTGCTAGACCACACTGTCTGGTCACAGCAACTGCTCAACAAAATATTTGGAAAACAGCTGCAAGAGTGATTCAAGAACAAGAAAATATGCCTTGTAGGAAGACACTAGATAAGCTATTTAAAGCAGAATAAATGATGCTATGAATCCTATCTGGCTTTAGAATCACTAAATGCCTGTGGCCTAAAGACAAAGCAGTGAATTCCTCACCACCTCATTAGACCAAGAGCTACAGGAGTGAAATCAGCTGAATCCCAGCCCTGGAGGCCTCTCTGTGCTCCCACCACAGGGAGCAGACTGGAAATGTTTTTCAGATATTGTAAATATCAGATGGGCAGAAGTATTTGCTCAGCAGAACATAGACCTCATCCATTGATGAGGTGACAGGGAATGGTGAGGTTTACTCAGAGCCCTTCTTTTGGAAAACACTGGCTCTCAGAGGTCTGTGTGTGAGTGGTAGTAGATGATTACAGGAGGAATTAAAAGCATTTAGTAAAAATTACATATAAAGTTGGGCATTTAGGCCAATTACAGGATAAAATAGCATGCTTTTGATGTTCTTTTCAGAAGAATGTAGCTAAGCTGCAGGGTAAGTTTGGGGTAGAACATTGATTTGGCTGTAATCAAATCTTGTTTTTCATGGAGGAGGGAGTGGGGGAACATTCCTTGAGCATCAAATCACTCAGATTCCTGGAGATCACCCTTATGCATGGAAGTGAAGAAAGGCCTAGGCTGGAGTCAAGGGTCCTGTAACACCAGCTCTTACCTGCCCTGGATGTGCTGGCCACAAAATATTGCAGAACTGCCGTTCAGCCAATGCAAAAGGGGATATTTCCAAGGGCAACACTGCAAGTGAGGCTTCTGGCTAAAGTGGCAACCAGTCACAGAGCTCAGCTGAGCTGATTGTCATTGACTGGCCTGGATGTCTGTCCTTAAGGTCTTTATTATTCTTTTATTTTACTGTCTTCCTTTGGTGGCTCCTGGATTGTAGCATCCCCAGGGCCTTGATTTGCAGTTTCCAGAGCATTCCCAGTTTCAGTTGCAGCAGTGCAACATCTTCTGAAGGGTGGTCCACAGTGATAAAAATTAAGTTTCCCAGACAGTGACCCAAACAAAATCAAAGCAGTGCCACCTAAATCCTGAGTTTTATTTTCTCCACCTGGATTAGCCAAAAAAAGATATTCTGAAGGAAAAATATTACCCAAAATAGGATTCAGGAATGCACATGAGACACTTAGAAGGTGCTATGAAAATGCACTGCTCACATTCACTTTGTTTTCTGATGGAATATTCAAACTCCTATTTCTTAAACCTGGGATATGTAGTTCCAGTTCAGTTACTTAGATGCCTGACTATTATGGGAACCAAAGGGAATTAGAGATCTGAATATCTTTGATCTAAATGCCTTTGAGGTGTTTTTGAGTTTCAGTGCCTAGCTGGGACAGGGATCCTCAAATTCCAGCCACAGAGACCCTTATTTAGGAGCTATGCTGTACAAAAAGAAGACAATTTATAAACCAGATTTTTGAAATCATTCATCTTCAAACAAACCCCTACCAGAACACTCCTGTCTTGTCTGGGGTAAGCTCCAGAGAACAGAAGACATCTGTAGTGTAGAGGGGAATTCCCAGTTCATTACAAGAGATTTCACAAAACTGCATTTAGGAAGGAAGGAAAAATGTTACCCAGTGAGCAAGCACACAGTCAGTATCCCCAGGGACATCAGCTGCTGGAGAACAGACCACATTCACTGGATCACTGACTTCACATCACAGAAATTACCCTGAAAGGTGCCTTAGAAGGAACTTGCTGACCAAAATCTGTCCTTTTGTCCTTGTTCTGGTTTTATCCTTTTTCCCAGATGAAAAAGAAGCAGACTTGGGCATTTCTAGTGCCAGCAGTTCAACCAGAGCTGGTAGCCATCCCTGGGAGTGTTCAAGGTCAGGCTGGATGGGGCATTGAGCAACCTGGTCTAATGCCAGATATCCCTTCCCATGGCGGGGGCTTGGAGCTAGATTGTCTTCCACACACAGATTGTCTTCCCTTCCACCCCAATCATTTTATAATTTTTGATTATTCTGTGATAAGTAACATGCACCAGGCACATACAATCCTAGTAAACAGTCATTAATACTCAGGGCTTGCTGCCTAGGGCAGAAGATGGCCCTTGTGAAGGTCTGAGGCTTGAAGCAGTCTAATTTGCCCAAAACCATAAGAAAGTCTTTCCACCCTGGCAGGTGCCACCATCCCTGCTTGCTCACAGGCTCCTGGCTTCTTTCTCTGAAGCAGCTGGACCTTAATTTGTTGGCAGGAAGGCACTAGAATAAATAGATTACTTTTCCTGTCTGATGTCACATTAGACACTGCTTGGCTCCTGTGTGTATTCTGGCTGGTGGTTTCACAGTCTTTGGGTTCTGCAAGCACTTCTTCACTGGCATGGAAAAATTCCCCCGATGTGCAAATCCACTCTCCCGTGCCACAGCTAAGCGTGGCTGAGATATTGCATCCTAGCTTGGTGTCACAGCAGAGATTTATGTGTTGTTTTGCCCCATTAATCAAACTGAAGATGTTCTGAGAGTTCAGCAGCCAATTTATGTCCCATTTCTGTCACTGCAGTGAACATTGCTGCTGTCTGGCTGAAGGGCTCTTCCACGGGTGCAGTTCAGTCCCAAAAAGTTCCCAAGCAAAGCACAATGGGAGAAGAGTCTGGCAAAGATTGGCCACTGACAGGTGGATCTGGGGCAATCTGGGCATCAAGAACATCAGTGAAAATTGTCTCACTGTCCCCAGAAACACAAACTAAGCATGGATTTAAAAACAGAGCTCCCAGCTGAGACCAGTTAGTGGTCCACACACCAGGTCCATCCCACACAATGTCCATCTACACCTTGTCCTTCTGCTGTGGTGGTCAAGCTGTGTGTTGAGGTCCATTAGCAAAATCCCAGACAAAGCCTTGGAAGTGACCCAAAATATTTATTCAAACTCTAGTAAGCAATAACCAGCTAATTTATGACCCAGCAACCATTTTAAAAGCAGTGTTTTACACATTCTGCACTTGGCTAAAACCACCTAGTGAAGAGAGGGGAACCTCTGCCCTGCTGCATCATCTGGTGCAACTGGAGAGAAATGAGAGCCAGGACTGTGCAAATATTCAGCCTCATTTTACTGCAGTGCCTACTTCACTCAGTGTTAAAGGCCAGGTTGTTTCAGTGCTTAATCAATACATCAATACAGTCAGTAAATGACAAGGAGAGTTCATATTTGTCTTGTTACTCCAAGACTGCTCATAAAGTCGAGTTCACAATCCCATAAAGGAGCCTGCATTACCCCAGTGGCTGGGAAGGAATTCCGCATTGGCTTCCCATAGGCTTGTCCACGGAGAGAACAGGAAAAGATAATAACAGAGTAAGTAAGAGTAAACTGGAATAAAGCCAAAAGTAAGGCTTACAAATCTAGCAGAGCAGTCTCAGCTCATAAATATGACCCACCAAGTGGCTACTCTGAATAGACTTTTGCCTGACAGAGGCAGACTGATAAACTCATGGTATAAAAACACCAAGAAGTTTTCACAGGCAAAAGCCATTTATTTCACAGGCAAAAGCCATTTATTTTCACATCTGTTTTGCCTGCTTGAAAGTGTGTTGGAAATTTAAGCACCAATACATTAACCTGGACATCACTGTTTCAAGAGCCAGGGATCATTTGATTTGCCAGTGTGAGCCATTTGGTCCCCACTTCATTCAGAGCCAGGATCCAAAGACAACGCTTGAGCTTTAGCCAACAAGGCAGTTTTGCTGGGGTGGTTGCTGCAAATTCAGAGGTGATATGGGCAGGAAGAATATCATCATCTGATGATGAGGCAGGTTAGAACAATCAACAAGAAGAAAGAAAATATGAAGTTTGATGGGCAAAAGAAAAAGCAGGGAAGGGGGAAAAAGTAAAAAAGGAGAGGAAGAGAAAAAAAGAAAGAGAAAAAGTAAAAAATATAGGACTGCTGCCATACAGAAATTCACAGCAGGACCCATAAGAGACAAGATGTAGAAGCAGAATTAAAATGTGACATGCAAGCAGGATGTATTTTTCCAAGAGCCCTTGAAATTCTTATCCCTTGTGTGGGGGGAAGAGTAATGGTAGGACACCACCAATCTCTTTTTTCCCCCTCAGCATTTCCCAGAGGCGACCAGGAGCCAAACTGAACTGCACAAGCCATCAATCACTGCTCAGTGTGTGGCTGCACAGACCTGCTGCAAAACATCCACTGTGACTCCATGGACCACAAAGCACAGATAAGAGCCTAGGAGTTAAATCCTTCTGGCAGGGTGTAGCACACTCGAGGTGGACTGATCCTCTACCCAAACAGTTTCTCTCCAAACCAGATTAATTACTGGAACATGGCAGCAATTTGTATCTGCACCAGGGCGTTTTGCCAGTGCAGCTCTCAGTCAGATGCCACCAAGAAAGAGATGGGCCAGCAAAGCTTCACAGCAGAGTAAATTTTAGTGCAGCTTTTAAGTTTTTTAAGAACTGAAGATGTCTTTGCAACCCAGTCTGCCTGTGCTCAGGGTGAGCCAGCAGAAGAGGCAGAGCTGGATAACCCTGTCAGCACTGATGTGTGGCACATGTCTCTTCATATTCATCAGAAACACCAGCTGAACTGCACCTCCATGTGCCTCACAGCTGTCCTGAGAGCATCCTGCTTTGGAGGAGCTCTGCAGGCTCCATGCTCATCCCACCAAGGGCTGACAGTGCAAATGCTGTTCTGCAACTCCAGCCCTAGAGACCGAGTGTCCTCCTAAACACCACCTCGGCCAGCTGTGCACTGCAGCTGGAAAATTGCCTTCAGCTGAAGGGTACATCTTCCCACAGCTGGTCTAGAGCAGAGTAAACTCTTCAGAGCAGGTCTGGCTCCTGCATTTCTTGGCACAAAGACAGATTGGAGGCTTGCCAAGGTTGCAACTGGGGGAAAAATAAACCACATTTCCCGCTGCCTCCGGTGAGCTGTGCTGACCACCTGTAACCCCCGCTGCTTCTGAGAAGGCAGCTAAGAAAAGCAGGAGGGTTGCCAGTAACTTACACAGTTCATACCCCTGCTGGGGCATTCTGGGATTCCCTACACCACAAGAAGTTGAAAACCACAGCGCCAGGGAGGATTATTTTAAATTAATTCGCTCAAGTCAGGTTGAAGGAAGAGGATGGGGCATCTGGACTGACTCCTGTCTGTGTTGGTGCCCATGTCCCCACTCTTGCACCCTTGGGCATCCATGCCTTGTGTCCTTGAGTTCCCCTGGGAGCTGTGCAGTGCAAAGCTACCTCTGAGATGAGGAGAGGGAGCTCTCTTCCCTTCCCCACCTCCTCTTCCAGTGCACATCACAAGGCAGCCCCAGCAGTGGGTGAGTGCAGCCCATCCTGCTCTCATCAGCAAGTCTGGTCCTCACTGAGCCTTTGTACTTCCAGGATGTCAGGTTTGCTCTGTTTATGTGCTGACAGCACCACTGTGTCTCTGCAAGCAAATAAAGCTGCTGAATAGTCAGCCTGTCCAGTCACACTGGCAGAGACTTTCAATCCAAGAGATTTCAAACAGCACATTGTTCCCCAGTGCAGGAGCTATTAAATTCCATAAATTTCTAGCTGCTTTTCTACTACAAATTTTATCAACAAACAAACAAACAAACAAAAAACCCCACAGCAAGATACTGCCTATTTTTTAAGTCTCTTCTTTTTTATTGTCCAAAAAAACTATTACTCATTCCCAGCCCTCATTAATTGCAAGTTGTGATCACCTGATGGGCACCAGTCTGAGCCTCTTCTCCCATTCCTGACAAAGCTTTATGTTCATTCCTATGTTCTGCCACTTGTCCTCATGTTTAAAAAAATTAGTAGTCCATATGCTGTAACAATATCATTATTTTAAGTAACCTTCCTGACAAATGTTTGAAGGCTTCCTGTTGACTAATGGGTGGAACTGGACTGCTCCCCTTTCTTTCCAGTTGAGTAGTAATGATTTAAGCAGATTAACTGGTTAACTAAATGTCATTTACCCAGATCATGTCCTTTACACGAAATAACACCAGTTACAGGAATCAGCTAATAATGGGGCTCATCCAAAGGCAATGAGAAAACATTTTTGTCAATGTCAAAACTTGTCAGTGGGCTCAAAATGAAGTTCAACGTGATTTCTGCTAAAGGAGTAAATATGCTGGAGGTGATACACAAACTAAGCTTTCCTTCGTTTGGAAGAGAATGTGGTCAACAACCCTGAAAATATTCAAGCTCCTCTTCCGTCCTGTCCTTCAAATCATCCACCACACCGTATTCAACACTGCCACTTCACCTGTGATGGCACAGGGCAGGACAGATGCACCTCCAGTGAGACCCACCAAACACCAGCCACTGCAGAATGTTTCATCATTTCACAGCCTGGGAGAAATAAAATAATTTAAAAACCCTCCCAATGATCCATGACCCACCCCAATGCCCATGGTATGGAGGCAGGAATCCTGTGCTTTCTAATCCAGGATGTTCATTTGGTGGCTGTAGAGACAGGCAGATGTCCCCCTGTCTCTGGACCCTGATGGCAGCAGCGTGTGCAGCTCATCACCCTTGGCTGTCTGTACAGAAATAAGATCTTGGCATAAAGGATTTGCTTTTGTTGTGACTTAGGCTGACTTCAGTTTGGGTTGGACAGATGTGCTGGGTTCAGGATGCCCAATGGAGGACATGTGCTGATGTGTCTGTTGGCATTTTGGGATTGAAACACATCAAAATGAGGCCACTGGCCTGTGCATAAATAACATTTCTTGTTTCTCTCTTCCAGTAACCGTGACTGTGGGAGGACAACAGCACTTGCTGGGGCTTTATGACACTGCAGGGCAGGTAAAGGATTGCAAAATATTTATTGTTTTCCTTCCCTGTAGTTTGTTTGTTACTATCATACACTGGGGTTTGTTGTTGGTAATGTTTGTGGAGTTTGTTGGGAGTTTTTTCATAAATACTAACAATCAGGTTTGAGTCATAATGGTTGAACTGTTCACTTTCTCCCTTTTGTTTTCATTCTGTTTCAGCAGTAAAATGCACACAAATACACTCATCCCTAAGACTGTGTTTTGCCTAATTAAAAAACAAAGCCTGATGAGGCTGTGCAACTCCCACGTATCCACCTCCTACTGCAAATACCAGGCTTTGTGTAGTCAATGTTTTCTTACCTTTACCACATGGTGGCATTGAAGATACAGAGAATAATTCCATTTTCAAAATCAGAAAACTGCCATAATTCAGTACCAGTATATCAGTCATCAGCTGTTGATGTTTTAAGTGGCAACCCATCCAGATTTGCATCCATCCCAACATCCCAACATTCTTCTCCCAGGACAAGGGTGTCCATCCCAAGCTTACTACATTTAGAATGCTTTTGTTGTTTCCACTGTTCAGACTCTGATATGGTGTGATTGCACTCAAAGCTTGCAGAATAATTTCACCCCCCTGGAGAGGAGAAGAAATTATTTCTCACTGCTTTGCTCTGCCAGCAGAAAGGCAGAAGAAAGTACAGGGAGCAACACTTTTTTTGTGGTGAAATTTCCCTCTCCTGACTCCAAATGCCGGCGAGTGGCAAAATAAAGAAAGGGACATAGTCTGCACAGAAACCTTGCAAAAAATCATCTGCTGAGAGCAGAGGGAGCAGGTTCCAGGTTCCTCACAGACTGGAAATGTTGTAAGCCACATCCACCAGCTCCTCCCGTCACAGCTGACACTGAAGCCAGCAGGAGAGAAAGCAGATTTGGGAACTTGCCTCACTCCCTCTGGGTTCCAGCAGCCCTGGATGCAGGGCTTTGCTTTCACCAGGAGCTCTCCTTGGCTGTGTCACTTTTGGCCATGACTGACTGCTAAGAAAGGCACAAACAGTGCAGAAGGAAACTCTCCTGTCTGCAAAAGGCCATTTCTTGCAGAATATACTTTGCAGCACTATGCAAAGAGATCAAAAAACCCACACCAGAACAGACTGTCACTTCCAGAAAAACCCGCACTCAGCAGAACTGGGGCTTTGATGCTTTGGGTTTCACTTTCTTTAATTTTATTCTTATCCTGTTTCTCTAGGCAGCATCAGTCTTAGCTGCTTTGGTGGCCCTTACAGACCACACATCTTTCCTATCCACGTGGTGAAAACAGATTATCCAAAAGCCAATCCCAAAATATGGCCCAAGACCTTGCCCCATATTTAAAGCCTATTCAGTCTTTTATTCTGTGTTCACAAACTCTGAGCTCAGAGCCTGTGTCACGATCCATCAGCCCTGCAAGCCTCTGCAAGCCAGACTGGAGTTATATTCAGTTCCCAGTCAGTTTTCACCCCGTGCCTTAATATTCCTACTTGTTTTGTAGGGCTGACAGTTCCACCTGCCACCCATTTCAGCAGCAACACCTCCTCTCATTTGTCCTCCTGAGCCAGAAGGAACACTCAGCTGTCTCTTTGACAAGCCTCACCCCTCCATCCATTCCTCATCATTTTGCCATCCTCTGCTTCAAACTAGCCAGTTCACCACCAGCCTGCAAAGCCTTTTTTTAGCTCCCCAAGCTCAGGTCCCTTCCAGACCCTGCTCCAGAGGCTGTGGCCATCCAGCCAGGGCTCAGAGTGTGAATCAGCCCTTGCTGACTGGATTGTCCCTGTGGAGGCTGGAGGGATGATGCTTCCCACATGCTCCAGTTATAACAACAGATCATCTGGGTTGTTTCCTCCCTCCTTCTCCTTGTGCTGTGTGGCTTTCCAAAGGCATCAGTGTGAAGTCATAGCCAGAAATAGCCCTTGACACTACGATGCTATAAAACATATGCTAATGAAATAACAATTGGAAAATGTACTCCTGCAGCAGGACCCTCTGTCAGCCTGAAGGGAGGGCTGGCAGAGACCCCAGATTTGAGGTATCTGGCTTTCTGTATCCCTGGCACAAATGGTCCTAGGAGGAAAAAACTGTGGTCTTTTTGCTGGGCTGGACTCAGGTGCAAAATGCTTTAGCAGAGTGTACAAGAGATCAGCACAGCAACAATATAAAAAAAAAAAAAAAAAAAAAAAATAAAAGGCAAAAAAGCAAGCCAGTTTTTCTGCATTTTTAGGGCCCAAACGCTGCTTGAGCTGATGGCCAAGATGGAGGGGAGGGTGCAACACCAACTGATCTTGGTCCTGGCAAGTCACAGGCAAATAACTCAGCAGGGCCAGGTCTGGCACTGGCATTTCCAGGCCGAACCAGAGCCTAGGCAATGTTGACTGGGAAGCCTCCAGTTCCCTGAATATCAGGCAGAACAAAGCAACCACAAGCTAGGAAAATAAATAAATAAAAATAAAATATTGATCAGCCACAGCCCAAGCCCACAAGGACTCAAGTCCTTTCCAAAACACGACTGTCACTCCCTGCAGCACCCCTCCCTGGATACCCACACAAATGTTCAGTCCCTTTTTTACATTATTTGTATGGTTGACCATCTCTGAAGGAGAAATGACCCAGTAGGGCTGTCTTTTCTAAATGTCGACTGCAAAGCTTTATTTTATTTTATTTTATTTTATTTTATTTTATTTTATTTTATTTTATTTTATTTTATTTTATTTTATTTTATTTTATTTTATTTTATTTTATTTTATTTTATTTTATTTTATTTTATTTTATTTTTTGCAAGGCCATCAGGCCTTCTCCTGGAGAGCAGGCAAAGAGAAGGGGTCCTTGTCTGATGTGGTCTGGAGGATCCTGTTCATATACAGGAGCCTAGATTGACTCTAATCCATGAGATTTGTATTTTAACCTGTCTGTGAAAAATCCCATGTGCCCTGGTGGGAGGTGAGACCTCTGCTATGAGATGTATGGCTGTCCCTGCTTACAACTTATATAATGCTGTATGTTAATAGCTCAAATCGGGAATGCTCTTCCTGAAAAAGGATTTTCTAAGGATTCAGAAGGAACAAGGAAAATAAAATTGAATGCATGCTCCTGGAGCTGTCACAGCCAAGCAGAGCGCTCATGGTTTTAATCTGTAGTTTTAATGGTACAGTAAGTCCCAGCCCCTCTAAATATGCACGTCTGGGATATTGAAACTGGCTCTATTTAGCCAATTTCTCCCCAAAACGCCTCGATGAGGATTCCTTGAGGCTTGCTGCCACCACGTGGCTGCTTCAGGAGCTAAACCAAAGGCACAGAAAGGATCTTTGCCAAGCAGCCCGTGCTGGCTGTGCCACAATCAACCTCAGGTTCCATGTTCTGGGTTAAAATAATGCCCCATAATCAGGCCAGGCTTCCCTAACCCACAGCAGCCACATAAAATTGTCTCTAAAATGCAATTTTCCTCTGAGCCCATCACCTTGGCATCCACTTTGTCTCTATTAACCTCTGCTGGGAGCTGGCTGCCATCTCCAGAGCCTTGCATAAATCTCCTGTCACTGACTTTGCTTCTTCACAAACATTTCCACATCCAAACACCTCCTCTTGTAAATCCTTCTTCAGATCCACACTTTCTATGCTGCTGGAAAGACACAGTTATTCCACTTGAAAAATACTCTGGTTGTACCCCAAATATTGTGGCTGTGAGGGCTGGAGGTAGTAAATGAGAATTTATTCTTCCTGTCAAAGTGGGTTTGGGACAATAAACACCCAGTTAGACAAAACAAAACATTTTGTTTGTGTTTTAGGATGCTTTTTTAAACTTTTCTTTCATGACACAGAGCTAAATTTGGGCTCATGCTTCCTTTCAGAATAAATAATTAAATTTTTGGGGATTTTTTTAGAAACAGTTGGTGCAAACTGGTTTTGAGTAATTCATTGGTATATTTTGGAAAGTAGTGTTGATTCAGAAGGAGTCTGTGTCAACTTATGAGTATTTAGTCAGTGAAAAACAGACTTCAGAAAGGTGATTTGCCAGTCTCACTTCACAATTAAGTCCTCTCATTATCTGACCCAGTCAAAGCAAGGCAGAAGTAAGGCTGCACATCATCTACCCTGACACACGCAGATCCAGTCCTGCATCACTTTCTCCTGCAGGACAGGCAGCAGCTTGCATTGTTCCTGCCCCTAATGTGGGTTTTGCCTGCGTAAAATAAATGTTCTTGAGTCTGAGAAACAGCATTCAGATGTCTTTTCTCCCGCTATTAGCCTTATTTCCTTTTATTAACTAGTCTGTATCTGTAAAGCAAATCACACCAGTTGAGTTTTCACACAATTATAACCAAAAGTGACCAGACTGCAGAGATTTGAGACTTGTCCACAATGCAGAACCTATAAACTGTAGATCTACATCATAGTAAACTCAGCTATCAAAGGCAGCTCATGACATATCACAGCTGTGATTTGAGTGTTTGAAAATTCACCTTCTTACCACTAGCCCATGGAGAAAACATCTCTCCTGCCACCATCCATGGCCTGTGGAAACACTAAATCACCCACAGTGAGGACCCAGGTACTGCAGGATGGATTTGATCTGCTTTCTGCTTTCAGGATGAGTGACTTCTGCTGGCTGGCATGTCGCTGTGCACAGTGCAGGACTGGTCAGCATCACCTGCTGCACCAACATCTGCACAGATAACACAAACAAGACTTGTTCACACAATCACAGGATGATTGAGGTGGAAGGGACCTTCAAAATTATTTAATTACACACACACAAATATACATACCCCATCAGGGATAGGGACACCTTTAACTAAACCCAGTTGCTCACAGCCCTGTCCAACATGGCTTTGAACAATGCCAGACATGGGGCATCTTTCAGCTCTTTTTGGTAAAATGCTGATAAATCATCACCTTTCTCCTGGGAGGGGTGGTTTCCCCTCACCTCCAGCAGCTCCTCCTGGAACTTAGAGATGTGAATGAGTATGGACAGTGCTGACCACTTCATCAAACCCAGCCTGACACCCCCACTTGCAGTCATCCCCTCCTTGTGACACTCTTGCTGTTGTCCCCTGGCAGGAGGACTACAACCAGCTGAGGCCCCTGTCCTACCCCAACACAGATGTGTTCCTGATCTGCTTCTCCGTGGTGAATCCTGCCTCCTACCACAACGTGCAGGAGGAGTGGGTGCCCGAGCTGAAAGTCTGCATGCCCAACGTGCCTTACGTCCTCATAGGAACACAGGTAAAGCTTCTCCTGAGCAACTGGAAAGGTTTCCTATTTAACTCATGGGAAATTCAGCCAGATTTTCCCATTAGAGAAAAATTCAGGGAGGGGGAATGGAATACAACATGCAGGTGTCCACACTGGCAAAGCTCATCCCATCTTTTTATTGAAATGTATATTAATGTGGCAACAAGTCAAATACCTATAGGGAGAGAAGTTTTCATACAGGTCTCTAATGAGGAGAAAAAAAACATCAACGTTTGTGGCTAGAAGCTGAAGCTAAACTTCAAACTAAATTTTAAGAATGGGAGTAATCAGCCAAATGACATGGGAAGGAAGTAGCCTCCCTTCATGCTTTTGCATCAACATTACAACTGGTGACTCACCATCCTGCTTGTGTTACAGTGACTGTCAGACTGAATGATCAAAGCCCTTTATTTTGGCCTTAAAATCTATTAATCTGTCAAACAAATAGAAATGCCTTAAACATGGGTTTGTTACCAAGTGGATAGAGATTGTGAGGGTAGGGATCCAATCACATGGAAAATGTCAGAGCACTGGACAGTAACCTAAGTCAAATTAGAGAAACAGATCACATTCTGGTCAAAACCAAAATCTTCATGACACAGGAAAGGCAAATAATTCAAACACTGGCTTTGTTTTCTACACTGGAATAATCTAAAACACACCCATTTAAAAATAAAAGCATTATCCTTTGGATCACGCAGTCTGAAAATGGGCAGGTTTGAAATGCCAGAATACTTCACTTTGATGTTTTCTGTGGGAACAAAGGACTTGTTTCAAGTCAAACTGAGCTGTGCCTGTCTGGCCTGTCAGGGTGGGGTTTGGGTGCTGCAGTGCAGGGTTGCAGCAGCTTCCTCTGCCAGTGGGGTTCTTTCCTGTACCACCCCATCTGAGCTGGGGCCAAATAACCTGCAAAGGAGAGCTAATTTATAGTAAACTAAAAAAAACCTTAAAAAAATTTAAAAATAAAAAGGTAAGTAAATGTATCACCTGAGTTGAGTGATAGAGATGCCCTGATGTAAAGCCTCAAGAATTACAGCACAGATTTTGTGTATTTTGCACTAGATTGACCTGCGGGATGATCCCAAAACTTTGGCGCGGCTGCTTTACATGAAGGAGAAACCACTCACCTATGAGCATGGAGTGAAGCTGGCAAAGGAGGTAACAGCTTCTTCTGGTGCCACATGAAGCTGACTGATCACAGCTTTCCACTGGGTTTCTGTCCTTCAAGGCTCCCCCAAGGCCCCTTGGCCCCAGACAGAGACTGAAGCCTCTGTTCCAACAGGCTGGACCCAGGCACACCCTGTGACCCCTGAGCCTGCACTTCTGCTGCAATGCCAGCTGGAACATAGAACATCCTGAGTGGGAAGGGACCCAAAAGGGTCAATGAGTCCAACTCCTGGGCATGCACATGACAACCCCCAAAAATCGCACCCTGTGTCAGAGAGAATGCTCCAAACACTTCTGATCTCTGGCAGGTGCCATGACCTGAGCTCTAAGAAAAGCATTGAGGAACACAGGGCAGCAGGTTGAAAATGGGCATCAAACCAGATTTTACTGCCTGTTTTATCTAAGTGTTTCTTGCTCAGGGTTCTGCCAGGAGATGCATGTGGCAAAGCCCTCCCTGCAGTCAAGCCACCTCCTGTTAAACTCCTCCCTATCCCTTACAAAAGCAAGACAACTGGATTCCCACTTATCCATTACACTTCAGGCAGCAGAGAAGGTGCTCCCGAAGTTTCTGTGGGATTGTGCATTTCTCCTGGAAAGGTAGGGGGTTAGGAGCACTCCCCAAGCCCTAGGGTGCAGGATTCTGGATCCTGGCTTTGTCCTCTTATATGCTGCAAGTACTATTATTGTCCCTGGCCCTCAAAACCAGAGGATCCATGAGCAGAACAAGCTGAATAAGCCACAAGGTTGCTGAATAAGCTGAGGCTGCTTTCCCAGGCCTCTGTGGGTGCTTCTGTCATCCCAGGAGACTCCTATCTCAAAATGATGCTTCCCCATTCCCAGAAGCCAGCTGGAAGCCCTCTCCAGGGAGCAGCTCCCTGGGACTGGGGGAGGCAGGACACAAGAGTGACAGTCCAGGGGAGAAGAGCCAAGTGTGTGAAGGGGTTCAGCTACCACCCAGCATTTCCTCAAAAGCCTCCCCAGCTGCACAGGCAGGAGGCCAAGCTCCTGGTCCAGCCCTCAAACATGGGTGCAGCCTCCTTCTCTCTGGAGAGTCATGCAGGGAATTCCTGCAGTGAGATACTGTGGTGAGATACTCATCCTGATGCTGATTCCTGCTCTCTTGCTCAGGATGACCACATGAGCTTGTCCCTTCACCCCACAGGCAGCCAGATACAAACAGAGAAATGGTCTGACCCCTTTCTAAATGTAGAAAATGCTGGATCAGCATCACTCTGTGTCTCCCAGCAGTGGATACTCACTCTCATTCTCCCTCCTCTCTTTCAGATCGGAGCCCAGTGCTATCTGGAGTGCTCAGCACTCACACAGAAAGGCCTTAAGACTGTCTTTGACGAGGCAATCATGACCATCTTCCACCCCAAGAAGAAGAAGAAGCGCTGTGCAAAGTGCCACAGGTGCTGCACCCTTGTGTGACGTCCCCTGGGAAGCAGAGCCAGCTGAGTTCAGTGCAACCAAGCAGGTTAGAAAGGCAATGAAGGCCACACACAACTGAAACGGGGAGCATGACCAGAAAAGGGTCCTTCTTACCCAAATATAGGAGCTCTCCATCCTGTGAAACCTCCAAGCTGTATCACCCTTGGCCAGCTCCTGTCTCTGTGCTTTCCTAACCCTCCAGAGCTGTTTTGCAGCCTGTTCCCACTGCTGCAGACTGCACCAACAGAAACCAGGATGCCTGCTTGGCCCCCCACCTTAGCAATAAGGTGAAGGTGGCTTGTGAAAAAACAAAGAGCTAAAGACAGCAAAAGAAACAGGAGAAACTCCTTTTGTGGCCTTAAGTAAGAATTTATTAAAATTAGGAATTTGCAGTCCTTAGGAATTGAATCTGAATTGACTGAAAGCACATGGAGATCTGTAGAAATCTAGTATGTAAGATACACACTATAGGTAGGATGTACTTTAAAAATTGCTTTTCTTTTATAAGACTTGGTAGTTCAGGAGATACTTTAGTTTGTTCAAACCACTTGGAAGCAAAGGTGGAGTGATTCCAGTTTGTTTTCACTTAATGGGCAAACTTCACAGCATCAGGATATTGCTGCACCCAAGCTATCAAAATGGATCAACATTTACCTCCAGACTCAAGGAATGTTCTTACAACTAAAAAAAAAAAAATGCAAATAACTGTATTTTTACAGAGGAATGTTCAGGCTGAGCCATGTTTCCGTAAGCTGGGAAAGGAAGTACAGAGTTGTAGCATTATTGTACTGAAACAAAGAAATTCTGCCACCAAAGAATATTGCCCTAGACATGAAATAGCTGCATGGAACAATCTCTCTTCCAACTGAGAACAAGAACGAGACACATTGCCATGGCAACTGAGAATTTACCTTATAGATCAGCTGGATTTCTACATCTCACCCAACAGCCAAGAATAGAAAAAAAAAAAAAAAAAGCCAAAGGTCATACCGACTTTAAGTGCTTTGAGGTGATCCAATTGCCTTAAAATTATCCTTTTTTTATGAAGTATTTCTGTAAAAACCCTCATCAAAGTGGAGTTGTGAACTTGTTGACTTTTTGTAGCCTCCCTCCTCCCATTCATTTCTTCTCTCTCTGCTCCCATTTTTCCATCCTCACAGAGAGTGCTGTTCCACAGTGTGGCTGCAGTCCTCAGGAGTGGACTTTTCCACGAGTGGCAGCCAACAGCATGGAGATGGGAAGCCCAGCTCATAGGGGAAGGGAAGCTCCTGTGATCTCCCCTTGCTGCTGGGGAAATTGTGCCTTGTCACTAAAGCCTCTCCAGGACCCTGCAGCTTTGCACATCACAGCACACAGCCAGCACACAGTCTTGTTTCTTACAGCTGCCTCTGGCCAGCTTGGCAGTGCCACGAGACTGTCTTGTCATGGATTTCATTCCCCAAGCAGGAAATCCCAGCACCAGCACACACAGATTTGAAGATGTAACTCCTTGCAGAAGCTGTGCCTGTAGCCAGCATGTCCAGAAGTGCCAGGAGGGAGCAAGTGACAGCAGTGGGACAACAGTCCCAGCCTGGAGACACGGGCCCTGCTTCTCTCTGCTCCCCATCCCACAAGGCTGGCAGCCCTTGGGAAGGGAAGCACGGTGTCCTGGCTCAGAGCTCACCTGGCAGCAGACAAACCAGGGCCGTGGCAACAGCCAGGGCACGTGGAAGGGACAAGCTTGGTGCAGTGTCCAGTCCTGCATCAGGACCAGGCTCATGGATCTGAGCTCCTCCTTCAGCACTAATTCAATTTCATACAGTTGTAGGATGGTTTGGGTTGGAAAGGACCTCAAAGATCATCTAATTCCAACCTCAGTTTACCATGGACAGCTACAAAAACCAGCTGGTACAGAAACCAATTCATCACCAAAACATTTCCAGGTGGAAATCAACAGTTCTCTCTGACAAAAGCCATCAGACTCAAGGAAAATGCTTTGCTCTTTTTTTACCCAGTGGCTTCCACTCACCATCCCTTTCCCCTTACACACAAACATGGATGAAAACACAGTTGTGCCATACCTGAGACAGACAAGTTCCCTTCATTGCTAGTGACTTTTTGTGCATATTTTCTGTTTGGTTTTAATATGTCCCAGGCATTTACTTTCAGAGGGCCTGGCTGCTAAAACCCATCACAAAGTGAGGTGCAGGGGTCCATGCCATGGCATAGAGTTTGTGTCCATCCCCAGGCAGAGCAGTGAGTGTTCACCTCAACAGGACACTGCCTATCAGCTGAACTGTAACATGTAAAAATATATTAGAGGAGTATGAGGAGAACCAGGCATGGACTGACTAAATAAATTGATATTTAGCCTTACAACATGACTAGAAGTCCACTAAAGCAACAACAACAAAAAAGCTTTTAACAGATTTCAGAGAAATTATATGTTCACTCTGCTGTCTTTTACTTCAGTGGAAATTAATTAGGATGATTGGTTTAGCTCATGTAGGTTGCTGGAGAGTGATGTATGAGTCTCTGGTGGAAGAAGGTGAAGTCTGGTTTAGCTGAAGCACAATGCAAATGCTCAAGTTGGAGCTGCCTGGTTTTCTTAGAGCTTTAAAAAAATGTGGAAATAGAGGAAATAGAAAATCCAGAGTGACAGCTGAGCTCACCCTAACACAACGAGCACACTGGAAAAGTGAAATGGAGCAGCCTGGCATGCATCAGGGAATGCCACAAATAATCAAATTGTTTTTTTGCCTGCCACTGAGTACCAGGGGTGATTGTTAATCTTAATGGAATGGCATAGGATCGGCAGTAAAATCAAAAATCAAGTGGGAAGTTGTAGCATTAATGTAACTGCAGTGGTTTGAGGGAAATAACCTACAAAACATATGGTGATGGAGAAGTTAAAATGCTGCTGTCTTTGTGTGTTAAACTGCAGCATCCTGAACAAATCCTTGCACAGAGGAAGCAGATAGAAAAGTGTTAATACATGCACAAAAAATGTTAAGGCTAAGCAGGGGTTTCTTTGCACTTACAAAATGGAGCGTGTCAAGCTGGTGAGGCAATAAATCTTCAAGTTTTCCAAACTGATTTTGACCAAAATTTGAATTCTGGGAGCTAAAAGAGAGGGACAGTTGTCACAATCCACTGAGAAATGGCCCCTGCACTTCATTTATTTTAATTTTCTTCCAGCAAAAATGAATGTCTTCTGAAAAGCCATGTTTAGTGCAGGTCCCATAAACATTATTCCTGTGTTAGGTTATGTACACACACCTGTCCATGAAATGTGACAATTTCTCAAGGATCTGCCCTGTTACACTATTTTTTGGGGGAGGCAGGGACAGCACAGGCCAAGAGGCTTTAGAAAGGGATCATAGGCAGATGTAAGGAGTCATTGACTATCTGGCAAGTCATACCTAATGCCTTTTTTAAAAGCAGCAGATGGTGTGTGAACAGGCAGTAAAGCTTATTTTCAGAAAAACCACAACACCAGACATAGTGCAAGTGCAGGCATAATGCCACAGATATAAGCTTCAAGTTATTTTTCAGGCACCATTAGTAATAAGGAAAGAAAATCAATAAAGGACTGCCAGGTGAAAGGAGATGGGTTTACTCACTGTGAGAAGAGCTAGAAATCAGATCCCAATTTCACCTTAAAAGGAACACTGTTAAGGAGAGTCATAAAGGTTAGAAACTATCCCTGGAACTTATTTGACAACGTCCCCTTAATGCAGCTGATGTCAGAGCCTTTCCTGACACACCTGCCTTTGCTAATAGTCTGCTGTCATTTCAAAAGCACTCACAACTTACAGGAAACTTGCTGGATCCTGTAAAACTCATCTCCTTTGGCCTCTTCTGAAACCTTCCTGTTCCACTAAGAGTTCTTAACCTGAAGCTGTAGTTTCAAACAGAGCTCCCAAAGTATTTTCGTGCAAACCCTTGCAAGGAGATATTAGAGGTATTTGAGAGACATCTTAATTCATCAGAGAGTTACTACCATATTAAAACCACCCACAGATGCCTCTGCCCTTCAGAGCCCTGTGAAAACACCAGGACAGTGGAACTGGGACAGTCCTGACACTTCCAGCATGACTTGAAGGAGGTCCCACAAATATTCAGTTTGTCCTGTGCTTCCCAGAGCTCTGAAAAGTTGTGGAGAAGGCAGAAACAAGGCTCTAACCCCACTCAGGTCCATTCTCATTTGTTCAACTGGATATATGCCCTGTGTAGGTTCAGAATTCACCCCAAGTCCAGTAGGACAATCAATACAATCATTTCAGCAGCTGACATTGTTTTTTTCTCTTTTGAAGCACTCAAAGCATTCAAAATGGACACAGAATTAAATATAGCACTGCATCTTAATATGAAATAAAATTATTCCAAATACTTTTATTAAAGAGACAGATTTTGGCAGTCCTCCTCATACTGAAGAGAATCTCTCTTCCCAAGGAACTGTCTCCAAGTTGTTCCTGTCTCATTCAATGCCACTGACACTGATCAGGTCATGAGGGAGGTCATGACTCATGATTGGTGATCCATCCTTGCAGTTTAATTACCAGAAAACCTCAGCCAGCTGCTCTAGTGGTGTTGGCCTGTGTTCTTTTGAATCCCTTCAGGAATTCAGGAATAGTGACTCAATCACTTCCCTGGGCAGCCTATGTCTCCCTTCAATTCATAGATGAGAGATGCTCATCTGCTTTTATACCTTGCTTAGAGCCCATGACATTTTCCTGTACCTTTTTTCCCCAAGTGACACAGCAAATACCTCTTGACTCACCACACAGAAACCTCATCTGGATTAAAAATAATGTGCAGTGGCATCAATCTGTCTCAGGCCAGGATTGTCTAAAAGCACATTTGTCTTCTCCAACAAAGCAATCCATATGCTCACATTGGCCCATTTGTTAAACAAAGAGGTAGAATGTAGGAATGTGGCTGCACATGCCTTACTCCATGTATTTTCTTTTTCCCTGAGGAGGACCTGTAATGTTGCTTTATCCTGAATTAAAAAAAGGAAAATCTGGAAATAACAGAACATTTTGTTGGTTCACAACACTATAGGGCTGGAGGAGCATCTGCTGTGACAGGAGGTGAGCATGGAGTGACCTACGTCAGATAACTTCTAGTCACATTTGAGCTCTTTGCAAAAATGAAGACAAATTTCCACTATGAATGTTTATTTTCCTCCTCGTGAATAAAGACCATCTGAAAGCAGGAAAAAGCCTCCCACTGATTTCGGTAGTGACTTGTGATCTCAGCTGTCTTCACCTAACAAAACAAAACAGGAATAGAAATATTTTTGCATCAAAAAGTCAGGATAAAAACACCAATTACAAGTCATGAATGCAGCAGAATGATTCAGGGGAGAGCTGCAAAATCAGGGCCTAGAGCTACAATTTGTCAGTTTGATCCTAAACCTTAAATTTAATTTTAAGATGTTAAGGGGATGCCCATAACTAGAACAGAAACAACAAAAAAAAATCTTCACATTCTCTTTTCTTTGCTTCAGTTAAAGCTTTCAGAAACATGGGAACAAAAATCTGTTCTCTTGGGTCATTTCAGGAGCCACATCATAACAGCAAAAAGAGTCAGAAGCTCATGGTAAGAGGAAAATTAGTTCAGAAACCCAGAGCAACAAGCAAAAAATCATGTGAATTGCTGTCAGTGGTGAAAAATCTCTTCAACTTTGAAAATATGGATCCCCATCCCTTTTCAGATTCTACAGACCATAATGCAGTGTTTGGCTGTTCCTAACTATAATGGTAGGGTGGGGTTTTCAAAGATGCTCTATGTTGGCTTCATTTCAATTCTCATGAAGGCAGTGGAAAATTTCAATGGGGTCCACACACAACTAATGTGGAAAACGTTTGAGAGACTTTATATTTCCTCCCTTTCTGACCTTTTATTTTGGCTGACCAAGCTTTGAGCACACAGATACATTGAGCCAGGTCCAAGAATCCTTTATACCTTCTGGCAGCTGGTTAAGGACTCCTGAAAGGAGCTGGGGCATCCTAAGGCTTTGCTGATATCACCTTTGGAGGCTGGATCCAAACCACCTCAGTTCAACCACTACTGAGCTGAAGATGAAATTTACATTTTATTAACAGTGTCATATTGAAGACATATGGTTATCTTTGCTTATAAACCCTAAACTCATTGCTGTCACTTAATTTCATCTCATGCCCTTCAGGACACCAGGTTTGATGTGGTTTTGGTGAAGATCAGTTTGAGCTCTCACTGATACCCACTCAGGTGAATTTTGACTTTGATTGGAGGTTAATGAAATCAGAGTAAACAGTTGTCATCAGTCTACAGTTTCCAGATCTCCCAACATAACATTTGTTTGTATTGATAACGTGCAGAAAAAATTGTCTGATGTCTGTCAAAGTAGTTTGTAGGTAAATCATATCCAGAGTGTGGCTATCATGTCATCTCTCTCTCAGTATTTTTCCCCTAAATAGACAGCTGCTCTAACTGCATCACAGACCTGGCAGGCACTGAACTGCCCTGTCAGCATGGAGCAAATGAGCCCAAACTCTTCCCAGGCTTGTAAATATTAATTCACTAATAAGCAATAACAAAAAGTTATGCAAGAGGGGAAAGACACTGGCAAAGTCTTCTTCAGTCATGAGCAGAAGTGACCTAAGGTGCCAGGGGGAAAATGCCATATGGTGTGGTGGCCCTGATGCCCCAAAAAATATGGGTTGAGGCTGGTGAATGGGTTGGGAGGTGCCTCTGTGGAGTCACACCTGGGTACCTGGGGCTCAGCAGCACCTTGAGACTGGGAGGACTTCAAAGAAGGCTACAGAGAGGAGCAGGGAGATGGAGTGTGAGTACAACTGAATCCAATTTAATGCGTCATGATGTTGATGCACTTCTACAAATGTAAAAATTTAACTGCACAGAGATTCTCTGCTCCCCTGAGAACACAAAGACAAGTGTGCTTACATAATAGTAATAAAAATTACTCCTAAAGAGATTCTTAGAACTAACAGTTCAACAAGTTATTCAGATTGAGTTTGTGAAGCAGATGTAATGACCTCAACACAAATCAGGAGCTAACTCATCACCAATCAGGCTTTAGCCAGTTAGGAGAAAGAGTCACTTACTTGATGTGAGCAACTGAATTTTTCTCTCTTAAAACTTGCTGTGTGCAATATTGCTGGAATGTGGGGTTTGTGAAACCAAAGGATGGTCACTAAAACAGTATGTCTGACTTTTGAGTGGCATGCCTTTTTTCCAAAGATTAACCAAATCTTCAGAATTCAAAACAAAACAATTTCAAAGCAAGGAAATTCAGGTTTCAAGCAAATGCATTCTACATAGTTTAAAATCATGTAAACACTATTAATTTCCTATTTACAGCACATAATTCTGTACTCTTTTGTTTATCATCTTTTAAACATGTAATTACTGTATATTGTAATGCACATTAATATCGTTTATTGTACATAGTTTATTTTAACAAAATAAATGTATTTCAAAGTATTTTGACAGCATCCTTTTGGGGAAGTGTTCTGCTGTGTTTATTTTCCCAGATGCTAATCACATGCCCCTCTCAGGTAGGAAAAACACCAACCAACATATTGGCAAGGAAGATGATGAGCTGTGCACCCTGTGGTCCAGCAGCGAGGGCAGGTAGAGTCAGGAGGGAAAGTGAAAGGCTTATGGTGATGAAGAATTTACATAAGGAAAGACAGCCCTGCTGGTCTGGAAATAAGAATATGACTGGCTCCAGTCTTCCCGGGGTTCAGTGCAGAAATATGGTTTTTGTTTTTTAGAAAGTAACAACATTAATTACCCAAAAAAAAAAAAAAAAAGTGCCTTTTTTTACCCAGATGTTCATTAAAATTCATTTCACAGTTAAGTCTTCAAGTTAAGCCTAGAAATCCCACCATTCCTGGACAACATCCCTCATCTTGGTTGGACCAAAGCAAGTTTCACCAGAGGAAGGCTTTTTGTATGTTCCTGCAGCTTGTGAACCTCAGCAGGTTTCACTAGCCCTGCCTGCAGCACTTGCAGAGAAAAGGCAAAGCATATCAAGGTTTATTCCTAATAAAAAGGCACTGCAGCCCAAATCCCTGGCTGCTATAAATGGGTACGTCCTCAGAGGAGCCAGGACAATCCAAGAGAGCACAGCACATAGCATGGAATATATTTTATTTGTCTTCCCAGAGGAAGGTGGCATTACTCACCAGACTTTCCATGGTCTGATTTTATCTGGGAAGAAGTGGCACAGAGGACCCACATGTCTGAGGTCAACAGTAATGTGCCAAAGGCATCCCCCAGAGCAGAAAATTCCTAAATTGCTGGCAGATAAGGCTGGGTGGAAGTAGCCAAGGGAAGGATGGAGCCATGCAGTCCTGATGCTTTTACATTTCCCTCAATACCCATGGCTGGCTACACTCCCTGGCAGGATGTTGTGTGAGACAGGTTTTGCTCTGAGCCTGGGTGCTGGTTCCAGTGTTTTCATGTGGGTACAAATGAGAGCAGGAGGCAGCTGCCCCATCTCCCAAAGAGAAATCCAGTCAGTGCAGGGAACACCCATCCAGGGAGGCATCCTGCCCTCCCTCTCATGGCAACTCAGCTCTGTAGATGGGCTAAATACACTGATTTCTGGCATGGTCAATGAGGCTGGGCACACCAGCTGCAGGGGAGCTGAGCTTCCAGGGCCAGTGGATTACTGTGGCTGTCATGGAACAGGAGGGCATTTTGACAAATCAAAGCACTGCATGGCAGTGACCATCACTGTTCAGGTTTAATGAGCCACAATAAACCTGAGGCACTGAGTACCCTGCAGGATACAGATGTGAGTGGGCACTTACAGCCTGTACACTGCAGAACACATTGTAGAGAGGAAAAATTCATCTGCAGCATCATTCCCAGGGTCCAAAAGGGGAACTGAGGCACAAATAAATCCACTGCTTTTTGTGGCAGAGAAAATACCTGAGGTGTCATGGCCTTTGTGACAAATACTCCTTGCAAACACATACCAAAGACAGACAAGCTGTTCAACTGCTTTGGACAGGTTGGGTGGTGACATCTAAAACCATGGCTTTAAAGAGCATGAAAATGCTCCCAAGGAGGTGGCATTTGCCTGGGAAGAAGCTTCTCATGCTCTGAAATATGTGGGCTGTGTTGACTGCCTACAAATTCTGGGCAGGATGTACCACCCCAGCTGCAGCATTAAGGATGTGAAAACTAAAGATCTGGTCACAAGCTGTGACAGGACAAATAGTAATGGTTTAAACAAAAAGAGGGTTGATTTATACAAGTGTTTTACAGTGAAGATGGTGAAACACTGGCTAGAGAGGTGGTGGATGCCCCATCCCTGGGAACATTCTAGATGAGGCTGGACAGGGCTCTGAGGAATCAGGTCTAGTGGAAGATGCTCCTGCTCTTTGTACGCAGGCTGGACTAGAAACAACTCAAACTATTCTGTGATTTTAAATATGAAAATTGATGTGAATTTAACAGAGTTAATTACTAGTATAATAACTTCTGGGGGGAAAGTTCCACATTTGCAGTCTGGTGTTGATTGGCCTTCTGTCACTCAGGGCAGATCCACAGCATCTCTTTTGCCCTCCTCCTTGAAAGAACATCTCGAAGTGACATTTTGCTGACTTGGTTTCAGTCAGTACATCCTTCCCACCTTCCCCTTCTCTTCCCCAGTCTGGCTGCATCAGTCCAAAACCTTTTTCCCACCCTGCAGAGTTGTGTTCTGATCACTTGTGGAGGTTTCTGCTGTCTCACCGTGTCCAGGTACAGCCCTGATTTCCTGCTGGCTGCAAAGGAAGGAAGTTTTCCACTTTCTAACCCTGCCTCTAATTCTGAGACTGCAGCACAGCCAGACTCCATCAGAGAAATTCAGTGAAGGAAATGACTTCACACCAAGGAGATGTTTTGCAGGTGTTCACAGCTCTGGCAGAGTTTGTAGGAGCTTGTAGATATTCTACGTGAGAAATGTCTACACTCAGAAAAGGAGGGACACATTGCTTGAAATTGCTTTCATACTACAGTTTTGAGGTTTATTAAGGACACAAAACAATTTGCAGGTTTCCCATAATAACTGTAACGTCAATTAACAATATCAGAGGGATCGTGAGGTGCAATTTGAAACAAAACATGAGGACTTTTTAAAGGGTAGTTCAACTCTCCATCAGCAAAACAAACCTGTTTCTGCTGCTGTTGGACATAGCAGTCTCTATTCAGAATTACAGAATGGGTGATCTTCTATCAGTCATAGTACAGCTTTTACAGATTAAAAAAAAAACGTTATATCAACCAATAAATTACAGGTCCAAATAAATCTGTCTTAGTGTGGACAGGACACCTGGGGTAGTTTCAAGCATGCATCCCTGTAAATGAAGGTGACTGCATCCAGGAGACAAGGCACTGAGTGGGGGGAGACAGGTGCAGGTATTACTCTGAGCAGCAGCTCTCTCCTAATGGCTATCTGAGAAGGTGTCTTTGTTTTGTGAGCTCCTTTGGGCCTCTCCCACTTGCCAAATCTTCCTTCATTCATTTAATTTCCCATTTTGCTCAGGGGAGAAATGAGGGATAAATGTGAGTGTATCCTCCTGCAGGTGGGAACCAGGGAACAAAGGCACTTGTGTGGCTGTGGTCACAGGGGGCTCATGTGGCAGCTCCCAGATGTTCCCCCAGTTTGTAAAGAGTGGGTCTGAGGAGGTGTGAAGTGTCATGTGGAATGTCTGCTCTCTTTCCTGTGCTGAGCTTGTCTCACCCACCATTACTGGACACTCCACAGCTTTCCTGCAAGCTCATCTGGCTGTCCCCCAGCTCTGTGTGCACCCTCAGAGGAGCAGGTCTCCACGGAGCTGAGCAGCTCAGGGAGCTGTGGGAACACCCTTCCTTAGCCCTCTCTTTCCCACCACCTCAGCCAGGGGCTCGCTGAAACCAAACCATGATTGTTGCATTTTGGCTTGGTCCCTCTGACTCTGGAAATTGTCAGGAGAGATGCCTTGGGCTCTGCAGAGTCTCACTGATTCCATGTGAAGCCATTTCCCCTGCAGTCCTTGGACAAAAGCAGATGGTTCTGCACATAATGTGTATCTCTTTTTTTTTAAGGAATTGTCCCTTGTGAAGTTGTTTCATTTTTGTTTTTATTTTTTTTTCAATAAAATATCTCCAATAAATCAAAGCTGAAAAACTAAAATACACGCTTAACTGTAAAATTCCACTGATATTAAGCAAAACACTTAATCATGAGCTTAAGTCCTTGGCTGAGTCAGGGCTGAGTATGCATTCTCCCTAATTTCAAGGTAGGGAGATTTCCATTTCATTGGCCTTGAGACCTTTTTCTTTGACTGTTATTCCTGAACGACTGCAGGGTAAGATTAACTAATGGGGCTGGGAGGGGGAGGTGGTGGAAGTGTTGCTAACTGCATTTATGTTACTGGGAAGAAGCTAAAGCCCAGGTGAATCAGGCTGTTGTGGAGGAGGCAATGACTTTGTGGGGTGCAGGGAGAAGGGTCACACAGAGTGAAAAGCTCATGAGGAGGAAGGGAAACTGCAACATTTCTTTTTACCACGGGATTTGCTATTGTAAGGCCGTGGGTTTCTACAGCAATAATGCTGTATGAGGAGAGGGGATTAAGCCTCATCTGCCCAGAAAAGTCAGTGAGCAGGAGCATTACAGGGCGAGATCGAATTCTGGGCTGATTTACACCCTCAGAATGCTGGAGGTACCAAGGGTATGAAGCTGGGGGAGAATTTGTCCCCTCCTTGCCCAAGCTGGGACAGGAGGTCAGTAGGTCTCACACGTGGTGGTGGCAGTGGAGCAGATGTCACAGTCACAGTGGATGGCCACCAGGTGGGTGTAGAAGGGGTCCACGTCAGGGGCACACCTGGGCAGCTTCACCGTCACCATCCTGGTCTCGTTGTAGGTGCAGATCCGGTGGTGGGACTCCATGTAAGGAGGCTCCAGGATGGGTTTCTACAGGGGAGAAATTCTGGCCTCAGGCAAGCTGCAAGACAAACATCTGGAGCCCCAGTTTCCTCAAGGGGATTTTGTGTGAATAGAGGAGCTACTGGATCAGGTGGAAGGGGCCATGGAAATAAATTTTAGACTACATCCTTCAACCCTTGCCTCTTGGAGCCCTGCCATGGAGGGGAGTGGGTGCATGTATGTGTTTCAGTTTGCTTAAAGCATAAAGCTCCAATTAAAACCTGCTTGAAGGAAGACAAAATTTATCCCAAAAGCTGTTTTTTAGCAGAGTATGAGTGTTTCAACCAAATGCTGCCAAAAGCAGCTGCTTTCTTCCAAGAGCATTGATTTTCCATTAAACATACTCTTTCCAGCAAAACCCTTCATGTGCAAAGCTGCCTAAGAGCAGGGGTGCATCCAGGTGCCAAAGGCTGGGCTTTTTCTCAGCCAGACCAGGCTTCCCTGTCAGGCTGCCCTTCCCACAAATCCCAATGGCTCTACACTGTGGGGAAAGATCTTGGCACAGCAGCCAGCATAGAAGTCTGCAATTCCTCAGCAGAAAATCAGCTTGGCTAGAGACCTCAGCTATCAGAAGAAGGCTTTCTTTTCAAGAAAGCCTTGAAACCCACCCTGCCATGTGGTATCACAGTGGTATTGGTTTTGCTGAAAAATCAGTTTCTCCTTAACAGAGGCACCCATTTTCCAAAGACTCCAGGAATGGGCAGCACACACACAGGAATGGGAGCCCACTGCCTAACGTGGAGACACTTTAATTTCTTTCTTTGCCTCTGTGCTGTGCAAAGAGCCCTCCCTGGGAACCAAGAAGTGGAAGAGAACAAATACAACATTTCAGCAAGGTTATGTGCAGAAACCCTCCCTCTTACAAATCCCATCCAAACACATCGTGGTGCCTTCTGGAAGCTGTTGAACCCACAGCCAGGTGCATTCAGCTGAACTACACCCCAGAGGTTCTGCAGTACAGCAGGAGAGGCTGCAAGGTTTTGGAAGCAAGAGGCTGCAAGGTCTTGGAAGGTCTTGCCTGGGAGCAGGGGGAAGCAGGGGTCCAGAGATCCCTCACAGGCACCTTATCCCAGCATGGAACCTGGCCACTGGTGGCCCTTCCCCTCATCCCAGCAAGTCACGAAGAAGGGGACTCAGGGCTGGCACACAGACCCTGGCTCCTCCTCTGGTCACTTATAGAGTCTTTGTCTTCATGTGGACAAAATCTCTCTGAGTTACTCGAGGTTTTCTGAATAAATTAAACGGGGATCGGCCCCTTGAGCTTTTCAGTGGCAGAATGGCAAAGACAATCAGAAACTTACTCTCTGACGTGTGTGGATGAACTTATGCTCTTTCTTCTCCTTGTGTACACCCCTAAAGCTTAAGTACCTCATATTTATACAGGGCTGTGACTTAAAACGGGACCATATTAGAAACAGACATTATCTTTGGGAGCTGCATTTTGGAACAAAATATATTACCCATTAATTGGGAGCTCCATTTTAATCTCCAAGGAATACTGTTTTTTCAAGCAGAGTAATAAAGTCCCCTCCTCCTTAAGTTACCCATCCTCACTCAGCCTGGGAGGAGAGGGGCAGGTGGAGGAATGCGGGGTTGCTGCTCCCAGAAGTGGAAAATTTCCCTAAAAAGATCTGTCACAGACTGCAGCAGTGTGAAGGTTTTCCCTGCAAAGCAGTGGAATTTGCCTAGAAGACATAAAGTCACCAGCCCATGCTTCAGCCCCACTGAAATCTCCATATCACAGATTTGGTTTGCAGCACATGCCTTTCTTTGAGCTCACACAAAGCCAAGAGCTGCACAGTTGGGAGCCGAGCATCCCTGAATTTGTGCTACAATCTCAGCATCTCCAGAGTGTTACTGGAGTTGCCAGTACCAGCAGCCAGTGCACGGGACTGGTGCTATCCCTCTCCCAGGGCTGGATGTCCCTTCAGCACAGCTCAGACCAGCCCAGGCTGCCAGCCAGGCAGTGATCAGAGCTGGCCAGACAGGGGGGACATGGCCAAGGTGACCCGAGGAACCCTGAACTCCTCACACCTGAGCACCCCAGCACCCACCAAGACCCTCCAATACCTGTTGACCTTCTGTCTCAGCAAAGAAAGCGAGCAACTTCTCTGGAACAGCTCCTCTGTCAAGGGAAGAGAGCTGGGAAGTAGCTCTAAGCCATGAGGTCCATTTTACAATTCACATATTATCACTGCATTTAAATACATCTATCTTAGAAACTCCAGATCTGACACTGAATTTTGAGAAAGCTACTGCATGGGCACAGACTGGTGTGTGCTGTCCTCAGCTGGACAGACCAAAATTAAGTGAGCTGGGACTGCCATTGGCTGATGTTTGAGTCTCCAGGCTCCTCTTAAACAAAATTATTTAAATTTGCTAAATCAGAGCTCTAGATCAGCCCATGATGTTTGCAGCATATATGTTACCATGTATACACTAGAGTCTTACATGTGATTAAAGATGGCATGATTATATATAACCTTCAAGAGGTAAAAAATGCTAAAATGCCTTATTTAAAAAAAAAAAAAAAGTATATGTAGAGCAAAACAGACAAACTTCAGAACAAATAAAACATTTATCCTTTGCCTCTTTAGCAAATTCTGCTGCTTTATTCATGAGCCAGAGCCATGACAGGGAGCAAACACAGACATGCACTCACCTAACTCGTTGGAGTCAGAATTCCTTTTGCAGTTTTAAATTGCAGATGGTGTTTCAGGATGTCAGAGTGAGCAGCAGGAGACCTGTACTGCAATCTCTGTCAGCTTTGTGACCAGAAGATCTCCACAGCAGCTGCTACTGGGATGTCTAATTGCTCAAATTTATAGAAAGGTTCTTGTCAATCAAGGCAGATCCTTACTTGAACTACCCAAGGCATCAAAGCCATTGACTGTAAAGCAAGGCTCTCCTTTCCAGCAGTGATTAGCTTCAAGGAATTATTGTTATTGCAGGTTATTGTTTCATAATCTGATCAAAAAAGGAGTATCTCAGTGAGTGAAATTATGAGCATGCTCTGGGGCAAGATGGATCATCTTTTCCATAATGGATTATCAACATCTTTGTGAAGGAATTGGAAGTTGGCTCTGGAATTATTGTTACCCCTATAATTAACAAGCCCTAAGTAAACATCCTCAAGGGAGACTTCTCAGATATTTGTACAAAAAATTACCTGGATTTTTGTCAATTGCAGAAATCTTTTTTGATTTCTCTGTACAAGCAAGGGCAAGGGATGTGGGGAGAGGGTGAGAGCTTGCAAGGAAAGAAAGTGTTCTTCTCTTGGTAAGCTAGGCAGCTGAAACACAGGTGAGCTCCACTGTGAAAGGAAATTTAGAAACCATTGTCCTCTGCCTTCACTGCAAACCAAATTTCAGCTGTCCACAGGACAGGGAGCAGCTGAGGAACTTGGTTCTGTGAAAAACTTGCTGGTCAGTGAGTTCATAAAAAATGAGTGGGAGAAAGAAGTGGAGCCATAAACTCACACAGTGGCCTGGGGAAAGTCACCTCCCTTCCTTTCCACCATGGATGGACAGTGACTTCCCAGCTCCAGTGCCCAGAACAATCCAGAAAAAACAAGTGTCAGGGATTATGGACCCCTCAGGATGACGTTGTCAGAGGCAGCCACAGCAATACAACCCAGCCATGAGAATAGAAAACACAGGGGAAACTTTGATTCAATTAAATCCATGCTACAGTGTCTTAGAGGGAAAACCAAAATAAGTAGAAATCAAAAAAAAGAGTAGAGAAAAAAACCACAACAACCAAACAAAACAGCATCTGTTGATGTCCAGAACATGCATCTTATCAAATATGAAGCAGTGATTACTATGCTCTTGTTAATTTACCTTACAAATATCTAACACATATTTCTGATGGATTCCATTCAGGCTTTCTGTAGTATGAGCTATGGAAAACAGCAAATTGCCATTGAGGAAAAGAGATATTGAACCATTCAGGAACCAACAAAGCACACCACAATGGTGCTCTCCCTTTTTTAGGGTAAATAACTCATGGCTCGAGGTCCCTGTTTCACTGCCAAGGTCAGCAGCCCACATTTGGTGCAGCAGCAGAGCTCACACTTGTTTCAAAGCCCTGGGAACCCCAGAGCACTTGCTGGGTTTCATTACTCAGCTTGGAGCAGCCACACAAGCTGGAATGTAAAAGGCTGGTTATTTACTCTCAAGGTCTACCTTTCTGTCTAAATTAGGAAACAGTGATTGGAAAAAGTGAAAGAGGGAAGGGATTGTCTGAAAAACAGAAAAGCAGCAGGTATTTGGTGCTGTTGCCATATTGCCATCATGACATGAGCAACAGCTGCTTCAAATAATTAATTCACTTAACAGACACCAAAAGAATAAAAAAAAAAAAAAAAAAGAAAGAAAGAACAGAATTTTTAATAAAAAATTGAAAAGTTAGGAGGGAGAGTTTTTTTTAAATCTGTCCCAGTATTCTCCCTCATTATTGTTCCCAGTCTCACTGGCAGTAAATGACTCCAGGTTCAAATAAAAGGTGATCAGATGAGATGTTGGAGGAGGAATGTTGAATGGAGGTGTTGTGAATGTCTGTCTCATCATATCAATTTTGTCACTGATCTAAAATGATCACTTTCCACTAAAATAACCCTAAAACTACTTTTCTGTAATTTTCACTGACCAAAAATAAAGCTAGAAAATAAAATTTTAAAGCTTATTCAAAAATATACAGTTTGAAAGTTCATGACTTATGGGGAAAGCATGTAAGAGTAAAAATACTGAGCTTAAGTCCCCTTTATTTGATTCTGGAAATGTACCAGCAAAAATCAGCCCAAGATTAGAGGCAGGTACAGGAAATATGTGCCAGATGGTGGATGAACCAGCTTTGACAGATCCCTCTTCTTCTGTGGATTAAAAAACCAGGTGCTGGAGTTATTGTGTAATGCAGCTTGGTTTCAGTGACTCCAGCTAAGTAAGATCCTGTTCTCTCATCTCCATTTGTACTGAACGGCCTCTTAGAGTGAAACAAAAGAGAAATTGCAAACTCCCACTTTTTCTGTCTCTAGAAAATCCTGTCTGTTTGTGGGACAGACACCAATTCCTGAAGGATTTGCACTGTGTTGTGTGAAAAGCCTGAGTGCTGGCTTTTTCCCATGCAGAGTTTTTGCTGTCTTACTGTTCTGTGACTTTATCTCGTTTAAGTTAATCAATAACTACACCAGTAGGGTTTCAAATTGGGTTGATCATGAGAAAGGGGCTGAGATGAGCTATTTAATGAGACAGAACAAGGGACATAGCAGTGCTGAGTGGCTGCACACAGTAAGCACTGCACAGAGCCATGTAGGCTCTGGCAGCCAAAATAATCTGGTGACCATTCAGACAAGAAAAGTCAGTGACTGGACAGGAGATATTTAATGCACTGCACACAGGAGGGGTTTGGAAAGGTGGGTGTTAGTTCTAAAGTAAGACAGAAGGAGAAATGGGTGAGGAATCCAGGTGCTGTGGGGTGGCTGGCCAAGTTCACAGGAGCTGGCACCCAAGAGAGGTTAGGGTTCAGTTTAGAACAGAGTTAGTCATAAAACAATCAGGTAGGATACATAGCTATAAATGTTAGAGGTAATTTGATGAACTCACGGGGGAAAAAAATAGCACTGGAATCACTTTTCCCTATACAAGTTAACATCAGACTTTATGTCAATAGGTTGTTTTCTCTTTGCTGGTAGTTTTGGAAAAAAGATAACCTTTATGTCCTGAAAACAACATTTCAAACAAGTGCATTAAAATTGTTTAATCCATCCCCACGGCTACTGCATGTTTGTCTTGGAGTGTGACTTTCTGTCATTTTCTACATTTTGAAAGAATGCAAGGAGTTGGTTTGTAAAGGGACAGACAAAGCAGGTTTAACCTTGAGAGGGCATGGCTGATCTGTAAAGGAAAATCAAAGGCAGCAAGTAAAGCTCCTTGAAGGGCTCTGATAGAACACTGCCAAGTGCAAGCACAGGGAGCAGAACGCAGCCATCAGAAAATGTGTTCCCGGGCAGGAATGAGATAAATGTGGGCTCTCCCTGCTAACAATGGGACACCAGTCCCTGCTGAAGGTCTCAGGCACACAAAACCACTTCTGCTTTAAAAGACTTTCTGCTCATTTTGCTTCCTGGGCTTAACACAACACGAGCTGGCACCGGCTGAATGAGCATTAGGGGGAGAAGAATGTAGTCAGGAAAGAGGATTTCTTGAGGCTGCTGTGGCAGTAAATCACACCACACTCAGTACTCGGGGGAATGAGCCCTCTTATAGAGGAGATGAACACTTTGTGCAGCTTGTGGGGGTACCTGTGTGAGGAATGGCAGAGCAGCCCAGTGAGCACACCTGTAAAATCCAGCCCTGCAGATCTGAAATGCTGTGGAAAGCTCTGTGCTGACTGCAGCAGAATCCCAGCTGTTTCAGCACAGACACTGCCTCAGCAGCACGGCTGTTATGAGGAATCTGTCAGACACGATTCTTCTCTTCCTTTTCCATCAGGCTTGGAAAATGAAGTCCAAGGGTGAGGCTTAACAGTAACAAAAAACGCTAATCCACAGTTTGCTAGAGGCACATCTATCCTGGAGAGATAACACTCCTCTGCTAAAAAAGGCCTGTAGCTTTGATGGATTCAACCCAGAAGAGAATTAATGAAGGTCCCACAGACACTAGAAGAGCTGAAGTTTCTAAAATTTGGTAGTGCACATCCCTGACATACAGATATTGCACCCGAAACCTAAAGGTAATTCCAATAAAGATAAATCCATAGCAGAACTGCAGGTTTAATTCAGAATCTGATCATAACTTGGTTTGATACTATATGGACAAAAGCCTTATTTGGTACTATATGGACAAAAAGTATAATGTGAACATATTTACTAAAATTCGTTTTTTATATGTTCATATATAGGGTACCTCAGAAAAGCTAGTTTCTCAAGTCTTAAACTTTGAGCAAAATGCTTTGCAAGTAGAAATCAGAAGGGAAAATATAAAGGCAAAAAAGGAAGTAAAGAAAATAACAGGTTCAAACAAAATTAATCCTGACCCAATGGCAAAGGACAGCAAAATTTAAAATAAAAGATGTGATAGCCTGACCAGTCTGTCTGATATATGTCCCAGTCTAACTAGTGCAAATATTGATTCCAGAGTCCTGCTCTACTGTGGCTGTAAGTTACATGTTGCAAAGATGAACAGAAGACAGCATTTCTCAAAGACTGACTGGCAGGAAGAATTTACCTGCAACAGGGGCATTCCTGGGGAGTTCCCTGAATGTTCAGGTGTTGTGATATATGCAGTGGTGAGGGGACAAACACAAAAACACATATCCAGAATGGATGAGGAGAGGAGTAAAGGTACAACACTGAGCCCAGGCTGTGGAACTCCTTTGTCAGGGTCCTTAGGAAAGTAAGGAGACTCTGGAAAGGTGTATTTGTCAAGCATAGCTCCTGGTAGTAATTGGTCAAACATCACTTCACCACACTGTTGGTAACATTCTTCTCAGTTTTCTCAGGCACTTTGGAAGCGTGTGTACCCTCACATTGTCATCGAACACAGCCACATTTTCTTCCCTATCAAACTCTCTCTTCATGGTGATGATGCTGATCACATTCAACCCAGAATCTGGATTCAAGAATTCAAATCCAATGGAATTGGCTGAATATTGATGGGAGAGAGAACTGGGCTCTCTAATTGTACACCAGGGAATTGCCTGGAGATTTGATCTGAGTTCATTACAGTGTGGAAAAGATTTTTCCAATAAATAGAGTTGCTATGCAAACTTTATGTGGCTGACAGTAACCACTTTAGCTCAAGTCCCTTCTGCACTGCATATCTTTCCTCTAATACTCTTTTTAGAAAATAGATTTTAGTCTTTTAGGACAGACTAATGAGCAATGACACAGCTGCTCTGGGCTCAGAATTTGAAGATGAAGCTTCTTGGTCAGAACTATAGAAGTTCAAAGATACATTACCTTAATACAATAATTTCCCTACTGCTCATGGCCAGTGCACTGGAGAACAGACACCTTGTCTGACTCACATCACCCCCGGTGCTAATGCTCTGTTTTTAACATTGCCTTTCTGATGAGTGAAGTTTGCAAATTAGACAAAGCTGGAAATGAAGTCTCCTGAAACAAAGCTACTGTCTCTTCCTGTGAATCCTGTCAGAATAAACTCATAGAACTATTGAACTAATCAAAATCCAGCCAGGGAAACAAACAGGATGAGAGCCCCAAACCCCAGAGAGGCACTTGGCCAAGTCAAACCTCAGCACAGCATAGACCCAGACAGTAACAGGCAAGTGTCAGAAGCAGATAGAACCAAATCTTCCAGCCTGAACTCTTTTTAACCCCTGGGGAAATGTAGATCTCAGAAAACACTTTGAGTCCTCAGACTGCTTCCAGTTCTTCACCCTGTTCCCACTGATTTTACCAAGTTCTCTGTGGGTACAGATTCATCCCATGTCATGGGACCAGCAGGGCTCACAGAGGCCAGGAAGAAAAATATGTTCCAGCATTCCAGAAACAAACCCCACCACCATACAGACAGCTGAGCTACCAGAGGCTGCCCAGGCTTCTGTTGTCTATCTTGAGTCACCAACTTGTCAGCAACTGAGGAATTACCAGGGGAGGAAGATAAGAAGAGTGAGAGATAGCAAAGATCCATCTTTCACCTCTGAGCATCACTGCCACAAGCACATCACACTGTGACTGTCTCACCAACCTCTCAGGGAAGAATTTCTTCCTAATTAACATCACTCATTATAGTTTACATCTTATTTACAAATTCTGATATCACAGTAGTAATGATTTTACCTGAGCTGAAAGTTCAGGTCAGAGCCCTCACTCTCCTGCATATGGATTAATCAAGAGATAAACTGAAAAGAGTACCACAAATTCAATTTTACGGTGCTAATGCTACACACCTCTGCCCTTCTTCAAGCATGCTTTTTATTCTGCTGTCTTTGTAAGCTATATTTACTTTAATTAGATCAGACAGATAAATCCTAATAAAAACAAAACACTTTTGTCATTTAAAGACACTTTCAAACCAGACATTAATTTATAAAGATCAGACAGACTAATAAGACAAGTTTCCTTTTTCACAGAGCTTCATATAGTATTTGATTCTGACAATGTCAGCTACATCCTCTGAAGTTCAAAGGTCAAATATGTAAATCATGGCTGAGTATAATAATTTCTTGCTTTGCTTGCAGCTGGCATGTGGCAAATAGATGTTGAAATCCAGCTGCTTAAATCCTCGATCATCCATTTGGGCTTTAACCCAGCAGCAAATGACTAAAAGGTATGCTTGCAGAGGTGTGTGCCAAACTGTTCCCCAGGGATTCCCACTCGACTCAAAGTACTAAAAGACTCTGAACTTCTTGGACATGTAAAGAATACAACATACAGATGTTGCTTTATAAGGAAAATGCATTACAAATAACTCACAGATTAAGCTGAAATGATAATAAAATGCTGGGTTTGACTTGAAATGTAGGGCTAGAAAATGAAATTTCAGTTTTGCCTCTTTAATTAGCATCAGGGATCAGGTCTCCTGCAGGCTTCAGTTTCTGAACACTTTATAAAGCATCACCCAAGAGCAACAAACACTGTAAGTTAAATTTACCAGGGTTAGCAGTGGCCAAATCTCCACTGGCAGTGAAAGGGGAAAACTGCTGGTCTCTGCTTCCTTTAGAAAAACCTCCTCACAGAGGCTGGCCACAGAATGCCAAGACACAGAACAAACTCCAGAGGCACAGCCCAGCATTTACTGATCTTCCTGCTTTGGGTGCATTCCCTGTGCAGAGAGTGCCACGGGTGGAACTATAATGTGTCTCTAAAGAGACTGGTACCAATGACAGCTTCTGGACCTCACAGTTGCACAGCCTTTTTCAACTGAGAAATCACCTTATTTTTTTAATCCAAGGAGCCAGAGTGTTGACAGATAGATTAAAATTATCTAATCTGCTCTCTTCCACCCTTTAAGTTGTTTGAGTGCATGCACAGGACTGTGTCCAGGCAAAGGTCTTCCAAACTTTCTAATTAATATATAAGAAACAGACAGTGGCTGCAGGCTGAGTAACACAGAGTTTGCCTGACCCAAGGGGAACTCTGGAATACAAAGGAATCTCCATGTCACAGGAAAGTGGGAATTTCAAATCATGGTCCAAGGAACCCTGCTTTAAGTGTGGTCTTCTTGTCATCATTGTCAAGGGGTTTTTAACACCAAAGCCCCTGGACACTGAATTTTCATACATTTTTTAAAAAGGCTCAGGGCATTTCATCCAGACATGGTGTTATTCAGAATCTCTCCTCTGCCAAACCTGTTTGGCACATGCAAATAGGAAATTGTTGGAGGACTGAATACAGCTCCCCACAGCTTCTGTTGCCCTCTCCTCAGCACCTGAAGAGAAGGACAACAACCTCTCTAAACTCCACACAGAGGTCAGCTTAAAATAGTCACATACAAGGAAAGGTAAAACCACAAAATCATTAAGGATAGAAAATACTTTTAAAATCACTGAGTCCAACTGTTAATCCAGCACTGCCAAGCCCACCACTAAACCATGGCCCCAAGTGCCACATCTGCAAATCTTTTAAGCACCTCCAGGAATGGTGATTTCATTTCCCCAAGCAGCCTCTGCCAGTGCTTGACCACCCTTTGGGCGAAGAAATTTTTCTTAATGCCCAATCTAAATGTCCTCTGGCACAACAGAGGTGGTTTCTCTTGTCCTGCTCCTTGTTGCTTGGGAAAACAGACCCACAACACCTGACTGCAGCTTCCCTCCAGGGAGCTGTGGAGAGTGAGAAGGTCTCCCCTGAGCCTCCTCTTCTCCAGGTTGAGCCCCCCCAGCTCCCTCAGCTGCTCCTCACAGGACTTGTGCTCCAGACCCTTCCCCAGCTCTGCTGTCCTTCTCTGGACCTGTTCCAGCTCCTCAAGGTTCTTCTTGTAGTGAGGGGCCCAAAACTGAGCCCAGGATTGGAGGTGCAGCCTCACCAGTGCCCAGCACAGGGGACAATCCCTGCCCTGCTCCTGCTGCCACACTCTTGCTGACACAGGCCAGGTTCCCTTGGCCTTTTTGGCCACCTGGGCACACCTGGCTCATGTTCAGCCTCTGCTGACCAGCACCCCCAGGCAGTCAAGAGATCCAGACTGAGTTTTCACTGATATGGCTGAGACAACCCTATCCTGTGACATCTTCAGAAATGCCTTGTCTCCTTAATCCCTTAAACATCTGATCATCTTTCAAGGCAGATAAATGTTTGAACAGATTTTGGCTGGTCTTTTCACCTCACTGTAGCACCTCCAGCTTTAAAAGTTCATTCCAAACCCATGTTTTTCCTTCTCCTCTCAGGTCTGGGGCAGAGCAGCATATTCCATGCAAGGTCCCTTTTTCCACAGTCTACAAAGTGCTGGTCCACTTCCATTACAGGGTGCCAAAACAGATGGTACACACCTCGTTTCTCAGCATCACAGTGACATTTACTGCAGTCCATACAAAATACTTCCCCTGGAAGCATTTGATATTCTTCAAACAAAGCAAGTGAAATTATACTGCTTACTTTCCATTTTTTCCTCATGTCAGAGAATAGGTGAGCAGGTTCTTTTTTTTGCAAGACAGCATGTTTTACATAATTAATAATAATGGAGAGTCTCAGAGGAGAAAAGTTTTAGTAACACCAGTCATGAAATGACAACTGCAAAAGGAAAGGGCAACTCCCTGCTCCTGAAAGGAAAAAAGAATCCTTTCCATTTCCCCAGTAGCAGAATAACATCTTTTGAACAATGCTGCCCTGTTCATAACCAAATTCTTTTGTAGGCAGACATTGTGTCTAGACAGCCTCAGAAAAACTGCCTCACTTAACATCTCAGGGCTGGGGTTCACTGCATGTGCTGAATTGTTTACCTGAATGCTCAGGTACAGATCACAAATTATGCAGCAGAGATTTATTCAGTTTTCTCTGGAGCTGATGGGTGTCCTTGTAAAACAGGCAGGAAGCAAAGTGGGATCACACATTCCCTCTGAAGCTCATTTCCATAAAAGCTCTCTAGAGGTCACGCAGACAATGTACACACAATAGTGGATGAAGTGAATAGGACCCATTTACTGCAGGAAGAGGAAATGAGTCCATGTCACCCCTGTTAGTACTGACCACTTTCCCACATAGTCACAGCAGATTTGTCCAATCTCCTCACAGATCTTTATTTTACTTTTGGTGACAGCAACGGGACTTCCATCATTGACTCTGGCAGGAAGAGAATTAAGTCCTGAAGTTTACAGAAGAGCTGTACTTAATCTGTCTCGTCACATTTCTGTACTTGGAAGAGGCAAGATCTCCATCAGTCAAGCTCATATTAGTGCACTCATGGTAAAAACAATACAATAATCTTTAAAAAAAAAACAGACCTTAGCCTTGGGTAGAAAGCATCTGATTTATCTTTGAGAGGTAAACAAAATCCCCTTCTGCAGAGGGACAAACTCTATTCTGGACTAACACAAACCTTTTTTCTGCATATCCTCCCCTCCAGGCATCTGATTCTTTGGGAAGTGAAGAACTCAGGGAAGTGTGTGGTGGGATGGAAAACCCAAGGATTAGGTGGAGAGTGGGTGAGAGTTACCCCACAGCCCTCTCTCCTCAGGGAAGGGAGGAACCACATAGGGAGCAGGGATGTCCTCCCTGCATCACTCACACTCCCACCCCACTGGCACAGGGATGCCAGAAACCCTTCTCCTCCTCCTCCCCTCACCTTCTCAGTCCTCATTCTGAGGGCAAAGAGAGAACAACCCCAGGTCTGGGGAGAGACACTTCCAGAAGCTGAGGCATGACTTGGAAAAAGCATGAACGGCCTGATGGGGATAATGGATGGGAATGAGAGAACGTGAACACATGGAAAACAATTCAAGGTTACAGTAAAGGAAAATATATTTTAAAGATGTGTTTTATGGATTTCATCTGCTGCCAAGTCAGGCAGCACAGAAGAAGACAAGACAGTGTGGAAGTAAGGTCACAGAAGTTTAACTGACTACCAGCATTTCCACAGCAATGAAATCACTGCTGCTAAGCCTGACCTGTATTTTGCCCACCCTGGTCCCAGAAAAGAATATTGTGGTATAAATGCTTTCCTTTCATCTGATTTTTCTGTTTCTGGTCCATAAACCACTGGAATATAAAACTGAACCCATTTCTGCCTTGAACTACCCTGCCACAATGAATGAAGGTTGGCCCAACAGCAAAACCATGAAATCAAGCTTAAGTTGAAGCGACAACTTAAGCATTAGAAATCAAGTTTTATTTATTGCTGCAAGATCTGAATTCTATGCCCACACTCTCTGCTGCACTGATGATGCAATCAAAACAGGATATTCTACATCAGTGACTAATTGACACCCAAAAAAGAAAAGCCACTATGACATTAAATGGCTTATTTATAGATTTTGTTTTCCTAGACAATTAATTCAAGCATATAAATTTAATTATTAGACTTCAAATCCTAGTAATAGATTGGATACTGTCCCATGAAATTATATACAGCATACATATCATTGTCAATGACTTTAGAGGGGATTGGTAAATTAGAATAGGAAGTGAGAAGCAGTTTGATTGTAGATTTAACAGAAATATAAAATATAGCAATTACTATTGAAAGGGGATAGGAAAAATTGTATGTGTGTGTTTTTGCAGTGTAATTCAGTGAATCTCTTTTCCAAGCAACTGAAACCATAGGGTAAAGGGTACATTCTGGGCACACCTGATTCCTGCTGGAAGAGTGTTCTCTTGCACCTGAATGCCAGGTTTGGTCAAGTCTAAAGCATTTGATGCAAACCAGGGGCATCTTTGTTACCAAAGTCTATTTGAACTGCAGAGAAAGTCACTAACTCACACCCAGTGCAAGAAAACCAGATGAAATTTCAGGGGAAAAAAAAAAAAAAAAAAAAAAAAAAGCTGAAAATGTTGGAAGTTGGGAAGTTGAGGGACTAAAATTCCATGGGACAAGTGGCCACCTGTGCTCTCCCAAATTCAGACAAAAAATAGGCAAGCAAGAACTCTTGCACATGGCTTGGCCTATCTAAGCTGTATTAGCAGAAGAATCCAAAAGGTTTGTGCAGCTTGTGAGCTTGGGATCTTTGCAGATATTGATCAGAGGACTTATTACAATGGTGTGTGGTGAGAGGAAAAGGGGGAATCACTTCAAACTGATGGAGGGCAGGGTTAGACAGGATAGTAGATAAAATTCTTTATTGTGAGGGTGCTGAGGCCCCTGGCACAGGCTGCCCAGAGAAGTTGTGGCTGCCCCACCCTGGGAGTCTTCAAGCCAGATTGAATGGGGCTTGGAACAACCTGATCTGGTGGAAGGACCTCTAAAAAAATCCTATTTCTTTAGCTGACCACTTGGAAAGGCATTTGCATGGAAAAGGCTGAAATGCCCCCTGGTCTGTACTTATGTTCCCCCTATGACAAGCTCAACTAGAACAGCACATTTTGTTTAAGTTCAGCCCAATACAAGTCCTTACACTTGGGTTTGCAGAACCTAGTGCACCACAGGAGAAAGAGGGGCTGGGGGCACCACAGTGCAGTGGGAAATATTGTTTTCTTTGTATTCCTGAGTCATTTTTGTCTGGCCAGAACTGGTGTTTGAAATGTACATTACCACTAACCGTGACAATTATTGTCTGATGAGTGTCATGGAGAGCAAATAGCAATAATATCCCCTTGTGCTTGTGAAATAGTCTGTGGGCTAACAAACTAATTACCACTGTCTGAATTCCGCATTTCCTTCTTCCAGAAATGAAGAGTGCCCTTTGCCAAGTTGCAGTTTACTCCAAGATTTGGCACCTGCAGACTTGAGCCTGGTGCCTCCAAGATGCCTGAAATGGAAGATTATGTAATGCAGATGCCCATATTGGTTGGAGACAGTGAAATAAATTTACAGCAATTTTTCATTCATGCACATCGTATACATTGTCAAATATCTAAAAAAGCAGGTGATTTGCTGCATAGCCTTTGGGATGAGCATAAACTGTAATCCCACTCAGCACACTTTGCAGAATTAATGTAAAAACCTAAAACTGAGCTGGATCAGTTGTCCAGTTTGCTCACACAGCTCAACCACATGCAAAAGGCAAAGATTCAAACCCGAGCCTGCTCAGTTCACAAAAGGTTTGCAGGTAAGCTCTGCCTTTCCTGCTGGAGGCTGCACAAATCCTTGTGCAAACACAGGGGCTCTGTGCTGGCTGTCAGAGCCACTCAGCCCCAGCGTGCCCCTGATGTGGCTGGGGCTCCAGGAATATTCACTGCTGGGTCACTGCTTCCTCTGTCAGGGAAGTGCAGAGGTTTCTTACACAAGGAAAAGCTTGCAAAGTAAGAATTTTGACAAGATTCAGCTGGTGTATAGAATATTCTTTTCTCATTCTCTTTTTGGAAGCCCATCCCAGATGCAGGGATAATGCCAAGTTCCCATCCACTCTCACTGTGTATCAAAGTATGAAATGAAAAACCAGTATGAAAAACCAGACATTTTTTAAAATGCATCTCAAGCTTTCCATCCTCCACGAGTGAACCCCGACTTCTCACACCCTCAGTGACTTCAAGGGGGGGATAATACTGAATAGACAAGATGGACAGGGAGGAAAACAAAACCAGACAAACATACAAATAGCGCAAGATAAAGTTTTTGTATGACCTATTTTCATGTCATGGAAACTCCCAGAAGAGCCTGTGGTCACTGCTCACAGTGGGTTGGTACGCTTGCTTTCAAGGTATTTACTAACAAATTCAGGATATTTTATTTAGTTTCAGCTCCATCTTTAAAACCATAGATCATAATCTGAGACCTTGTATCACTGTCCAGTTTAACTCCCAAGTTATTCCTTCAGAGTACACTGAGGCACTAATTAATGCAGCCCTGGGAACAAGCTGTTTTTGTACCTGCACACAAAACTACTTCTGTAGGCTACACACTTGTGAACTGAGGTCCAAACTTAATGTTAAGATAAACCAGACATTCTGCTGCTGCATGAGAAACCAAAACATCCCTGAGAAAGAAAGACCAAGATGAAAAATTAGCAAAGCAATTATCATTACTGAAAGTAGGAAACTAATTTAAGTTTTTAACTCCAATCCTGTAAAGGTTGATTTCTAACTTCCAAGTAAGAAGACAAATCCTACCCTGGAGGCCAACTTACTGCATGTTCTTTTTTTTTTTTAACTTTAGAAAATACTTGCCTTGCAATAAGAAAGTAGAGAGACATGGAGTTGTTAAACTGAATTGCTCTGAGTATTGTCTTACAAGCATTTAAAGAGATTTGTGATAATGAGCTCTTCTGACAGGCAAGATCCAACTGAATAAAATTAAAGTTGGAAAAAAAATTGGAAAGAATTAAGGATTAGACTATTGGAACAAATAATGTTAAACCCGTGGTATTTAAAAATCAGATGTTTAATAAATATTTTCTCATTTTATTGAAGCAACCAGCTCTCCTCCAGTGCTGCTAAAGCCATTCACCTGCAGTGCCCCTTTCCAGGCTCTATCCACGGCTCTCCCCTGATGACCTCCAGCCTTTCCCTTCACCTCTGAGCTGCAAGGCAGAGCAGCACGAGCACTCCAACACTCGAGTGCTGCCATAAAGGAACAAATTCCTTCACCAGGTGTACAGTGGAAGGCGCAGAGGATTCTCAAAGATCACTGTGTGGCTTTAATGCCTCTTTCCTGCATCCCCTGCTCCTCACCTCCCTCACAGCAGGGTTGTGTGAGGTACAAGGATACTCACCTCATCATCAGAGGACCTCTGAAAAGAATTAATTTAATGAAAACCTCGTGTTTGCTGTAGTAATTCTGGCTGAAACTTAAAATTACCACCTCATTGCTTCATTTTTTGGTTGTTTTGTTGTTTTTTTTTTTTTTCTCCAGACAAGATTCCTTACATTTGATACATGCGGACAGGCAGCTGACTGCTCCAAGTTCATTGTTGAAAAGGCTCATGAAGTTTAGATGGGAGGAGGTGGAAAAAAAAGCCAAGCACCTGGAAAACACTTCATTGCTTCTTTATTTAGATGCACCCGCAGTACAGAGCCTCTTGAGCATGTGCAAAAGAGGAAGGTAACACATTTATAGCTGGGAGCACCATTGAGTTTGAGTTTCTTTGATACCATTTTTAAGAAAGTAAACTGTTTCCAAAGAATGACATTTGAATCCAAGAGTTTAAGACCTGCTTGTACTTCATCCAGAGGTGGAAGATATTTTATTACTTGGATGTAGAGTAGAAGACATTTTCACAGTCTGGTTGGACCAGTCTATATATTTTCATATGCACCTTTTAATATATATAAAAAAGTTTCATTTTTCCCCCTACCCACAGATAGTTAGATGCAGCTAAGTTTAAAAACAGTAATGAGACCAGAGCATTCCTATGGGGAAAAATGAACTTTTGCTGCCCTCTCCTGCTTAAACAATGAAATGCTAAAATATTAAGATCTATGAATCTAAGGCTAACCTTGAAACAAAAAGCATGACAGGTCATTCGCTATACTACAATCAAAAATAGGACAAGAAGAAGAAATGTATTGGTACTATTTATATTTGAAAACTCATGGCTCCATGAGGTTATGAATACAACATATTTACAGCAGGTAATCCAAGTAACAAAAATTCTTACTCAGAGAGGTCGTGATAAAAAGCACACGCTTCTGTGGATTGGAAGCAACACTTGGATAAAAGTTTTCAACCAAAAGTAGTTCCATTCTCTTTCAAGATGCTGTTTCATAGAGTTCAAAATGGAAAATTGGGCTACATAAAATCTGCTGAACATACCAATAAAGAACTAATTCATGGCTCATTCTGGAGCTGCAAAGGAAATCACAAGCCAAATTTAAAAAGCTATAACTAAATAAAAACATTCTTCAACCTTGAGCATCATCACCTTTGTCTTCTTTAAGGGCTACTGCTTTGGGATAGTGGTGTCACAATTAAGAGAAAAGGGCATCTTTGTTTTCAAAGACAATACTAAAAGGAAGTTACGTCAGTTTTACTTGGAGGGGGAAGAATCTCGTCTTTCCCACTCCTCACAAAACAATAAAGAGCTTTTTAGAGCTCCTAATATATTTTCTTTTCCATCGAGTGAGCCTCAGGCTGTACTTCCACACGTATAATGCAAGTACAGCTGCTGCATTTCTTACTCAAGCAATTCTTGGCTCCAACACCCTCAATTTTTCCATATATGAGAACAGATAAAAAAATAAATTAAACTCTTTTACTTATGCTAACAAAACCAAGATTAAATTTACCATAACCCTGCTAGCAAATGCTCCAATGGCATGAGAATACTTTTATTTAAAGCATTCCAACCTCTGGAAGAGAGACAAAAAACACTTGAAAGCAACAAAAGGAAAACAGTAAGGGAGACGTGCAAGATGAAGAAAGCAACATGTGGTCAATTCAGAGTGTATGAGAGGAACTTTACTTGTACAGTTGTTACATCCCCACGACCCAACGCCCTTGCAGCTCCTTCCTGTGAGCAGTGCTCAACCCTTCCCCCTAAGACCAATGTGGCCCAGGACACGCAGGACCACCCAACGCCAGTCAAGAACAACACTGACACCAGCAAAGGTGGTTTGTGGAACTCAAGAAGCAAACAAAAGCGTGATTTATGACGGACTGATCACACTTGGGCCCATGGGCTGCCTTCCTCTTCCTCTTCCTCTTCCTGCAGCTCCAGCAGGAGCAGTGGGAGCCCTGCGGGGCCGGACGCGGCGCTGGGGCTGCGGCACACACGGGGTCCTGGCAGTAGGTGCTTCTTCAGCCTTTAGAGTCAAGTGACTTCATACCAACAGCATGTCATCTCCTTAAAGGAACATTCCTTCTCAGAAGTGATAAATCATCTATAAATGTCAGACTCCCCGCTGTCCGCGCGGCAGAGGCCACGAAATATTGCAACCCACCAGGTTCTGGTCAGTTTTGTATGATCAATAGTAGAATGACATGGCAAACCAAAAATAGTTATGAACAAACAACACTCACCTAAACTCTAAGTACAGGACAAGGTGCTTTTTCTAATTTCACATTGTTGTGTTTTACTCCACCAGGTGAAGAACATCAAGTTTTATTCCTCCATTCTTTCTCAGTTTTTCACAATGGAACACAGTCTTTGAGCATGAGTTTGAGTCCACCCTCTTGTACTGTGAAATGATCATTTCACACAGAAATCACACTAGCAAGTTTGGGGTTTTTTGGTAACAGAAATAAAAGACTGTCAAAATCAATGGGCTAAGGGACATGATTTGTTATAAATTTATTTAATCTTCAGTATTTCAGCTTGCACCTTCGCTTCAGCACTTTAAAATAAAATGTTTCAACTATGACAGTAACTGCCTAATTTACATTGAGTCCCAGTCAATGTTCTTAAAAGAAGCTCATAATAATCCCATTAAATCATGTTTGTTTGGTGTTGCATATGACTAGTTCCACTTTTTTTTTTTTTTCCCAGAATTAACAGTGTCAAGTTCTTACAAAGCCTTGAGTTTACAACATTTGTGTGTGCAGACCCAGGAGTACAAACTGTGACCTGATAATCCTGAAACAGTCAGTAGTCTAGGAGGGAATTCTTTTTTACCTTTTTTCCGTGCCTGAAAACAAGAAAACTTCAAATTCTACTGTATATTTAAATGGTAGGAAGAAAAATATACAAGCTTGTATTTATACTGTATTTCTATCAATGGCAACAGGTCATAAATTCATGTTTGCAACTATCACAAAGACTCATGAACACCAATTCATTTTTATACTGTAAATACTGCTGGATTGATGGTTTAGGATTATCAATTCACTGTTGTCATATGTCTATAACAGTTCAAAAGCATCCTGGAGAAAAATCCTGAAACACATACCTTCCGGTATAGAATAATGCAACTGCATTAGCTAAATATATACTGTACAGAAGTCTTATCAGCATTTTACCTACCAAAGATGTAAGATTCCACTTTCAAATACAAAGCAGATAGCCAATAATGTATACTTATAATACAGCCCTCCTCTTTGTTTTTGTAATTTTTTTTCCTCTTTTGTTTTAAACAATTTGGTCACAATGCACCTTTGATATAAAAGCATTTTAAACTTTATTATTAATACTCAGAACATTAGGATTTCCAGAATTTTTTTTTTCAGTAGCATTTGTAGAACCACTTTTGGTAACAAATACAGTAGTTAGGAATGAGCATCCAGATGAGAATGCAGAAGTGTATTATCCAGAATCCTTTCCAGCTAAGACCATAGGGCTGGTACTGTGATGAGTAATAGTACTAGAACCACAAAAACACTAGAGTATGTTTCTTAGAGGCTACATCCTCTTTTGCTGGAACACTTTATAAATACATATTAAAAAGTAAGGCAACAACTCCAAACTGTCCAAACTGCTATCTCAACTCAATTTCCAATTAGATCCATGACCACTGAAGATCAATTTCATGCTTCTGTTGTTTAGCATGTGTCTTTATTCTTTCAGAATGGTCCAATAAGAACATACTGTAATAATTTAGCAATTGATGTTTCTAAACCAACTCTGGTACACGTGTCCAATGCTGCATCACTAATACTGGTTAGGTATTGAAATCCAGGGTGTTACCACTGCCCATTTTTTTTCCATGGATTGTGGACACTAATTTGGATTTGCAATAAATAGGTGCATGAATCCAAAGCTCCCTTTCCTACTATGTTTATCACCTACTTGTTTTTTAATTCCTAATGTTCAAATTAAGGAAGCACCAGAGACAGCCTGGTACTAAAAAACTGCTCACACCAGTAAACAAAACTTTTATTCAGGACCAATGTTTTTCATGGCCCTGATCTGAATGGACATTCAACTTATGAAGATATGCAAAAGGAAAAGAAAGTCAAATTACAGTAAAGTTATCCAGAGAAGGAGGATGTTACACAAACTCATATGGAAATGACAGTCTTTTTTCTCTTTTACTATAAATACACGTAACAGTTTAGCAGAAAGACAAGCTAAATTTTAAGATTGTTCACATTTGAAAGTTGTATTATACTCTCTGCTAACGATAAATAAGGAACAGGTCCTGACAATGGAATCTGACATTGCAATTTTCATCAACAGATCTTTGAAGACTGGTTTTAAAGAAGGGTTAAAACAATGATTATGTTTGCAAAGTTCTGAGAAGTCCATCTGTTGTCCAAACTTTGGATTAAAGTCCTTATTTTTTTCCTTTACTTAGAGACAGGTATATACAGTGCTGTTGTAATAATGAAACAAATGTGAAATCTAATGTAAAGTTGCACAATACAGAAAACTGTTGCTCCATCTTCTACTACATAAATGTGTGACTCCACAGGTTAATAATGCTGTTTTATTTTTTTGTTAAGTTGGAATTATTCCATCACGTCTAAGACCTCTCTTTAATTCCAAATCCTCCAGTTTTTTCCACAGTTCTTCACGCTCTTTCTCTTTCTTCTTCTCACTGACAGATGAAATAAAACAAACAGTTAGCAGGAGAGAAGATTGTATAATATTTATATTAAAAAATATATAGCTGACATTAAAGAGCTGCACTAATTTTCTTGAACACAACTGCAATTTTCCTAGCATATATTTAACTTTTATTTTTAGATTTTCTTTTTTTTTTGTTACCTACATAAATTTAACTAAAGCAGTATGGAAAGAGCATAAAATGTAAGCTGAGGAAAGTGACAGTGTTCATAGACACTAATTTGCAATGAGGAGTTAATAAATGCAGTGGACTTTTACTACAGAACCGTCAAAATTATAAACATTAACATTTTGGACTAAGTTATGCAATTATTTTTATGTTTAAGATCTACATAAAGTTGCATATGGTATGCAACTTTATGCATAAAGTATGCTTGTAAATCACAGCAACTTTCTAGAAAGTATTCCCTTATTCTTTTAGAATCACTACTTTTAATTACATTGATTACTGGCTAAAGCACCAACCAAGGCAAAGTTCAACATACAAGATGTGCCTTTTATTCAGTGAGTTACTCTTTTCCCACAACAAATTCCTGGAATATCTATGTAGCATTTGCCTTAACAACAGACTTTAGTGGCTGATTTGAGAAAATTAAACAGCAAACCTAACATTTACTTTACCTGCATTGTTTGCTTTCTAAATTTCCTGTCTCTGCCACAGCTTACTGTGAATAAATCTCCTTGAGAGTGCAAGGCACAAAATGCTTTCAAGTTCTATGACATCACCTTGTAGGCTTAGACGAAATGGAAATCTAACAATGACAGATACACAGATTCCCTGCCAGTCACATTACAGAAGTCTTGAGAAGTATTTCAAGGGATTAGAAACATTCCTACACACTTTGATTCAGTCAACATACCAACATCTGGCTAATTTGTTTGGAATTTTGATTTCCCAAGAAGATTTTAAACATATAAAAAATACAAACAACTTTCAGATAAATCCCTGAAGAACAGTAAATGGAAATAAAGAGCCTTATTGTTACTAGAAAGTTTTTAAAATTAAATACAAGAATAAGTGAAATAGCCTTACATTTTCAGGCTACTTACCAATATTTATCTTCTAATCATTAAGAAATAAATATGTGCCTGCTTACCTAAAGGTCTGTTAGAGGATGATCACCTCATCCAACTTACCTATTTGACCTATCTTAGCCATTAATATTGAATTTATTTCTCCTCAAGTTTTAAGTGATATCAAAGCTACCCTTCTGAAATGTGGTTTTATTGAGATGTTAAAGATTTTTTGAAAACATTAAGGTAAATACCCTGGCTTGTACATTCAGATTTTAAAATTATAAGAAGTAAATATAAATGGTGAAATGGTTAGCACCAGCCTTGGTAAGAAATACAGTGTCAGCAGGTGCAAAATAAATTCTTTGTGCTGTTCAGCCACTAAACCTCCCCCATTATCCAGACATGGGACACACCACTGCAGCATCTGGTCCTGTTCAGAGCAGAACTTCTCATCTTAAGGGGCAAAGTGCAACCACAAATTGATTCAGGTCACCAAGCTGCTTAAGTGGACTAGATGATCACTCCTAAATTTCTCTGTCTTTTTGCTAGGAAACCACACAGTTTGTCTCTACTGCACTACATGACTGGCCATTATTTATCAATACATATCAAGAGTATCTGGCTTCTTAGTTTAAATATATCTCTAAACAAGTCTCTACAAGTAAAATACCATATTAATGAACTAGCCTGTTATGTGCAGATTTTTTTTATGTGCTATAAAACAAAGTGGAATGAAAGGCCAGTGACTCCAGCCACACAAGTCAAAAAATTACAAGAGCCAAGAGACTTTCAAGGTTGGACTACCCTAAAAACTTCTGCTGACATGCAGTGCTCTTTGCATTACTTGGGTATGACTTGAAAGAAGTTGCAGCCTGTTCAAAGTTCCTGAAATTTGCTCCTTTTTTCCACCTAATCTTTGCATAAGGTGAAACTTTTGAGAAAAGATGCTGCACTGTAATGGAGAAATAAAGATTAGGAAAAATGGGAGAAAAGACAAGAAGCCACTGGAGTTGAACTAATGCCTCTATCAGTGGTGTATTTAATGGATCCTACATGCTGAAAGACTCAGATATAGCAGGACATCTGAATAAGAAATAAAAAGGTTGAGAGATGTCTCTTTGCTTTAAGATCACATCCAGCCAACAAACAGCAGCTTGTAAAATCATATCTTAGGTTTTTCCCTCATGTCTCTTTCCAAACCTCAGTCTAACTTTTATTTTTTAAAGTCTTTAAGCAAAGTGTTACCTTTAAACCCTTGTTTTCCTTTTATCATTAAAGATCTTGATACACTGAAGTGTTTTGGAATGTCGAGTCAAAAAGGAATTTCATGAGGAATGTGGATTCCTCATGCAATGGACCCTGTATTTAATAAAGCCTAAAGAACAACCTGCACACAATCTCACATGCTGCAATGAGAAGCCTAACAAGCAGGCAAGGGTAAAAATGGGGCAGTGTCTATTATGTCTGAGATTCTGCAACTGCACCTGAGTGTAAGGGAAGAACTAAACTGCAGGCCTTGGGCACAGCTGACAAAAAAAAGCTTTAAAAAGTTACCGCTGACGATCTGACTTGTAAGTGGCTGTCAGCTCGTCAAACATGGTGCTGTTCATTTCCATAAATGCCTTCAACACATTGTAGACTAAAGCCACAATAGCCCTGTGAAAGATGGAAAAAGAAGAAAGAAAGGAATCCATTAGTTTCAGGTGAAATCAAACGTGAAATAAAAAGTGTCTTCTCTTCCCAGCCTTTCTGTGACCAATTCTGTTCCTGCAAGTATGGTTATGTAAATTCTTCGATTTCAGTGAAACTACTTTTGATTAACATGCTTAAATGTGAGAATCAGCTTTCATATCCCTACTGACAACTGAAATGAAGCAGGCCAAAACTCTAAGGTAAAAGACAAACAAGAGAAAGCTATTACATATAACTACAGTCTCTTCCCTCATGCTGTGGAGCAATTCTGAATGCAACTTCAGAGATTCAAATCATCAATGCTGGCAGAAGGAATAGAATTCAAACACAAAATGAAAGTGATTCATATTTCCTTATGACTCTTCTATGAAGCTGAATATTCAGTGCATCTATGCAAAATACAAAGCTGTATTTCAAGAGTGACTTCCTTGTGCTCATACAGTTCATATTCATTTTCCCTTTCAGAGTTCCTGATCCACTACTCTGGCTGTTATATTCTGACCCATGGCTGCTGAAGAAGCAGCTCTTCAGCCAGGAGGCAATGAATTAACACTACAAGTGCCAGGAACCTTTGGAGCTAATCCTTACAGGACACACAAACTATGTGCCATTTCCCACACACCCCTGTCTCTCTCATCTCTTAAAATAAACCTTAATTTTTGTTGCCTATGTGAAAAACTTTCTTAAAAATATAAAAATTCTTTAAACAGCTCCTTTATTTTAGATGTGTCTTCACCTGGCTCGTAAAATTAGAAGGAAAATGTAACAAAATTACTAAGGGTATGAAAAGTCTGAACTGGGATACTGGAATATTCTCATTACCAGAAGCATCCCAGTGCCTACTATTAAAAGGTTGGAGACTGGTACTGGAGTACTGTGCCATGGAAAGTGTCCTTTTGTGAGCAGTGTTAAGTTACAGAGGCTTTCCAGCAGCATTAGATTTGTCATGTAAGCACACAAACTTCAGAATTTGACTAGGTACAGAACAAAAAGACTGATGTTTGAAGAAATGAAATATTTACAGTAAGGTATCAAAGAACTGAGACCTGAACATAGCACAGTTCATTAAAAATACTGGGTTTACTAAATACTAATCATCTTGACTTAGAAAAAACTTTCTAACTAAAATAAAGGATATATATCATCTTGCTGTAATAGAATCTTTCATAAAAACACTTTTTACTAGTTCATTCAGTTTAAAATAAAATTGCCTAATTATCACAACATCAATATTAAGAAACTGCTCAATTATTATCATAGAGAACAGATGAATTTAAATAAATTTAGAAAAAAACAACCCAACCTAAGAATATACTGTCTGTATGTTTCATGGATGTTTAAAAAAATGCAACACCAAGTCTCCCAGAGGTATCAGTTGATGATACAGCCACAAAGCTTTATTAATGCCAAGTGATATTCTTCTAGACAATTTACAATCAGGCTTAAAAGCCAACCCGTTTATAAAAAAACTGCGTAGGAGAAACACTTGATGAGCAACATTTTTCCTTCAATAACAATGTAACATTTAATTTCTTCTTTTTTCCAACTTGTTAGAAGACCTATTTTTATCCTACAAAGTAGTGATTTTTGTACACATACCAGTTAATTAAAAACACTGAGACAAGCTCATGTGCAGGCTAATATATATTGTCATTAGCAGAGCTGCACTTGCTCAGAGCAGCTTTGAGTCTGCATCTCTCCCATTCAGATGTTCTTCAGCAGACATTCCCTGAGTTTATCAGTGAGATGTCAAATGGTAAGAGATAAAGTGTAAATGCACAGACTTACGGATTCCAGTGCTCTTTAGAAATCCTGTAAAGGCTGGAAAACATGATGGGAAGTATAACATTTGAGTTCTCCTCTATCAAACTCATGATGTATTCATTATTCCAATAATACAGCGCTCTTTCAGCCACCTTTGAGTCAAAGAAATAAAATATTAACAGGAATTCAGACATCTGTAATTTTGTGATTTTCTGATAGAAAAACAAATCACAAATAAATTCTACAAAGATGAGCTACCAGAAGTCATTAGTTTTGGAATTAAACTACAGTAATCAGTAGCATAACATGCATTTATGGAATTAATTTCTATCCTGTAGCTCTGATCCCACAGCACCCACTCTCTATTTCCTGAGCAATGTGTTATTGCTCACTGCAGACTGGGTGCAGACACAGCATCAGTGCTGCAATTGAGGAGGGGAAGGAAGAGCAGACAGACTTCCCATCACCCTTTCCCTCCAAATCAGGAAGAGTGCAGTTGGAAACAAACCCAGCAGTGCTGGGATACCAAAGAAAGGAGACAGGGAAAGGCCCAATAGCTGGGCTGGATAAGAGAGGAGAAATCTTAAGTGTGGGGAAGGTACTAAGGACAGTAATTACCCTGGAGAAGAGCTGAAGGTTAGGAAGGAGGATGCTGCTCTGAATTATAATTTAAAAAAGATGTAGTCCAAGGAAGAGCTGGAAAATCACATGTATCTTTGTGCCAGGACAGAACTACAGGCCATGAACTCCATATCCTCTTCACATCTCCATTTACATCCCATTCATTCCCCTTCCTCCCATTATACAATGTGATTAAAATAGGCTACAGTTTGTGTCACCTCTAACCAGACACGTGGTTACAAGGTGAGGAGGAATCAAGTCAGAAAACAGAAACTGCACAAGAATTGCACCAAAAGCAGGGAGCAAATCCATCCTGCAGGGTCTACAGAGCCAGCACCTGCCACCCACAGTGAGAAGGGCTCAGAGTCTGCTTGGACACAGGTTAAGGATTTGTGAGGGGCTCAGAAGGACAAGCTCTGTGCTGTAACCCCAAACACCTCTAACAAGTTATTCATGGAGCTCAGACCTAACCTTCCACCACAACATATCCTCTTCCACAGAACACAAGTATTTAAAAACATAACATAGACTAATATTTACATTTGGCGGGAGTTATGTTTGAAACTGAGACTATACATTCCTATATAAACAATAACCTTTACCACTGACCTGAAAATGAGGGCTAGAGACACACTTGGCAATTTGTTTAAACAAGGGTTCCTGGATTTTGACAAATTGTGATGGTTCAATTACATCCAAGATTTCCTCCAGCTCTCCTAGGAACATGACCTAAAGACAAAAAAGAAAACATTGAATGTAAAACCTCCCAATCATCTTGTTCTGCAGAATGCTGGTAACCTCCAAATTCTACTGCTTCAGGAAGAAATTGAAACCTCACTAGCTCAGTGAGACCCTTTCTCAAAAAATGTCATCAGTTCTACCACTGGCAGCTTTTTGACTCAGTCCCTTAAAACAAGGACAAGTTTCTTCTTCAAGTGCTGCATGTAAAGTATTTTGAATGAAATTCAGAATTGCACCAGTATATAGCTGAAAACCTTGTCTCATAAAAAGATATGAACAACCAAGGCTTAAACTTTAATAACTGAGGAGAGTCTCCTAATTTTACCTCATTTTTGAGAATAATATTGAAAATAACAGATTTGCTTTTTCACAAAACCTCACACTAGGGAAACTCTGATGTGCACCTGAAACAAAAATGCACATGTTTAACTGCAACTTTAACATGTTTAGCAGGTAAACAACACGTAAAGTATCTTTCATCCTCACTGGAAAAATACTGCCTTCATATATAAACAATTCCAAATCTAACAGAGTTTTTGAACCTATCCTGAACTATGTTTATTTTCTCCTTTGTAGAAAGTTCTCTGCAGCAGTACAAGGAATTATTTTGTGACTAGAAACCAGACTTATCAAACTTTTCACAGTCAAAACTGTTCAAAAAATTAGAATTAAAGTACTGAAAAAACATCTGCAAGAAATAATACCAAGATTCACCACAGCATGTGCTATCAACCACAAATTATTTAAAGATTCTCTGCTTATTATGTCTTAGAGCAAAAGAACTCTTTTTTTCTTTGTACTACTAGCTTATCACTTACCTCTTTCTGACTGCACGTTTTTGGCCAGAATTTCATTAAACCTCTAATGACCTAAATTAGAAGGAAAAAGAAGTTAGATTTTTTTACTTTTCCCTCTACAGGGTAAACCATTTGTAGTGGAAAAAAAAAAAAAAAAAGTATGAAAGAAATATTTACTGGTTCTGTGAGTGAGGGGTCTTTCTCCAGAAACTGTACTATGCAATACGCCAGCTGTGAGGAGGTAAGAATTTACAAAAACAAAATTAGAACATTTCTATTAAAAAAAACCCACAAAACCCAACTTCTTTTAAAAATAGACATTTCAGGCAAGATGCTATTCCGCTCTCTCAAACTACATCCAATTTTAGAATACATTCAAAGTTCAGTTTATAAGAAAGGACACTTTACAAGAACAATTACAGTGACAAAGTAGAATGTAAAATAAAAATCAGAACAATTTGGAATTCTAAATACAGTCACACAAACAATGTTTTGAAGCTTCTGCTACTCTCTTAAAGTGCAACATTTTACTAATTTTATACAGCAAAGTCATGAGAATTCTTGCAAGATGAGTCGACACAGCTAAAACCTGGAATAACATACTTAGAAAGCAGAGCTTTATCACCATAAGAAATACTGAAAATTTTCACTATTTGAAAATCAGAGACAGACAACAGGTAGCAGTTATCAGAGGAAAAATTACATAATGAAAGCTTAAAGTATAAAAAGATGTATGAGAGCATAAATGCAGTATTAAGGAATCTGTGAGGGAGAATATTAAACGAAAAAATGTGGGTATTAGTATTCAGAAGATTGTCAGGGTGAAGAAGAGCCTTGACAGGACAAGACGAAGGAAACCCAAACATCCCCTTGGAAGAGAGAATGGGAAAGGCAAACTTGTGAGAATGAGAGAAGAGCAGAGAGGAAAACCTAGAGAGACAGCTTAACTACTAAATAAAATTTCCTAACTATTACAGATGTATGTTATGCTTTTAATTATCTAATCAGAATAGAAGCTAAATATTTATGATACAGAGGATACTGAATTAATTTTGAAAAAATCTATTGCATTTTTTTCCACATTTAGAATTTTCCCCCACTTTTTATGTGCATGTAATTAAATTTACAAAGCAACCTTAAAAAATATACATACAATTCTTACTGAACAGAAAATATTCTTGTTATTTCTACCTGTGCATGGAAGAGTGATAAACTCCTGACTGTGTGTAAAGGGATCAGCACCTTCACCAGAAACTGTTTATGCTCTGCCTTGAGAGGTAAAGCAAAACCATTGATAATACTGGAAATAAGAGAAGAAATATCTGTTAGTGTCATCATCACAAACAGCAATACTGAGGTCAGAACAAATACTTTCTAGACTAAAATATATTAGCAGTCAGCAGCTGTTTACAAACAGCACTTCTAAACAGCTGCTGACTTTGGTCCTGTTTTATATTAGCAGGGCACTACATATCTAGATAGAAACCCAGTTCCCATTAGGAATGACCACGTAAACAGCTGCACAAACCTGTTGCCAAACAGAGAAGACCTTGTCTATGTGGTCAGTAAATCCATGTGAGCAAGGTGGGCTTGAATAATTAACCCACCAAAATTAGATTCACTCAAAACATTCACTCTGCTAAGTGTTCTCAGAAGAAAATAATTCTCCAGCATGTAAGGATGAAGTGTGCAGTATTTAATGGACTCACACACACAAAATTAATCCAACACTTTGGCTGTAACTTGCATGTAGTTAGATATTCTTGGCAAAGATGTGACAGAGATTTGCACAGGGGCTTAAAGATGAGCATGTGCACACATCTGTTTTCAGAATCAGGGATTATCATAATACTTTTTCCGAATGTGACACTATCCTGACGTGTCCACAAGGGAAGTCTGAGTTAGATAATAAATAAAGACTCCTTTACCTTCCTAAAATTTCCAACAGTTCAGCTACGCCATTGAAGTGTTCAGTTTCATAAACAAATCTAAAAAAAGAAAAGTTAAATATAAGCGATATATCAGTTTCCTGAAGGGTTCATAAGTGAAAAGCGCCTTCTTCCACAACTTACCGTAGAAAAATATTATTAATCTGTTTTCGGATAAATGCTCTAAGACCCAGGAACTTGCCATAAATTCTGTGCAAGACTGTTTTTAGGTAGTCTCGTTCCCGAGGGTCTTCGCTGTCAAACAGCTCCAACAGCTGTGTTTAAAGGAAAAAGAGAACTGAAACAGGAGACATTTGACAAGTAGGGCACACAGACTTCTGTATGAAACCGAATTCATGAAAACACATGAACGAAAGAATGTGACATCCATGGTACCCAAGCAGTAGATATCTAATATTAAAAACATCTGCTGGAACCTCAGTATAACATCATAAAACTCAGAATAATGAATTTGTGAATAACTACCTGCAAAATGCTGCCCTTCTTCTCCCCAAAAATAAACATACAACGGTTTGCCTTTTACCATCCACCAGAAGATCCTCATTTGCTCTAAGACTTTGTTCTCGCAACATTGTGTCAAGGTCACATTTTTCTAATTGTTTGTAATTCATATGATGAGCTCTTAAGCCTTCCCAGTGATTGTGTGGCCCTCACGCTGTGGAAAGACTCAACAGGGAAGTCCATGCCAGCAATGGATCTGCTGTTACAGGATCTCCACCAATTGCCACAAATCAAAAGCATCAGAGGGAATTAATCCTTCACTTTGAACAAAATGGTGATTTCATTATCAATGCCAATTAAAAAACCAAACCAAAACAATGAATAAATAATAAAAAAAACAATAGAAAACCCATATTTACTAAGCAGCTCTTAAATACACAGCAAAATGGTTATGTAAGAGTCAAGAGAGAAAGTGTTTTAATGTCTGGTATTGTACAAAATATATCCCAAACACTGACACCTGAAGCTGCATGAAATGAGCAGCAGGAATACCACCTGCAGATTTTTGTTTTGTTCCCCTTGAATCCTCTGTCACAACAGTATGAGCTTTCCCTTAGCCACCCTCTTCATTTTCTTGTGACACCACAACATTGGCTATTCTGGTGGATGTTGGGAATAAATTCAGAGGCAAACTTTAAAATAAAAAGCACAACCAACTGCCACAAATGTGCAGAAACCAGGGAATTGCAGGTAACTTTTAGTAATCATAGGCAACCAGTATCTGTCTTGCATGAAATAAAGCAACTGTGAACCAGTACCTGTCTTGCAAGAGAAATAAAGACAGTTTGTCAAACAGGCCTTACAAATGGGTAAGATGCTGTCAGAAAATCATTACAGGAGTGGCAGAAAACAAAATTATCTTATATTCACAAACAGATAAATTATAAACACCTATTACAAGTAGATATGTCAGTGTATGCATGCTACACCTGATCTCTGTTAAACTACTATATAACTTTGAGGAGGTGAAAAAAGATAGGAAAAAAATATGATTAAAAGTTGTTAGGCTGCCTGGGATTTTGCTTTCTAACATCCAGGTCTAGCACTGATGTACACATTGATCCTCATTGTTTGGAACACTTCTGCAACCTGCAATGAGACCTCTCTGTATTTTCCTTGCAGTAAGAATCTGTGGTGGGGATTTCATGAGGGAAGCATGAGGTTTGTCAGCTGCCCTCCAGAGGTTATCAACACATTGCTCTACCCAATTAGTTCTAGATTTAAATAAATAAATAGTCACCTCATCCTTCCCCAAATAGCATATTTCAGCCTAAGACAGCAAACAGCTGGAACCACTTATGTTTTTTGTTTTCTTACTGGATTGAAAAGTATTTATATTTCCAGTTCTCTTATGCAGATCCTCTCTGGAAACACTATTAAACTAAGACTCTCATTAAAAAAAAAAAAAAAAAAAAAAGACAATTATTTTGCTATGCCAAATTTGTTATCAGGTTTCAATAATAAAGTCTTATTTTTATGAATAAGCTTCAAGACTTCCATAATTTATTTTGACTATTCTAAACACACATAGAAAAGGGAAATTAATTTTCCAAAATAGCAACCTACATAACACAGAGACTTGTGGATATATTTGAATAGTATGTCTCTTAGCAACCACTGCCAACCATTTCAAACTGTACATAAGCAGGCTTTAGAAATGAACAGCTACACTGGTAAATACAGTATTTGATTAAAACATACAGCTGAAAGCCAGAAACACAGCTATATTTCAGAAAACAAAGAAAAAAGCAAGTAAACAAGCAAAAAGTTTGAAAAAAGTCAATTAAAACCACTAACTTTTAAACTTTATTCTTCATACAGGCATCCTTTCTGCCAAGAAGCACCTCAATAATTTTTAAATTAAATATTAATTTTGAGAAAAAGCTGATTCCAAATACTCCAAATGTCCCATTTGTGTGGTCAGTGTCACAAGACACCATAATGTTTAGTGTTCTTAAGTCTCACATCGCTTTACTATGTAAGGGATCTCAGTTGCAGATACTCAGGATTTACTCCTGACACACAACAAACACAACAGGAAGTGGAAGGATGCCCCAGTTCCTACAGTTCACCACAAAGTATTTACACACATGGAAATAAAACTATTTGCTTGTGTGTGTATATGTATATATATATATATGTCTGAACAGAACTTTTTATAGAAATGCACCACCAAACCCCATGGCAAGAACATAGGAATCCTTAGAACTCCTTTGACCTCTTAATTGTCATATCATGGTTTCTGATATGTAGATTTTCAGATCTCATATTCCCCTCTTTCAGTAGATGATATTCTTCCATTTAGTAGATTTAATGAAAACTATTAAGATTTTAAAAATCCCCTTGCTTTAGACCCATTCTCCTGTGCCAAACTGACAGTTTTGGAAGTCTTTAAAGGGTGTGAGTGGGATGTTGCCAGTCATGACCAAGTTCAGCAGCACAGAACAGGAACATCCAAGAATTATTTTTACTATATTTTTGAAGGAGAGCACATGCATTCATCCTAATGCAATCCTGCTCTATCTAATGAAACTAAAACCAGCCTGGAAAAACCTGTCAGGAGAGATTTGTCATGCATATTCTTTATCTCCACCAGGTACTGGATGAACACATTGGTGCACCTCCTTGTCAAATCAGTACTGAGATGAACAAAAAGGAAACCACCAGAGGTTTGATCCAGATGAAAAATGCTCTTGTGTTTAGGAGACGGATAAAATAAAAACTTAAGAATGTCCTGTTGCTTTTGTAGGATGAAAAAGTCTTGTGATATCGAGAAGGAAACTGAATTCCCTTCTTTGAAACTTTGAATGTAAGGACAGAAATTGCTCTGCTTGCTACATTTTTCAGGTATTCTTCATCCAAACAACATACATGAACAGTAAAAGTACAACTTTTATTGTTTGAGCAGTACAGGGAAAAATAAAAGCTCCATGAGTGATAAGGGGCAAGAGAAAGGTCTTCAGAAATGCTGATTATCTCCTACCAACTCTGGTTGCTTTTTCATTCAAGTGTCAGCCTGCAAGGAAACTCCATTTTCTAATTAAGTAGGTATCATTCTAAATTCCCCTGATTTCAAAAGGAAGCTACGCACAGCATCAAGCACAAAGTTCTTTTTGACTCTGCAGTTACACAAAAACTCACGAAGGGAAAACAAAACCCAAGACAGGCCTGTTCTCAAATCTAAAGACAAAAAAATCTGTCTGTGGAGTGTCCTGGCTTATCCCAGAAACAACTTCCTTCAACCATCTCTGTATGTATAAGCAATACCAAGACACATAAAACTGGTGTTTAAGTTATCTCTCTAGATAAAAAGAACAGCATTTTGAGACTACTTGGTAGCAAACTTTTCATTTTTCAACAGTTACTGTTTCAGCTCCATCTCAAAACCAGCAAGTCAAATATTTTGACTGAGGAATTGAAACTGGATCCAAACCATCTATCTGATGTACCTATAGTAACAGAGACTGACATAAAAACACACACACCTTTTTCCACTATCTCCACAGAGTGAAAACTTTCATTGTAGATGCTGGTTTAGTCTTTTTCTGTTGCAAATGAAGTTACACTCTCAAATTCTGAACAAAATGTTTTTAAAGGAGTTTTTTTTTGTTTCCCAAAAGCGACACTAAGCTTTAAAAAAAGCACAGCAGCTTACCTGCAATACAAATTTCTGATCTATGTACTTTTTGGCAATGCTGGGCTGAAATTCTTGGCTTTCCAAAAATCGTATGAAAAACTCATATACAAGCTGCAAAAGTAAAAACAAACAGAACATGGGTTTAGTTTATTACTTGATTATTGTTTATATTTTTGAGTATTTCTGTAAATTATTTTGTTAGACAATTAAATGCTTCTTTTTCCCTAGTACAAAGGGTTTAAAAAATTTGAAAATATTTTTCTTCTTTATCAAATTGCCACCTTTTAGTTAAAATTAATTGCATGAGCTTTTTAAGCTGTCTTTGCTTATTTAACTCCAGTCAAAGACATTTCATCACCAAGAATAGGCAGTGCCATCTTGTAATGCTTGTTATCATCTTGTAAAGCTTCCCAGAGTAATTGGGAAGCACATTTAAACTGCCCTCTGAACTGCTGAAGTCACATCAAATACAGACATTAGAATTCTGAAGGGGTTGGTGAAGCAGTTGGAAATATTTAAATTAAATTAGAAACTGCTTAGAGTAGTGTTCTAGTACAACTTGAAACACAGAAGAAGAATACAAACCAGAATTTATTCAGAAGTTCCTAACTTAACTGTAAAGATTAGCCTCAGGGCTGGAGAAAAACTGCTTATTTTCATGCAATTCCATCTCTACCTAAACTCTTCAGTGGGACAGCAAGATTTTTCATTTACTGGAGAAAAAGAAGAGTATAAAAAACCAGGGAACAAGGAAGTGAAGTGAAACAGAGACTGCTGTGGCCCCCTAAGACAGCAGCTCTGATCTGTCACTGATAATGAGCTACCAGCCAGCCATTCTCTTTGCAGAACCTTTTCATAAAGAGCAGCCATTGAAAACTTTTTCCTTTTTGTCTTTAGTGAGTATGAATATTGATACTGAAAGGAGAAAGGAAGCTTAAAAATTACATTTTAAAATAATTTTAAACTTTTCCATGACAGCAATATGCTGTAAAACTGCTGTTGGTACTTTAGAACAGTGTTCTGACTTCTCAAAGGAAGCAATAGGAAATCAAAAATAAGGAGAGAGGTTTAGAAAGAAGTTGTGGGAAAAGTGACAGCTTACATAACACCAACATTAAATCATAAGGAAATCAATTCCATTGAGTTTTCACAAATACTTTGGTGAATTTCTTCTTGACAACGGTAAGTCATCCACTGGATAAGAAATTCCATCATTTCCATGCAAGTAATGACTTTCTGAACTACAGCACCAGTGTCACTTAATGTGCTGTTTCCAGGCAGGCACAGCTCCTCAGAGCTGCCTTGAAGTTTTGAACATTCTTATTTTTTGTGAAATTTAAATATAAATGAGGGATGAACCTACATTTCAACAGATTCTGAATTAGAGAGCACAAAAGAGTGAAAAAAACCACTCACAAGATTGTTCATGCAACTGTAAAATAAAATCCTCATTTCAGGCTGAGATCAACTCTGCTCCTTTGCTCACAAAAACTCCCAAACTCCACAAACTGTTACTCAAGCAAACTTCCTGTAAATTTACCAGTGATGTGAGTCATTATCCTGACTAACACACATAGGATCTTAATCTAGATTTTCTATGAAGGAATTTACTGCATTAGCATCAAGGATGTTTTTTCCAGTTTAGTTTATGTTCTTCATTCAAAATCACAGAACGATGGAACAGTTTGGGTTGGGTTAGAAAGGACATTAAAGATCACCTCATTTCACCCATCCCTGCCATGGGTAAGGACACCTTTCCCAAGAGCAGATTGCTCATCCAACCTGGCCTCCAACACTCCCAGGGATGGGGCAGCCACAACTTCTCTGGGCAACCTGTGCCAGGGCCTCACACCCTCACAAGTCAAGAACTTAATAGGTGTAATCTGAATCTCTCCTTGTCCTGTCACTATCTGACTGTGTAAAAAGTCACCCTCCCTTGTTTTTTTATAATCTCATTTCAAGTACTGGAAGGATGCAATGAGGTTTCCCTGGAGCCTTCTGTTCTCCAGGATGAACAACCCCTGCTCTCTCAGCCTGTGCTCACAGGACAGGCACTCCAGCCCTCTGATCATCTTTGCACTCTCCTCTCTGGACCACTCCAACAGGTCTACAACTTTCTTGTCCTAATAACTCCAAACCTGGATGCAATGTTATTCCACATTGCATTGGAATCCTAAAATCCCTTGTTTTGACAATTGAAATTCAGAGGGGGATGCTACTTAGTGAGCTTGAATCCTGCTCCAAACACCTGGGAGCAAACCTTGACTCAAGGAGAGGAAGGAGGACTTAGATAGGATGCAGCTTCTCATTCATTCTTCTGATCAGCTGCCAACACCTGTGCACTTTCATATGAATTAACCACCCTCAATAAAGCAAAACTGCCAGCAGTGTCATCCTCACAATGCTCTTGCTGAAGTTGTTGAAAAATACTTGTGCATCAAAGCAGTTGGTAAAGCAAAATAATTTTTAAATCAGTGAAGGACAACAGGAATATGAAGGACACCATCAATATAATTTTGAAAGAAAGCTTTAACATTTTACAAATATCACAAATTTCTGTCCCACCTCTGTAGGTACTATATTAGAATCATAAACAGTATTAATACATGTTATAATAAGTGTCTCACTGACTAGTTCTGATTCACAGATTTAGAAAAAAAGCTGAGAAAATTATTAGATACACCAAGCAACAAGAATTTCTTCTGAGGTAAATAATCAAAACCTGTAAGTGCGGCCACGATGCCTCCAAGGTGGGCTCATCTTCTTCTGGATCAAATTCATTGCTGTCACTAGGTGGGAGAGTTCTGAAGATATTGCAAGATACCTGGAAAGGCAAAGAAAGGAGGATGAGATTCATTCTGCACACAGGTAATAGATTTCAGGACTCTGTATGTCTGTGCCTGCTCTATCCTCCATCACTTACACACTGTTTCTTTTTCCTGCTGTCTGACAAGGATCTTTAGCAACAACACAGGGCTAAGGAACCTGTCACTTTACAAACCTGCCACTAGCCTAGGCTTTTCTCCTTTCCTCTGATATCCCAGCATTACCCAGTCTACCACCATGTTCCAGAGGAGCCCACCAACATATAATTCCCAATCCTGATGGGCATCAGTGGGAGCCAGGACTGCTTAAGAGTTGTGGGAAATATCATCAACTTGTACTCCTAAGTGTTGTCATACAGCATTTGGTTATTTTTGTCTGTACAGAGAAACATTAATGATTAAGGTCTCATCTGTCAGCACTTGTTAGGAGTTGCCAGTGCTACTCACACATTAAATGCTTGGACACCTCATGCCAAGTACAGAACTTGGTACAAAATGAAAGCAAATAATAGTATTTGCTCAACACTTAGCCTACATTTTATTTCATGCCTGGCTCGCTTTGCTTAATCTTATTTAGAGGTACTTTGGTGAGACTGCCTGGCTTTGTGAGGTTCATGCTATCAGCAAAGACTGAGCCAGAGAGCTTTCCTGGGTTAATTAGAGTGCTGAATGGAGCGTACAGCTTATTATGCAGCAAATCTGATAAACTGCAAACATGCTGTAGGGCCCCTCTGCACTTGGAAGGTGATGATGTGCCTTCCTTGCTCTGCTCCTGCGCATTTGACCCATCTCTAAGCTGGTTAATCAAACAGCTGGGAAAAGCAGCATGTTATCCCTAATCCATACATGACCTCTTCATAGTAGTTCAGACAAACTAAGCTATTTAAGACACAAAACTAGTATGTTCTTCAGCATCCTTGTTTATTTTTTCCAGCTTTTTTACTCCTGTAAATGTTCTGGTCTGTAAGGAATATTTTCAGTATGTTGTCAATTTAGTGAAAAGGGCACTTTAAAGCCCACAGTTTAAATACAATCCAAATACTGATAAAATCAGATCTAAATAGGGTAAAGTTTTAGAATTTGCAAGACAAACAGAACAGATTCAGGTACTGCAGAAACAGAAAGATGAAAGAGGCAAGTGCGGGAAAGCACACGTGGTGCACCCCAGTGAGGGATGTTCACTGAACACACAAGAGTGAGCAAAGCAAACCAGGGAGCACAGAAAACAAGAGGCCACACTGGTTTGTGCTGGGACGTGTCCCTTCCTGCCACAAGAGGGTGTGTGCCACTGCACTTCCAGTCCTGCAGGCTCTGCAGGAGCCCCGCTCTGTAAAGCTCAGCACTGCTTTCAGCCCGGAGAGACTCAGCACTTCTGCAGCCTGAGCTGATGGATGCTGAGCTCCTCCTGCCCTGTACCCAGAGCAGCCAAGTGACTGCCAGCATTCAGCAGGAGAAGACCTTTTCCTCCTTTCTCCAGCCTCTTCCCCAACTCATTCCCTTCTCTCAAGAGCCCCTTCATGAAGAGACATTTCTAATCTCATGAGAGGCCAAATAACTATTCCAGGAATACACACACGTTACAGTTTGTCTTTCCTCAGGGATTCCCAAGCTCCTCCTTCTACTATCCCCGATATGAAAATGCAGGGAGAGGAGGAGAGTGATCACAATTAGCAAGATAGAGTTTCTGTGGTAGAACACAAAAGAGGATAGACAGCCCAAAGGATCCCCAAGTAAAACGTGGGAATTGTACCTTGAATCCAACCATTTGGGATTCTAAAATACTTACTCAAGCATTTTTGTTAATGCTTCACAGTCAAAAATCCCAGCTCTCTCAGAATTTGGATCAAAATAAGAAACTAAGAAAACCAAAGGCAGCTTTTTCCCCTTTTCTGCTTTAAATTTCATTTGAAACAGTAAAGAAAATGTTCTGCAAATTTAACTATACATGTATTATTAAAACTTGTACCTACAGATCACTCATCAGTTGTTTTGTTTAGAAACTGGAACAAATACTGAATTATGGCACAAGCAAAACCTGCAAGGGAAAGTACATACTTTCAGAATGAAAAGCTAAACAAAGACAAATTCCTGTAAGACTCAAATTAAGTCAAATCAAGCCTCAAGCAGTTAGTGCCAGGACCTTACCAGCATGACAGAGTATGAGAGGTTCAGCAACAATTAGCTGAGTTCCAGCACAGACACCTGGATCCTGAGCTTGGGACAAAATTAGTATGATCTCTGGAGAGTGCCTATTAAAAAATGCCAGTCTCAAGGCAACTCAAAAGCAGGGGTTTTTGCATAAGAAAATTAACATGCAGGAGTAAATGCAATGCAAGCTAGAATATGGTCCTAGTATGCAGTTTGGTCTCTTTAATTTTCTGGTTTGCATTAGGAGTGAAGATACGCTATGTGGAGCCAAAATGCAGACATTCTCCTCAGGAGAACAGACAGAACAGGTTGTCTTTAAGTGATTTCCCCAGGTTATCATAACTTTAGGAGATAACATGTGCCATTACAGTTACATTAATCACCACAACACAGCACGATAGCTCATTTACATGCAGTGCCAATTTATAGCACACTTATCTAAATCAGTAGCCTCTGGGTGGTTAATGTTTATAAGCCTCTAAGGGAGAACTGAAGGCAGTAAGTCCCTCCATGCATGAACTGCCCAGCTGTATGTTGGAGACCCTGACTGCCATCACATCACACAGGAACACACCACACTGGGTCTGGAAAGACTTATTCTCAGACAGGCATAATGCAGCTATTTAGAATTTATCCCTGGGCCCAAGCATCATGCCAGAATTCCTTCAGCTGGATAGCTGAACCATTTCTCTCCTGACCTTTCTTGGATCATCAAGCCAGAGGACATCCCTGCCAGCCTGCATACACAATCCCCAGAGATTCCTCTCCCAAAGCCAACAGAAATGACTATGGATCAATACTGACTTCCGTCTGCCACTGATTACCAACGCCTCCAAGCACAGATGATCCTTCTGGAAGGCAAACCAGAACTCTAATATTCTAGAAAGTTGTATCAAGACAGATGTCCCTTCTCTGTCCTCAAAAACACCTGCACCTTCTTCCCCATGGCTGCACCTTTCAGAAGCACACACCAAACTGGGTGTACAGCTTCTCCATCCCGCAGAATCCGAACATCCAAGCGCCAGAAACCAACTTAACAAGCAGTTAAATTTACCCCTTGGCAGTGACTCAAAAACATCCCAGACCAAAGTGGAAATGCTGAAATGACAGATTTCTAGACTGGAGATGCACAGAAACCTCTGAGCTCTGTGTCAGTCAGGCACTATCCACAGAATCAAGGAGTGGTTTGGATTGGAAGTGACCTTTAAGGTCATCTTGTTCCAACACCCTGCCATGGGCAGGGATGCCACCCACCAGACCAGGCTGCTGCAAGCCCCATCCAGCCTGGCTTTGAACACTTCCATGCACAGGGCAATCACAGCTTCTCTGGGCAACCTCTGCCAGTGCTTCACTTGCCTTCTTCATAAAGAATTTCTTCTTAAGATCTGATCTAACACCTAACTCCAGCCAGATGCAAGACAAAAACTCTCCCAGGCAATTACAAGTCAATGTCAATTTGTTAAAAACAAACAAGACAGGGAATGCTGCTCTGTACCCTCCCAGAGAGTGAGATGCAATTTCTGAACAGATCTGATGTTTGGTACCTGGCAATGAAGACCACAAAATTAGGAATATACAAGTAGAAGCCTCAAGCTTCAAGAAATCTTTTTCACCACATTTATATTTGAAACAACTTTTAGAAAAGAAGGTAGTAAGAGGCTCAAGTCTGAAGTCAAAATTCATGTTTTGAGAAGTCCTCTCTCTGCCCCTCACTGGAGTGCTAAAAAAGTGACGACGCTGTAATAGAAACACTTCACAAATTGAATTGCAGCTGAGCACTTCTACTCTGTGCTGTTTGAAACAAAGATTTTTATCAGTAATAGTCTTCCTGAATGAAAGCTGAAATGAAAACAAACACACACACTGCAAAGTTTAATGCATCCTCTATATAAAACCAGGATAACTGGATACCCATTTAGCTTACAGGGAACACCTGTTCTTCAATTAAAAATATGGGGAATCATCCAAATAAACCCCATGTGCATATAAAATTGAAACCCAGTATCTCTGCTCACAGTGTTTAAACTGCTGTGCATAATAATAACATAGAGAAGCAATAAAATGTAATTAAGTCATAACATGAAGACATTCTAACCTGGAGACAACACTGGCCCCTGGAAAAGACACTGGGCTTGTCCTTCTGAAACCTATCTGCATATGTGGAGTTTTTTAATATCATTTAAGGATTTACATATTCTAGAGCCTGAAGCAATGACTGCAGTCACTCAGCTATAATCTCTCTATAATACCCGCTGAATTGTTCCCAGAAGTTTGACTAAAGAACATCTTACAAAATGTAGTATCTAATTTTATCTTGAAAAGATTATAAACTGTCCCACCAGCTCTCTTTTCCTAAAGTTTCACTACTAATTTAGCTACAGCACTGTTGCTGATCTCAAGGTTGAATCTGCCTAATATACCCTGTTGGCTCTTGTTAAACCACCAGATCTCTTTTACACCTGTATATACATTTGCATATGCAGTATGTGTCTATCTATAGATAGGTATTTTTATATAGGCATGACAACTCTCAACCTCTGTGTCATTAAATGGAAAAACAAAGCTCCTAAACCCAGGCAGTTGTTGGTTTCTCTGTTTGTTTTTAATCCTGTGATTATTTTTGCTTCCTTCCTTTGACCTCCCACCTGTGCACAAGTGCACTGGGGTATATATAAAAAGCCAGACCATCTCCCTCTTTTTTCCAGAATGTTGTCATATTAATTTATCAACATTCACTTCTTTGAACAGTGCAGCATACCAGAAATTCATATTAAGATACTCGTGATAAGCAATCCACAATGCTCAGGTTCTTTTCTGCACCACTGCTTGCCTGAATGAATACAGTCTTTCAGGGCTTAATATTATGTGCCTTCTTTTGCCCAGCAGCATTACTTTTGACTTGGCTGCTTCAAAATGAACTACACTGGATTGTGAACATAGTCAACAATCCAGATCACAGGCTGGGGGGAAAATAGTTCTTCTCATTTTCCCTTGACCTTTAAGTCTTCTAAAAATTCAATCAATAACCTGCAAGAATTTAGCTCTGAATCAGGGCTCCTAAACTTGTTAGCTTACCATCACCCACTTCAGTGGTGGTAGCAGCTTCCATCCATACAGATGAGGAAGCAGCAAACCTGAGATCCTGGGGCAATGCTTCTCTTGGCAGAACTACAACAGGAGCGAGTTTGTAGGACAAAACAGCTGGTGCTCAAGTGCAATGTCCACATCATGTGTGTATAGAGGAAGATGCTTTCTAGTGATATCTTGTATTAAAAAAAAAAAAAAACAGTAACTATACTGTTGCAGTGGATGCTTTGCCCAAAATAAACCCAATTTACAAACCCTGAAACTTCTCAGAGAAGCACAGAATGATTTGGGTTAGAAGGGACCTTATAGGTCATCTAATTCCAATCTGCCCTGCCACAGGTAGAGACACTTTCCACTAGACCAAGTTGCTCCAAGCCCCATCCAACCTAGCCTTAAACAATTCCAGGAATAAAGAGGCCACAGCTCCTCTGAGCAACCTGTGCCAGTGGCTCATCAACCTAGCAGTGAACAATTCCATCCTAACACATAATCTGGCCCTGTCCCCTTCTAAATTCAATCTTGCTCACTCTAACAAGAATCAAGGTGGATTATTACACTTTGGATCTGAATCAGAAGTGCTAGCTCAGCCCTCAGACCAGGCAGCAGCCCTGGGTACAACCTCCTCACTGTTGGGAACTGGAGCTCTTCAATTCCACTCTAGGTCACCTAGACCCAAATTATAACTGGGTACTCCACCAGTAACCCCATTCATCACTATCTCCCTGTAACTAAGTTCTCAGGTGATTCAATGGAAGAATTATTTCTTTATTGTGTGTCTAGGTAATTCTATAATATAGTCTGGAAAAGCATAGCAGTAACTAAGTATGGAAAAATTTAAAGCACAGTACCAGCAGAAAGAGCGCCTCACCTCTAGAACAGGCAGGTGATCAAGTGAAAGCTTGCCAATGAATGAACTTGAACTCCAGACAGCATCACAAAACTCATGCTGTCCTGGACTCCAAACTAAAGAACAGAAAACACAATTCAAAACTCAGGAAAACAATCCCTCAGAAAAAGATTAACACTGTGCTTTTCTGTAGACAAAATGCTTTAAAGGTACTTAAGAGATGACACAGCCAAAAGAGGGTGTGGGGATGTAAAGGTCCTTTAACTAATTTAATAAATAAATAAATGAATACAGCTCAACTGTTTCTTGAACAAGAAAGGGTTTTTCCAGTTTATTTCTTTGCTTTAGATCTAGTCACTGCACTGTTATGCAGATAAAGCCTGACAGATGCAAGGCCTAAGTAACCAACCACAGGAATAACAGATATGGGTAAATGTAAATGCAGACTGTCCAGAAAAATTATTAGGGACAACTGCTGCAAGAGGAGCTGCCTCCAACTGATTTTTTGAGAAGGGCACAAAACATCAGAGCCTCTTCTTTTAATAAGCATTGTACATTTAATACAAGCTAGGTGTATAAAGAATGTGAATAAAAAAAAATCTAACAAAAGTATTTGCTAGATGAATCAAAAACATCCCAAACATCAAAAACAAATAATGCATAAAAGAAATGAAGGTTAGATTCTTTTCTTGCTTCTACAGAATTGATAATCCTTAAATTAAAGAAAGAAGAACAGAATTTAAAATATTATGTGATTTTTAAGTGGTTTTTTTAACAATAGCATGCTTTCTCCATTATGGCTGCACCTACATGACAATTTTTAATCAAAAAACATTTGGGGGGGGTGATGGGGGAGGATCAAAGGACATTGCATTTTCCTTCCAGCATTTCAGATGGCTTCAAAATCTGTTCTACTTCCACGGAGTCAAGTTTGAAATGAATTCCTAATATTTTACAGAATTCCTGAATTTATACAGGAAGGGGTATGATTTGTCAATTCTTGTGAGAGTATAGGATTTCATTAATTTCCCTTAAACTTAAAATGACATTCAGTATTATATTTTGAAAGCTAATGCAAGAAGCAACAGGAACATACACACAAGTTTTTTGTTAAATCAAAAAGGTAAGACTGAATATAGGTGGACCTGCAGAAAAATCTCTATCCAAGAACATTTAAATACAGAAACTCTGAAGATGTCATACTTAGTCACAAGACCCTGCTAAAGCTATAGAAAATATAAAAATCATAATGCCTATGAAGTCTAACAGCTAGAACACTTCCTAAAAATAGGTTCCTCAACATACTAAAAAAATCATGGCTTAGCAAGATATTCTTTATGTTTAACGGGTCTGTCACAAACAAACTCCTGAACAGACTCTGCCCTCACATCTGTTGAGACAAACCTCCAGTAAAAACTAATGCAATCTCTCCAGATTTCTGTCAGTAGAAAGGAGATGAGAAAAAAGAAACCAAAGCCAAACCAGAATCTGACCTTTAAAATGAATTTTTTGTGTTTATTTGGGTATTGATTTGACCAAGTTTCTTTCCCTGTGTTGCTTAACACGGCTTCTTCACTACATGACATCTCCTATGATGTCTCACTTGGGCTGCATAGAAATTACATTCCTATTTTACTCAATTTGCCATTACAGAAAAGATAAAGATGACAATGGGAAGCCAGAGGCATTTCAGCACTTAGAAAAGAGAACAAAGTATCACCACTCCATTCTAAAAGATGTATCTGAAGAGAGTTTCATTACCCATCTCCCGTGGGCTGACAAACACACACTGATGTTGCATAAACGTCAGGGCTCAGGTCTGCAATTTCTAAAGAAGCAAGCAGGAGAGCTGAAAGGTCGCTCCCCAACAAAGAGATTCACCCAGACTTCTCAGTTTAACAGCTTGTCAATTTTTTTCATCCATTTTTTAAATAAAATGGATCAGTTTCCTCAATCTATGTCTTAACATTCATAAAACACAAACAGTTCTACCACATACACCCTTCAGGATACCACAGATAAAAACAAACATTTATTTCATTCAACTACCACTGCTTAATCTACCAGCAAAATTCAGTATCATTAGTTTAAAGCCTCCACATTTTGCTCAGACAGGAATAAATTTTGGATTAAGTGTCTAATTATTGGCTCATAAAGTCATATTACTGGCATTTCCTTCTTAGCAGAGTGTGGCTTAATTGGCAAGGCCATTTTTCCTAAGACTTGCCTAATTCTAAAGAATGTCATTTGCCCCTCTGAACAACACATCAAACTGCAGGGAAGCACACTGAGCAATACCCTCCTGAATAAATCTGTTCAGCTCATGGCCATTACCACAAATCCCAACTGTTCTCCCCATCAACTGATATTGATGACATGGATGAGGCCTCTGCAACTTGCTTTGGTGGTCATTAGGAGATTCTGGCTTATTTGATTTTTTTGAATAGCAAATAACATTCCAGACACTGTATCAAGCTATAGAGAGTGATTTAAGGAAGCAGATTAGCACACAGGTTGACAAACAGCCAAGTGGTTTCACATTTAGCTATATACAACATCGTATCACATGCTCAAGAGAAGAAGATGAAAACATGTGATGTTACAAGCATGGATAAAGCTTTTAATGGCATAAATTTTAGATGGTCGGCATGAAAAACATCTGTAAGTTACCTAGCTGCCACAAATTACTTTTTCAACTCCTTATATTTTAGAAGCAATTAAAAATATCAGCTCTTCTGAAGAATTCTACTGGAAAATTTTTCTTAGCCAAGTATATCTAGAGCCAAAATCTTTTGTGTCACTAACAGAGATCATTAACACATACATACATTATAAAACCTTAAAACACAAGAAGTTTTTTCCACAGATATTACTTTATTGAACATATGTGATATAGATGAGAAAACATTTTAGCTATTAACCCTTCTCTATGACTATTACACTGACTTTAATATTAACTTTAAAAATATCAGTTTTAGACTGGTATGCCTTTTTTTTCCCTCCTGCTCCTGGATGATGTTAAAACTCACAATAGAACTTTTTTTCCCTTCACCTCCAAGTCACAGTAGCCCAAAGGGACAAGCAGGAAATATTAATTCTTAGATTCATAAACACTAAACATAACAGGGTAGAGATCTTTCAAAGGGACACAGAACAACTGCGCTCTGTTTTGATTAGTTTTAAGATCCTGGTCTTTCAATCAAAACACTCCCATGACAATTGTGGCAGGCAGGCAGTGGGGATGCTAATTTGGTCAGGACATAGATACTGGTGTTTTCTTCACTATCATGACAGGTCTGAGACTGTCAATGTGACAGCTCCCTTGTGAACACAGCTGGAGACTTTGGTGAAAATCCCCAAAAGCACATGAAGGTGGTAGCTGCACTGATGAAGTCCATTGTGCATATTTAAGTCTGTCTCAGTGTATGATTATGGGCAAAAAAACTGCCTGAAACAAGAACATGTTCTTACTGCAAAGAAGAAGTTATACCAAAAAAAAAGTGCTACAGTACAAAGTGATTAATGCCATCTCTTCACCAAGCAGTATGTGCTGAGAAGTTAATCTATATAATATTAGAAGAACTACCTTTCCCTCTAGGGCCTGTGTAACTGTTCTCAAAGTGATTAAGAAGTCTTGCTTTTATTGGCAAAGACTATCAGGAAAAACCAGCACTTTTACCACAGTCTATCTGCAAAAAAAGCAAAACACCTGCAAGCCTCAAAAGCCCTGGTGATGTGGTTTAGCAGAAACACTGCAGCAGCATTTGTTGGGACCACTGACAGGAATCATTCATGCCCCTGTTATGGGCTCACTCACAAAAATTCAGAATCTCAGCACTGCATCCTGTTCCCATGGAATACAACCACCAAAGTGGTTTTCCAGCTGCACATGCACCAAGAACACCACTGCTTGTGACAGGAATAATCAGGGGAGTGAGTCCAGCTTTCAGCTGCTTACACCTTCATCAAAGTTCAAGCGGCTGCTGCAGGCTAGAGTTTTATCCAAAATCTAAATTACAATTCACAATTACATTTACTTAAAATTTTCTCAGGAAATTCTTTAGGGAAAAATCATGGTTGCTTCCTTAAATACGTAGGCATCTTTTTCCTTTTTAAAAAAAATCAGGTTTGGGCAGTCAGGGGCCACTGGGTAGGCAGACACAGGACATGAGAATATTCACAGTCCTCCCCTGCTTCAGTATCCCAGCACTGAAGAGGAAACAGCCTGGGTTCAACACCACAAATGCAAAGTAGAAGAAAGCAGAATGAAGAAGGGCATGATGCAATAAAAGGAAAAGATGACAGAACAGATTTCTATCAAAAAGGATCTAAGGTGAAACTGGAATTTCCTAAGCAAAGCACGATTAGTAAATATCTGTGAAATCCACTGGAAATATCCAGGCTGTATCTTTATTTCCAATAACTCCTCCATATCATAGATACAGACTATATTTAAAGAAATTATTCAAAACCATGCTTTTCAAACTCTTTAGGCAATACATCATTTCCTTAAGTTAAAAACTGTTGTGTGAATCAATACACGATTCAAATACAAAGTGACTGCAGGGACAGTAGGACATGATACCAAAGGGGTTTTACTTTACTGTTCAAGATCACATTGTTTCATAGATTATTATTTATTATTCAAGTTGAACCTCATAAACAATTACAAATCAAATTCTTCTTGCTTCCTGGGGCCCAATCTAATGCAACACTAACTTGCAGAGCTTTTATTCAAGAGACGTTGCTGCAGTAAAATACCATAAGGAAAGTCAATGCAAGAATACAAACTCAGTAACAGAAATGCTAAAAAAAAATTTACCAAATCCTCTGGGGGGGATGAGTTTGGAGGCATCTGCTACACACAGAAAAATCCCTCATTTTATTGAAGTTACCTCTGCATCAACATCCTGTCTAGGCAAAGGCTGTGCTATACTTCCTGCATCACAAGGGGTACACATTAGATTAAACTAACATTAGCAAACCATTTAAATACTACAGTGCATCACCAGCAGAAAAATTCTGAATTCTGCCTGGTATTTGAATGGTGCATGAGTTCAAATTCTGAAATAACACAGCAAGCAGTTCATTCACAAGACTGGTCCAGTGCAGAAGGGGACATGAGAGAATGAGAAAGAAGGGAAATAATCTGATCTCATAATTATAGGCTTTCTGACAATGCATACACACAAAGAAGCCATATTAAGATTTTTTTCATATACCCTCAATTCTGGCTTTTTCCTTCATGATTAACTTCTTGATGGCTCTGTCAGAATTTACAGGTATTTTTAAGAGTATTACAGACAAGCAACACAGCATGTATCTGTGTGTCAGAAAAGAAGCAAGGAGCATACACAATGCAATGCAAAAACTATTCATGTTTTTCTTCTTGCAGCACATAGCCAGTGGATTCCACAATCACACAGTACTGTTAGGAAACTGTCAAGGCCAAATCTATATTTAATTAATTGCTTTCTCATTTAGAGAACAGGTTATAAGGGTTCTGTTCAGTAGCACAGAACAAACACTTTAAAGCAGTGATTGATTTTGTCAGTCACAATGAACATTCTTCACCATACAGCATCTGGTGCTGTTTCCATTTTTATAATGAAAACACTATTATTTAACAATTTATATATACAAGATATGGCTTTATAGTTGAGCAATCTTGCTCACTCCAACAGCACCTGCAATGAATCCACATAACCCAACCAGGAAATTATCACAACAATCATATACAACATTTTTGGCATTTATTATTTTAATATTATTATCCATGCATACTTTAAGGTATCTCCACCTAAAGCAGACACCCAAGAGCTTGGAAAAAGTTCAAAGAAAGATAAGAAATTTGCAAAAATTATTCCATTATTTATACTGGGAGGAGAGGGAAAATAGATTGGAGGAAACATAAGGAACTCTAATTTAATGGCTACTGGCTTTCTCTATTAGGAAACAATCCAGGTTTCCTTTCATACATTTGTGATGCTATAATAACCATAATCTACTTGACTTTCGTTAAAAATATATAAAAATTAATAATTTCATCTTTGGAGAATTATCCCCAAGCAATGCCTATTAAATCCAAGCCAAAGGCATCATTTAATCCACCTATTCCAGGGTTCAATTTCGCCCACAGTGTGTAACTGGAAGTGCAAGTGGATTTAAAAAGAGACCATGAGAAAGAAAGAACTCACCATTCTAACTACTTCAGGGTAAGTCTGCTCTGTCAAACAGCCTCTGCTTATTGTAATGTAGTCCACCAGTTCATTAAGAGTGGAGCGCTTGTATTCTTTCATTTTAAGGTCTGAAAGCGTGTCCATGAAGTCAAAAATGACACAGCACTGTTGAAGTTTCTTTAGGAACAGTTCAGGCTGCTCTGAAGATGGAACGTCTATGAAACAAGAAAGGAAATCTTTGTGAGTCTGGCATCTTATTATACAAAACAGGATTACTTTTTGAAGATCAATTTCAAAGGAAAGCAGCATTCATACAATTCTTGTAAAACAGAGCTCAGATTAACAAATGAACCACTTACAGGAACTGTATTGCTATTGTGTGCTTGAGATCTTGAATGTATTGTAGAAGGAATTTAATCATCAACTGCTATGAGGAAAATAAAGTTCACCAAGAACTGAAGTCCTGGCTGAAGTAGAGAATGGAAACACATCAGCACTCGAGACTTAATTGTACAATAAACAACTACTTTGGTTGGAGGCTGATATTTACCACTGTTAACTTCAACTCCAAAGAATGATGGAAGAACTCTCAAACACATCAAGCTTGATTAATTTGTATTTCTAAAAACACCACATCATTTATAATTCTGTATGAATATATATGAATACACATATATGAATACACAGCTAGACCATAATTCCACAAACAAGTTTTGGGTTTCAATCATTATCCCTACATTGACATTTCCCATAGCAAAATCAATTTCACTGAAATACAGTGAGGATTTTTTTACTGTACTGTGAACACATAACATGTATACATAGGAACATTTTCTCAAAAAATAATGTGCTTGACCAATAAAGTTAGTAGAACTCACTACTTTTGCTCTGTTTTCTTAATTCCCAGCAAATGAAAAGACTTAATACAATAATAAAAGGAATGTCAACTTCTTAGTTGTTGGTTACTTTACGAAATGCATCAAAAGAATAAAGAGACAACTTCATTTATCCATTGTTCATGTACACAAGAGGATAGCAATAGCAGAAAGCTGCAGAGATGAAATCCACATTTTTACGCTGAAGATCTGTCCTCAAACTAGGAAGCACTTTGAAATACCTGGTTTTATTTAAGGCACCAATGACTGGCTCAGCAGCAAAATCCATTAGTTGACCTTCCTGAGCTCACTTTAAAAAAAGCTTTAATAGTAAAGAATTTATGTTTATTTCTTAAAACCTGGACTTCTAAAAGGTCAATCTGGATGGATGGAAGATGGAACTGCTCATTGCTGACAGAAGAGTAAGTCATAGTAAGGAATACTTATTTGTATGATACTTCTAAGTAGTTTTAAGGCTTAAGTACCACAAATCTGTTTTGCTTGAACACAGTGCTTCAATTTAATTAAAACCAGCGCTTAAACACTAAAAAGAATTGCAGTACATGGATTGCAGTACAAATAAAGATGCAACAGTTTGTTCAACCTGTTTTTGTTTACAGCACTGAAGTAGGGACAGAATTCAGTAGGGAATCTACATGGGAGAAGAATCCTCCATAAACACCTCTGGAATACTGAAGGTCCCAAAACCAGGCACCCTGAAGCCAATCCACTGGCCAGGTCTCTCTCACACATTCAAACACCTCAGAGGAGGCAGAGCTGAAACCTAAGACGGGCCAAGGAGACAGTGAAACTCATTAGCCTTCACCCACAACAAAAAAGATTATTTCTATACACGACCTTTCTAAGGTTACAGACCTACAGGACACAAAGGGCCTGGGGAAACAAGAGTTCTGTGACTGCTCTCTTGACTACCTGCCTTCAAATAACAGAGAAATGAATGTACTTCAGAATTCACTGCTATTAACAAGTAAGCAACAATTAAATGATGAAAAATTTCTTCCAGACTTATACACAGGCTGAAAAAAAAGATAAAGAAAGTGCAATTGGTTAATTTTCAAAAGCTTTATTTTTAAAACTTACACTCTTTCTTCTTTATTACACCTATAATCCACCACAGACCTTGAAAATATTTAAAAGGTATCAATACAATCTATGTTCCTACAGGACCATAATGGGGTTTTGGTTGCACTGTTCTACATGACTTGAACATGTTTGTTTTGACCAACAAGGACATTATAGTTAAAGAAAAACAGGCTGAAATCAAGTGGAATCCATTAGGATACAATTCAGCACAAATTAAAACCAGACTCGTATATATGACTCAAGACTACACTCATTTTAAGCAGGGTTCATATTAAATAAAAATTTTTAAATTATTAATGCATTAAAATAAGTCATAAAAGTTTGTTTTCTTTTTCTTTCTCCAGTTAAGTATCTGGAGGTGTGGGAACAAAACAAAAAATATAATTACATTCTTCTCAAGAAAAACCACTCTAAAACCCTTCATGAAATTCATGCCAGTCTGACTACATCAACAGGCCATATGAACCATAGGGGAAGCTAAGAAAAACCAAACCACAGCCAACCAAAAAACCTCCAAACAAACAACAAAAAAGCCTCAAAGCCCCACAGAATAAAACCCCACAAACCAATTGTTCTGGTCATATCTGCTTTTCTTTATTAAGCAAGTTGCCACTTACACTAGGGAATACAACCCTAAGAAGCTTCCCTCAGTAATTTTTCTCAATGTTCCTGGGAATTTGGGGTGCCTTGGGAACAGGGTAACACCTAATGCCAGAGGTTTTTTGTACATGGAAACAGGGGAAGTATATGAGAGTAAACATGCTTGGAAAATTAGGGGGTCCTAAGACAAGAAAAGAGTGGTACAAATAAATAAAATCAGTATTCCATGTTCCCAGCCTTCCCACACAGACCATGGCATTAGCTGCTTTGAGATTCTGGGGTGGGGGGGGTTCTTTTTCTGGAATTTGGGGCACATACCTACAGGCCCCACAGCAGAACTCCTGAACTCCTTAATGCAGCAGCTTGGAATAAAACACACAGTTCCTTACAGATGTTCACATTTGGCTGAGGAAAGACAGCAAATCCTTTTCTTCTCAGCAGATACTCAGAGCTTTCAATGCATTTTTACTCCCATGCTAATACACAGCCACACATTTAGGTCCCAAAATTTAATAACCTGCAGTATTACCATTGCATCTACTTTCACATAAAAGAACAGAAAATTGAGCAACCGCTCTAATAAATCTGTGTAAATACACATAATACTTTAATAACCTATAAAATAAAATCAAAGTGACACTAGTAAGCGGCAAGTGTGATTTATGTCATATACACAGAGGAGTATACATTTATTAAAACCAAAATTAAAAGCAAGATAAACTTCTGTTTGGATGGCTGTAAGAACTCCCCTCATTTTCAGGTCTTTGCTACAATTTAATTTTCAGGCTTGTCAGTTTTCTCTTCAGCCATTTAAAACTGTTCAGAGCTTTTGAAATACAGTGAGTATTCACAGACTCAAAGGAAATCGGCTTAGTGAAAGCATGTACCAGTACATCTGAATGCTGATTATCAAGACAGAATCAAAGCTTTAAACTCCAGGTTTTTATAAAGTTATCAGAAAACCTGACAGGAAGTGCTATAATATTTTTTTTAGACATGGACCAACACTTTTTACTGCAAGGGCTGAAGTACTAAAATGGCTAAAGCAATTCTGTTTCTCTCTTAATAGCCTTTTCCCAAAATAATCCTAATCCAACCAGCCCATCCCTTCTGATCAGTCTCTGCCTTCTGCATCCTTTTGTGAACTGAAGACATAAAAACCTGATAGCACACTTTTATTGCAAGTCTCTAACATCCATAAAAACATATTAACGTTTATATTACATTCACGTTTTAATTAAAGTCATTTACAAGTAACTCATTTTGGATTATAGGAAACAAACTATGCACCAGAGAAACTGCATGCAGGGAAGTGAGCTCTGCCTCTCCTCTCCTGCTACATGAACAACCAGCAAGGGGGAGGACCTGGATCAGCTCCCTGATCCACTCCTGCCTGTAATTTTGCAAAGAAGGATCCAGTGCTGGGAAGTGAAGAAGTGAAGGTGTAGGGAGGGATTGAGCTGCTCAAAGCAGCGTGGCAGCTGTGAGGAAAAGCCATGGGACTGCAGACACAGGGCAGTAAAAATCAGAATGAAACAAGACAAAATATGCAGATTATCTGTGAAGTATTAAAGCAGAACTAGAGGATGCTCACACATGCTACCCTTCACCCACGTATCAGGACATTTATGAATCATTAAAATCCAAGTGCTCTCAGAATAAGTACTGCTTCCAGTATATACATTACTGGTATTTATTAGCATGAAGATGACATTTGCATAGAGAATTAGCACCGTCTTCTTGTATGATAGTAAAAGCAAACACCACATTAAACACAAAAAATAAAAATACATACTAAAACCAAAGTCCAAAATGGGGAAGAGAGACTAATAGTAACATTTTTATTCACATTAATTTTAAAAACTTCCTTATAATATCTGAGAACTCTGCATTCAATCCACTTCTGAGATTGTTTCCTCTTTCAATTAAGTTACAAAATTTCAACTTTCCCTTTCGACTTAATAGCAATAAAGTTCCTCAACTCTTCTTCAACTTTATCTTCCAGTTACTAAGTAAACCTAGCACAATTCTTTTTCTAGTTAAACAAAATCTCCTTGTGACAAAAAATCTCCCAAACTGCTCCTGCCTTCCTGCCAATCACCAAATCACATTAAATACAAGCAAGCACTGCATCAAGACCTACCTGCACAAAGAGGGCAGTGGTGCATAAAGCTCTGCTACAGCTAACTCTCACAAATCACTATGAAGATTTTATTATGGAAGAAGGTACCTTCCTAGTCTTCATTCCAATAAAACTGGCACATTTGAATTTGAAAGCCTCTTGGTTTTCTTTGAGAAGCTGACTTCAAGAGAAGGTCTAGTGACACCCAGCTCAGAGCTTTCCCTAAGTTACAGTCCTGAAATACAGAACAACGACGAGTCTATAGGTCACTTTTCACAGCAGAATATTGGTCTTAACATTCCAAGAAGTACAAATGTTTGCCCTCTTTTCCTAACACAAACACCTCTTGAAGAAAAATAATCACTATCCTGATTGAATTGATTTAATTTTCCTAACTGGCTGTCAATATTATGAATGCTTTGCCATGTCACTAATCATTCATTTATAAGAGGTGCTTTTCTCAAAGCTGTTTTCCCAACCCATTCTCTAGACTTAATAATTATGCAGGCAGGGCAGCAGTTAGGCACTGTGTTCCAAATATGTAAAATCTAACCAATACAATTATTCACACAGCAATAAATACAGTGGGACAAACTCAAGCTGACTTTCCTGAGTGAAAACACTCAGAAAGAAAAAGCACAACATTACCATACCATTTCCAGCACATTCAAACTGCATGATTAGAAATGCAACACAGGACATAATCCACCCATTTCCTGATAATCACTGCCTCTTCAGCTAATCTGTCACAAAATTGAGAATTACTTCCCTGGCCATAAATTTGACTCCACTTAAACTGAGCAAATTCTCACTAAGTGAGAGTCTCCTGGGTAGTTCCACAGGGATCCTGGATCCACAAATGCCTCCACTGCTTACAGTACTCCCCAATATTTTCAGAGACATCATTTACTGGAGTGGGTATTATAAACTCAGTGTAGATCTAACATATCATTTGAGTGCCTTGAGGGCAGATGGGGCAGCATTACAAACAACACAGGCTACTCCTTAACAGATGTATTCTTAGTCATATAAACTGCCCGAATTTTGTAATGTAGATATATTAATCAAAATTCTGCCTTTACTCACATATGTGGTACCTCAATATAATACATGGGTGAAGGGCTACAAATTAACAATAAAAAGAATTTAATAAACAATATTTTTCAAAATTATATTTCTACACTTTATGAAGTTTCAGCTGAACCTTTTGCCTATTTCCACAGCAGGCACAGTGCAGACAATATTTTAATTTAATTTCTCTTCATTTTCATACAGCTCAATCCAGAGCCACAGCAGTCAAAGTTCCAAGGAAAAGACTCCTTTGGGCTATGGTTCATTACCCTGTGACCAACCCTTGTTCATTCTCACCAATGATGCCTGTGCTGTGAACATATTTCAACCTGGAAGTGAACCAAGACAACAAGCCTGGTTGTCAAAGCTATTTATGAGCCATAAAACATTAGTTCATGAACACTGGCTGCAAAAGGTTTGTATTAGTGCAAACTGGCACTGATGATGTGCACCCTCGAGTGAGGAGAGACTCCAAGGGACCCCAGGTTTTACAAGTTTGGGTGCTCATCACTGACCTACACCAGGAATCTGTTATGAAACAGTTTCGTCAAACATCTCGGATAATGATATGTAATCAAGGAAATACATGGTGGATAGTGAGAATTCCTGAGCAATTAATGGAAGACAAGACTGCCAGGGTATTTTGGTACACCAACTGGTGTCCCACAAAAATAGACTTATGAAATATTTGGTCTATACAGCATCCCTTACGCTTGGACTGATAATCACCACTCAGCAGAAACATGTCTCTTCACAATCAAGCAGCAACACCTTCGTTTTTAGGTAAACTGACAACATTTTCAACATTTCCCCATTAGTTCTTCAAGAACTGGGATGAGTTTAATGAAATAAACCAAAGACAGTCAACATTTACCTGGTTTACATGCACGTCCATTCAGACAAATATGATCCAGGTCAAAGAAGGTAAAAGAGAAGGTAAGGAAAATGATTCAAATAACAAGATTTCAGAGCAAAATTGATGGAAAAACAGTAAGTAGATGAGCATGCCAAAAAATTTCAGCAGAGATGGAAGAATGACAAAGAGGCTGTGAATATTATTAGACAGAGGGAAGTAAAAAGGTAGACAGAGGGAAGTTAAAGAAGGTAGGGAAACAGCATAAATTATTAAAAGATCAGGAGAGAGAGAATGAGGTAGACCAGGAGACTTGGAAGATGGAGGGAAAAAATGTTTGGAGAATATGTCCACAATTAAAGCTGAATATTTTAAAAGGAAAAAAACTGAGTAGCTCAAAGTGGTTAAGCAAAACGAGAATGAAGGAGTTAGAGGTTAGGGGCTAGATTTGATTAAGCAGACACATATCTGGAGGTTCTTGACACTCTGACATCTTTAATATATCCAATTACATTACTTGGGGTGAGTTTGCCTAGATATCAAATTAACACTTACATTTTTGCCCCAGGCAGATCGAAGGTTTTGTAGGTTGCTCTCACTCTCTCCCCCCCAATTTTTACTAACATTTCAAAAACAATTATTAGTAGTTTCTTTTTTTTTTTTTTTTTTTTTTTTGAGGAAAACAAGAAGGTGGCAACAATACACATAAATATTATTTCAAGCGTCTAAATTGCTAAATTGAACACACAGCATAAAGTTCCAAAAGAAGACAAAAATACTTTGCTGAAACACTGAGAGTTACTGTGGCTAGTTTCTTGGACTGACTCAAGTTTCTTTTACACTGGCTCAGAAAATTCATGCCAGTTGTTTTAAATAGGTTTTTACTCAATTGCACTTTCAAGTACAAGCTACCCTTCACTCAGCCAAAGTCACTGAGTTTGCTGAACAGTCACCAGAAAGAGCTGGTGCCAATGTCCTGCCACTTGAAAACACTGACCCGAGGCAGTGAAGAAGTTATCAGGATACTTTTGCCACACACTTCTGCCTAATACCATCCAGCATTACACATGAAACACTTAATTGTTACTTTTCAATGTCTTCTCCAAGAAGGGGAAAAAAAGCTCAATAGATTGTAAATGTTCTTTATTAAAAGAAAGAAAAAAATACAAAAAAATCCCCACTATTTCTTTTCTAAATTCTACATGTATATAAACATAAGCATCTTTCAGTTTGGTTTTTTGTTTGTTTCTTAGATGATTTATTGCTTCTGGTTTATTTCTGACATTAACCTTTTAATTTAGCCAGATGTATTAAAAAAACCAAAGCTGGGAGACAACACTAAAACACAGTACACTCAGCTCATGCTTTGCAACTCCCAGAGCTGTTAGAACATTCTTAGTGTAAGAATCAAAATATTCACAAACTCAGAAGAGCTCCCAAATTTTAGCACCATGCTTGGTTACAAACACAAGCCTGACTCGCCATGGGAAATCCTTGCAGCTGGGTTTTGTGAGGCTCCAGGATTAGTCACTAAGTGTTATTCCTTCCACCTTTGCTCAGCTCTAGCTGGTGGTGCCTCCAGTGCACAGCCCTCCACCAGCTCCTTTCAGCCCTTAACAGAGGAGCTGCACACCAGAATTAAAGTCAGGTTTTTCTGTAGACATTTGAATAGCAAAAGCTACAGGTAAAGCAAATGCAAAGTAAGCTGAACTCACCTACGTGCTCAACTTCTCTACCCTAAATCACATCCCAAAGAGCAGAGGCAGGAACACCGTGTAAACAAACATCCCATTTTCCAAGGGACTTCTCAAATATCCAATATAGAGCAAAGCTGCACAATGGTAGCTTAATGCTCCATGGAAATCACCCTTTCGTTTAAAACCTCTAACAGTTCTTCAAGGTGCTTTTTTAGTGTATTTTTAATTGCCTTGGTGGTCTCTAGGACCCTGCCATCCTACATCCATCCCCAAGTTCTTAGTAGAGCACTAGAACCCAAAACATCAATAGAAACACCAAGTCTCCACTCATTATTTCAACTTGGTCATGCTATGCTCAAATCTCTTATCTCGTATTTGTTTTCTGTTAATTTTAGAGAGAATGATTGATTACATTGCAGCTTCAGCTTTATCTTGCTACAATGTGTACAATTTTTTTTCATTGCAAATTAATGGTAATATTATGGCAGGACCAACCATTTATAATGAACAGGACACTGTTTCTGGTTTCTTAGATGGCAAAAATTTAAAATGTTTACAACTTCCAGGACTAAGAAACAAACGTTTGCAAAAGCCCCATGATGGCCTCCTGACCTAAGACAGAAGAATCCTTAAGAGGATTAATGTCTTTCTTTTGATAAGATTCTTACCAGATCACAATTTTTTTCTGCATGACATGAGAGGCCTGTGCTCTGTACTGATTATTCAATATAAGAATGATGATATTATAAATATAAGAACAAACACATCACAGCAATCTTACAGTTAACTTCCACCCTAAATGCAGTCACAAGGCAGTCCAGGATTTGCATTGCAATTCATTTCTTCAGTGCATTAAGTACATAATGAAATAATGATAAAATTATACATCTGTACATGCTTCCTGTAAGAATGCAAAACTTGTATCTTGCTTAGTAAGTGCTCTGAAACTGCCATCTGTCCAAATAAAATATGCAATATTCATTTTGCTTCAACTACAGAGCTGCTCTATGAAATTTATACTGAAATGCCCAGACGCTTGCAAAAAAGCTTGAACCAAGAGCACAGGAAACCCAACTCAAAACTCATATCCAAGCAGGCTCACAGCAAGTGCCAGAATTGCTGCTTTGCTTGATACTGACCCACTAATTTATCCCAGAAGTTACAGGAATTCATTCCCGAGTGAAACAAATAATTATGTGAGAGCTGTTCTACATACATAACCCACTGTCTAAGAGCTGAGGCTCATATTTTAAAATATTCACATTTATTAGCTTAAATAATATACATACATATAAAATATACATTCCTATAGTCCTGTTTATACATTGAGAAGAGTTTAATTGAACCCTGAAAACATGATTTCCATTCTCTTCTCATTTGGCAGTATAAATTGAGTCAGCAACATATTCTACTTTATGCTAATTTACCACAATAGTCTCCCAACATTTTCCAGTAACATGCTACACATCCCAACTGTTTGATCTCTCACTCCTTCCACAGAGGGGACAAATGTGTGCAATGGAGTAAAGATTTTATGGAACTGCACATCATTAAGGCACTATGTTTGTGTAAGAAAAGAATCCAGTATTTAGTAAACACACCCCGAAGTTATGACAAAAGATGCAGAAATAAGCTGGGAATTCACTCCAAAGTCCCCAAATGGACACAGTGAAAGCTCAACTTCTTACATGTTCTTATTCTTATCTCCTCTTTCCTGTATAAGCTCCAGCATGACACAACAAAATTATGGGGTTTGGCCTTCATTATTCATTTAGTTTTTAAAATTCTAGTTTCGGTCCACTGAGATGTCCAAGATGAGAATCAACACCAATCAACAACAAAATGATGGGGTTTGGTCTCCATTACTCATTTAGTTTTTTTAATTCTAGTTTCAGTCCACTGAGATGTCCAAGATGAGAATCAACACCTCGAGCTGGACTTGACATTATGCCAAAAGCAAGCTGGAGTTGCAGGGATGCTCCACCTGCAGCAGCAAGTCCCTCGGGGACAGCAGCCACCGCGTTTCCTGAGCACAGGAACAAAATCCCTGCTACATCCCAGCCACAGCAAACCCAGGAAAACCTGAAGGCACAGCCTGATCTGCATGCTGGGATAACAGCAGGGAACACCCTCTTCCATACTGCCAAGCCCAGTGCATATGTCTAAATGACAGAAAATAAATATATAAATCTACTTTATGTTGCTTTTGCAATTGCTGTAGAGCTCTCTCACGTTCCCTGGTGCACAGAAACACATTGCCATTCTATACCACTTCTACAGCAAGTTTTTGATCTTCAGATTATTCAGGATCTGGAACAACTCAGCAATAGAAGGGAAAAACACGACATTTATATAATACTCATCTATAACCTGTCAAGTTAATATGTGCTATGCTGGGTATTTTGTGTTATTATGTATTATCATTACATATGTCTATGTAAAAATAACAGCTATTCCTTTAGAAATAGGATCTTCTCCATCACAGAATGGCTCAGCTCAGTTTCAAAGCTATGTAAATGACAAAGTCATTTACTAGTAATTATCCACCTTTAGAGTCTACTGCTCTGTTATAACTAAACCAGGTATTTTTTGCTAGAACTTGCAAAATTGACTGACATAGACTACTAGGCCACTTTTCTCTCCTTTGAACAGAAACTTTTTATTCTGCTTCTTGAACCTAAACGGGATAGGCATTTTATCTCCCTAACATGGTTCTAGAGAGCAAAGACCTAATTTCAGAATATTTATATTTGTCTAAAGAACAACCTTTAGTCATCATGCAACCTTGCACTACCATGATGTACATGGACCTCTTTTCACAAGATCTTTACCTCTCACCTCTTCAAAAACACTAAAGAAAATAATGCAGGGGTTTTTAGGCAGAACATCCTCTACCTGCTTGCCTGCAAACCCATAACAGGGGGGTTTGTTCCTCAGAAATGCTGTCTGCTCCTGGACAGACAAATATATCTGATGACCACTGGGCCTTGGCACCTGAATTTCTATAGAAGTTACTTAGACTCTGCAATATCACTATTAGTCTACAACAGCATATTGCTAATAAAAATAAATATTTGACCCATAACAAATGCAAAGTTGTATATTTAATTCTCAGGAACAAGTCTGAGAAAAGCAGAAACTTTACAGACAAGGTTATATCATGCAAGTAACACAACCAAAGGTATAGCTCTGCTGGGCTTTGAGTCACTTTTCAAAGCCTTCTTAGTTTAGACTGTTACAAATACTAGCCACACATAACAGTTTAGGCATTAAATATAATTAAAACATTTCCTCTGTGGTTACCAAACAATACCCTTCATCATCAACTGCTACCCTCTCTACCTCTTCCAAGCTACTCATTAGTTCAGCTGCTTCTCTGCTAAAGATGATAAACTGAAATTAGATTTCTAGCAGTATTTATCCCCAGCTGTGCTGTGGTCACAAACTTCATCTTGAAGGTGGTACCCTGGCCAAACTGAAGTCAGGGAGTGCTACTCTGGTTCATTACAACTGTGATTACACCTTTGCTCTAATTGGCAGAAAGCTCATGGCTTACTAATGAATATAAAAAAGGAAGAGCAATCACATCAGTTATTCCACAAAAAAATTAATGGAGAAAAACTCAGCAAGAAAAGTGTGTGCTCTGCAGGTTTATACAAATAAAGGTAACTCTAAAAGTGAGGTGATCTAAACACACTACTGGTGAATTAGCATAACATTCTGCAAGCATTTTTATAGAGCCTTTGCAGGTACAGATCAGCACACATCACACATGCTTTGTATCTGTCCAAAGGAATACCCAGATCACACCTTCCCTGGCTTGCCTATACTTTTCAGAAAGCAGCCAGCTCACAACTAGTCCACTAGTAAGAAATCTTTAAGTTACACACACCCTCTGCATTTAAAATAGGACTTCAAGTGCTTCCCTTATGCCTTCTCTCTCTTCCATGAAGTATCAAATTCACTAATACATTATTAAATGCCAAGTGAAGTGAGCCATTCACAATAAAATTGAGTATTTATGTAATTGCCTCCACAGGACTGAGGTTTATCAAGAGAAGGCAGACAGCATGCTAGGTTCTCTTTATGCTCAGGCTGTACCAGTGGGCACATACACAGATGGCCCTTTCCCAAACCAATAGCCAACTTGCAGCCAAAGTAGGTCAGTGGGCAACAGAAGAGTTTTTAACTATACAAATCCAGCAGCTTCAGTATCCCATGAAAACAACAGGGCAGGAGCATCAAAGTTGTTGAGGTGCCAGGACTAAGTTGTAGCTGTAAAGGCTAGAGAGCAAAATCCCAGCCCATCCAGTTCTCCTCCCTGTACCCCACATGGCAGTTAATTATTTAGTCTCAGAGATGCCAGCAGTAGTCAACTAATTGCCTTCAAGCAAATCAACTGAAGCATCACTGGTGTGTGACTTACTCCTGCCTCTGACAGAGGCATTAATCTATCAATCCTGAACAGAGGAGCTAACAATCCAGTGAGCTGTACACCCACACCTCTGGTTCCTGTCATTTTCAGAGGATGCTACAGAGCCTGTTTCATTTTCATATCAATGCCAGCCTTATGCTCTTGGCAAATGGAAGCATGAGCCCAGCTCAGGAACTCCTTTGGCAGCAGAGGCTTGCTGATTTGAGGGTCTAATTTGGTATTGCTTTTTGCCATTCCTCTGGGCTGCTCCTACCTTTGCCTGTCAAGGAATTTCTCACAGTCCTGTACTACTCCTGTAACACTCCTTTCTGAAGGGTGCCTCTTTCTCTTGTTTCTCTCAGTCTAGAGCTGGAGCCAGCCCCCAAGCCAGCCCCCAGCTCCTCCAAATGCCATCTATTTTTACCCAGGCGCTGCCGTCTCATCCGGATGCTGCTAATTGGCCCCTTAGTCACAACTGGAAAAGTAACCTGGCTGAGTAACTCCTTCTGAGCTGCTGCACTGGGGACTCGGTGTGCCTCACGTTCACTCAGACATGGAAGCTTCCAGTAAATTTGTTCCAGGGTTTAACACAAATTAACCAGAAATTCGTTTCTAAGATTTTACAGCAGAGTCACTTACATACTTTTTTTTTTTTTAAATAATAGCCTTCCAGCACAAGATGTTTAAGGTTCTAAATCCTTAAGCAAGCACCATATAAAAAAAGACAGAACTGCAGCACTAGAGATCAACTTTACCCTGCCTATTCACCGTTTTTTTTCCCCCACATATTACCTACACCAATGTGCAAACTTGCAAGGATTACTCAAAAGAAATTACAAAAAAAACCATGTAAATTTAGATTTTTGAAGACTGAAGCAAGCAAAGACTATACACACAAAAAGCAACCCATTTTGAGGAGGGTGCTTTTCCACATGGACTTCTTTCTTATGTATGTGACACAGCCCAGCTTGCTAAACAGCTATAAAATAATGTTTCAGACATCTCAGTGAACCCTCATTTCCCAATCACTTTGCTAATGAAAAGTTGAAACATCTTCGAATTTCTTCCCTACTATTCTGTATAGTTATAAAACAAATTGGTACAAACAGGAAAAACAGACCATGAGAAAGAGACTAATTAGGCAGCTTTTATTAGGAAAAACATTGGGAAAAACAAATAACAAAATGACTTGAATTCATCCTAAATTATTTTACAGTCTTTGTAATACTTCATTATTCCACTAAAAAGCCAAATTTAAATGCTTGTTACTTAAAAGCCACTACTTTAGAAATATAGTACATAATTAGAAAATTGCCATTTTATTAAGAGAACCTGACTCATTTTTACTAATAGAGACTGGAATTATTTAATATTAATAGAACAAATCCCTTCTAGAAATTCTGATGTTACTACAGACAAATGCGTCATGTGTTTTTGACAACAAGAATGCAACTCTCAGATATCCTGAATGTCATCTGTAGTAACTAAAAGCAGAGTTTTGACAGGTTAGTAATTCTGGTTTCAGTTCAATACTGGCAGGATTGATACTATTTCCTAGGACCAAAGAGAGATCCTGTTCCACCTTAGGAAGACAGCTCAGGCTGCCAAGAGTAAAGGGAAGGACCTTCAGCTGTGGATCATTAAGAAACAGCCATTTAAAAAAAACGGATGTTTTGGAGAACACAGCATCCAGTAAAACGATGGAGCACTTTTTCCATGCTGGACTCAAGAGAACTTAAAATCATTTATTCTGTAAATGAGAAACTGAATGCTTCTGTGATGGTTTGTTTTGCTGAGAAAGGAACTTCTTTTCACTTGAAATAAAGGCTAAAACAATCTGCTTTAAATGGGATTTTGCTGAAAAGAAAGAACACATACAACAGACTGTAAAATCCTTGCCCAGCAAACCAAACCACCATTAGCTGGCACATCCCTTCTTCCCACTCTCACAAGAGTGAGGTTTGGCTGGGGTTATTTCTCTTTCTGAAGGAACAGTTCCATATGGCTGTGGACAGCCTTGCTCCTGCCTGAGAACTCGAGTTGATTAATTACAGAATAGGTGTGCACATCTCTGTACCTCAAAACCAATGAGGCATCCCCAGCTCGAGAGCATTCCTCTCACTTTTTCAACTCCCAAACCTTATGGTTGTTCATCAAAAATGCTGGAAACAATGTTTTGTAGTTTCTAGCTGTGGACACAACTGTGATGGGACAGACATGGTCACTCCTGGTTACATATTCCAACTCTCCAAGAAATGGTTCAGGCGTACCCAGGAAGTTTTTGCCCAGGTAAAGGTCTGATGATTTTCTCATAATTTTACAGGCGACTCCTCTCACCCAATCTCTGAGCCAGATCTCTCTCACTGCACACAGCCTTACCTGGGCACCCAGGCTGCCTTGGCCTAATGCAAAGTTTCAATCAGGATTCAGCGAGGAAGAGGAAATTTTAAAAGCTGCTTGTGTAATAAAATGGAAAATGACAGGTTCTTCTGCTTTGGGCACTACTCTTCCCACTCTGAGATAATCCTTCCTTGAGGCACCTGCACCACTTTAGGGCACTCAGGAGGCAAGTATTTACTCCTGGCCCTCCCTTCAATAGCTCAGATATCCGAGAAAAAAATCAAATTATTCCAAAATTCATCCAGCTTGTAGACAGATGTAAGCTCACACATATGCATTTTGATTAAAGTCACAGTAAGGCAAACAAAACTGTATTATTATACATTAACGTATTATTGTACAGAACGTCACCTGTTCAGGAATAAAATATTATCATTTCTTCACATCCTCACTATCTCCAAGGAACAGCACTTTTCTTCTGTTTCCAGTGTTCCAAAGTGCTCAGACTTTAAAAGGCTGAGGGGAAGTGGCTGAGCTCTCCAGCAGCAGCAGCACTCAGCACCTTCAGCTGCAGAATGAAAGGGCTGGAGCAGAGCTCCCTGTGCTGCTCTGAGCTCTTCCCTGCCCTGCACCTGACACAGCTCCTCCCATACAACAGGTCTGTCCAGTTCCTCTCTTCCCCATTCTGTGACTGAACAACAAACTCCCCTGCCTTTTCCCCCTTCCCTGATCATCCCACCTTTTTCTTGGCATCCCCTCACAAGCTGCCTTTAACCCTTGAATTTCTGTAAGTCTAGGATAACAATCATTAGTCATTTTCTTGGTTTGGGCTTCCTGAGCCCGTAAAGCAAACAAAAAACAACTAACAACAAAAAAACAGGAAGTTTATTTTCTCATTGTAAGTAATGAACTCATTGAAATCTTGGGAGGAAGAAGTTTAGAACGATTTCAACATGTTTACGGTGGACAAAAGAAAAACAAAACTACCTTATGACCATAGTAAATGTCTGGCTTACAGTACTTGAGACTCCTAATGTTTTCTTAATGTACACGGGGGAGAATACACAGGAGGTGTATGAAATTCCACTGGACTGATATTTTGAAAATAAGCTACTTTTTTATTATGCCTAGTAAGCAATGCTGATGTCCTTTCTTAAACCAAACTGAAACACAGTATTTAATTCCTATGAAAAATATTTAAGAACACATTATTGGTACAAACACTTCTGGATTTATAACTTTCACATAAAAAGTTTGAAAGCTCTAGTTCTGATTTATTTTTTAAGTAAATTTTACCTTTATTCTGAGCATAATTCTCTACCTCCAACTGGAGAAGAATTAACTCAGGCCCTGGCATGTTCAATGACAACTTGAAAATTTGTCTTAACTTCAGCAAAAAGACAGGCAAAAAATAAACTGAAAATCTCTCTTTTGGATTAGAATACAAATACAGTCCCTCTTAACATCCTTGCTTTATTAAAATGTTACCACAAAACACACCAGCCAGAGTAACACAAACATTAACACTCATCTTCCTTCACCTTTCAAATACTGAACCTGATTCAGCAATCCTTAATCAGACAAAGTGCTAATATAATCAAATGAGAATTATTTCTGGCCATCACAAAAACTGGTCTAAATTCTGAAATGCAGGAAAAACTGTTACAAGGTGGGGACTGATCCTACATTTCTTCAGTTCTCAAGCCTAGGAGAACTCTGCAGCTAGGATCAGGTTATATGATGATTTGATTTCCACCCACTGTCTCAAAGCTCTAAAAACCAGAAACAAAAGTATTATGTCAAAGCATTAGCTTCCCTCTGACTCCACTGCAATGCTACAGCAAGAAAAGATAAAATATTCTTAAATGGTATCAGCTGCTAAAGTATAACTTAAGTATAACTTAAAGTATAACTTTATAACTTAAGTTATAAACAAAATCAAAAAGTATCCTACTTGAAACTTGGAGCCTAAAACACAAACCACTAGAAAAAAGCAAAAAAAAAAAAAAAATAAATAAAAATCCCACCAAAAAGAAAACCCTAACACCATATCCTCTGTTTAAGCATGAAAATTTCACAATTAGTCACTCAAAACTATATTTCAGAAAATACACCTTTTAAGTATATAAGAAACTACAATAAAATTATTATTTTTTACAGACCTCTCCAAATTGAAGAGCGTTTCCTTCATTACATCCACAAGATGAATATGAAATTTCCTTCAACAAAGCACTCCAATTAGCATCCCTCCTTTTAACCTGAGTGTTTACTGAAGGTATGTTTAGAAGTCCAGCACCAGCCTGTAGTCTAATTCACTTGTCTAACGAGTGAATTATATTCATAACTGGATGGTGATTAACACTAAACAACCCAACGCTCACACAAACAGCACAGCAAATCATTCTTTTCAAACTGCCAATCGCTGAGGTCAAAACATTCATGCTTTTAAGTCAAATTACAATCAACTTCCTCCCCACCCATTCTATTATTTCTTATTCATGCATTGACAAGAGCATGGAAGCCACTTCACAAAAAATCATGGGTCTCTTGGAAGAACCTACACTATTTAAAAAACAAAAGAGGGAAAGGGCTTCTTGATTTTTAAAAATAAAATAAGAAAAAAAAAACAACAACCAAACAAAACCCAACCAAACAAAACCCAATCAAATTTAGTTTCCCCTTTGATTTGCTTTAGATATTTCCTTTTATCCTCTCATCATTTTATCCTTTATAGTGCTCAACTAAACCACCTTTAGGACCAAGCCAAATATTTGTTTTCTACTACACATTTTCTTCAGAAGTTATCCTGACTAATATAGCAACACTTTGAATTACAAGAAACTCACAGGACTCAGTTCTGGTCTCTGAAGAAATGTTAGGTTTAGAAAAAATTAAGAAGAAATTAAAAAATACTGTTTTTCACTTCTATTGGAATTCATGCTAGAGCCCCTCTTTATCTTTCCAAACTACATTAACGTAATTGAGTATTTTCTAACAAAATACTATCAACCTCCTTGAAATACCACTTCTGACAGCAGCAACAGCACAGGGAAGATAACACAGGGAAGGACTTGTCAGAGCTGGAGTTGGTGCCCGCAGCAAAGCTGCTGACACAGGTTTCTGCTTACCCAGGCTGGATCCTCAGGGCAGCTGTGCCAGGGGAGCCACGGCCATGGCCTGGCACAGGAGGCGGCTCCACAGCTCCTGGCTGCTACAACTCACTCCAGTTTTCCTGGATAAAGCCACGCCGGCCAGTCCTTTCATCATCTGCATAATCCCAGCCTCTCTGATTGCTGCGCTGTAATACCAGTGCCCCAGTGAGTTTTCTTTCCTGAATTATGGCCACGTAGAACATGACCAGGGCTGTGCCAAACAGGATGATTAAGCAGCAAAATACGAGGAGGCATGAGTTGTATTATTACTATTCCTATCTAGCACTTGCCACAGAGATGAGGGGCTTGTGCAGCCAATAGCAGCTGTGCACAAGGCAAGCTCCTCCACTCTGACTCGCTTTCAAAACAAGAGTAACTATTTCTTTTGAGCAATTTTATTCTTTGGTTGCTTTGACACTGAGCTGTATTGCATAAGTTTACAAATCTCTTCCTTTTTCAAACTCTACCTTGAGACAGCATTGGAGGAAACCCTTAAAAAGGCAGTCTCGAATTATTTTCAGAGAACAAGAGCATAACCATTTCTCAACATGATCTATTGAATAGAAATTCACTGATATAAACATTTCATATATTTAAAAATAGATCTATATCAAATTGCCGAAAATTTCAGATTCATCAGCACACTGTTTCATGCTTCCAAACTTCTTAAAAAATAAACCAAAAGGCAAGTTTTTAGGAGTTCATATAAAACAATAAAATATCCAGGAAACCTCATTTAACCTTGTTTTGCTTTCCTGTTTTTTTTGGATATATGAATATGTAAAGCATGACAATAAATTACTTCATGCTCCACTACCAAATTAGTTGAATAAACACTGAAAGCCCACACAGATGAATTTTCTGAAGCCATGAAAGATCACAATGGAGGGATGTGCTATTCAATATTCCCTAAGAAAGCATTTACTACTGAACTCCTTCCAGCTGACAATGAGGATCTCCAATGCATGGGGTATCAGCCCTGTCCTCAGCAGTAAACAAGAGGGGAGAAAGGGCAGGCAAAGATAGGTGTGCTCAGTCAGGAAGTGAGAAAATAGAAGAGCTTAAGCAGGATCCCAGTTTAAAATTACTTTAACACTATGGCCTTTCTTTAACCTGGTGAGGCTTGCTAAAATGTGCTAAGAAGAGGAAAAAGATCCGGTGAAGCAACAAAATGAGCTATGGATTTCAGTTAAAAATTTTTTAAAACCCTAAGAGTACAACACTCTTAGGGAAAAAAATTAATTGATTTTGCATAATAAAATCAGGAATTACTCTATTACATTAGAACAAATAATAATTAATTTTAAAATTTTATTCCTAAAGAAAAATAGACTTCATGCTCAAAATGAAGCAATACTGCTCCAGCCTGAATACCTGAATTTCACTAGGCACTTCATCATCTCTAATCAAGACTTTTTAAAATGTTCGTGATAGTCTCATTTTTGAAAAAACAGAAATAATTCAATCAGATTTGTTTCTATTAAAATAAAATTAGAACAATCTTTTAGTTACTTAGCTGTAATAAAAGCAATGAATCTTAAAGACTTAGCATAATGTCATGTGTAATTTTTATCTTGTTTTTCCTCAAATCTGACAATAATAATTGTTTTTAAAGACTGTCATTTTTATGCCGTATTACTCACAAGATACCAATGTAAAAGAACACTGAGAAATAAAGAGTCAGATTAAAAGCATCCATTAATTCTCAGTGCTCAACTGGAGACATCCTGATTTTTCTGGATGTTTACTCAGCACTGTGTGATACTCGGGACTAGCTCCCACCAAGTTCACCTGCACTTTGAGTCATCCTCCATTCTGTAAATCACCACCTCGTGTCTCAGGCTGAGCAGCAGAAACAGCCAGAGAGCAGCTCTCAACAACCAGCAGAGATTCAAAGAGCAGGGGAAAGAACAGAGGCTAATTCCTCCAAGGAAACATCCTACTAGTCTAACTCATGAAAACCTCACTTTTCTTCCCCAATTCCTTCCTGCTTTTCCAACAACTCTGACAGCTTCACAAGGGGGAGAAGCTGAGGTCTTAGAGCTGCAGATTTAGGAAACTGCAAGCTGGAAGAGGCTACCAAAGCAGGTAGTTTAACCTAAATGAAAACAATCCCTAAAATATCCTACAGAAGCAACCCTCCATAAATTAATCTGGTAACGTGTGCTGAGCTATAACTTCCCAAATTAAGAGTCATGACTTTTAGGAAACTCACAGAGAGTTTATCATCCATTTAAAGGGCTCCTGCCAGCACAGATTTTTCCTCACTATTAAAACCACATGGTTCCTGCTTTAGCTGACAGCATCAGTTCTTCTATTTAACCAGTATTTCCCCCCCATAAGACATGACCATATCTGCCCATGAGACTTTATTAATAGACCATTCAAAATTATTTTTTCATTATATTGGATAAGGCATTTTCTCTGGGTTTTCCATCTTTTAATGGGTCTACATCTCTCTTATCCTCCAACAGCTCCTGCAAGTTTGACCATGATGCATCCTTGTACTGATCTTAACAACGATGCCTCCATCACACCTCAGAGGAAACCAATCACCCCCATCTGCTCCGTGAGGATGACACACCTATACTCTGGTTAATAACAGATGCTAAAATGCCTGGTCATTCTCAATGATGAGAACACTATCTAGCTGTTACACACAGAGTAATCTGCTGTCTCAGAACTCAGCCAGTTTTGGGCCAGTGTTCACAGACAAGGCAAAAAACTGACCAAGGGCACAAACAGCACCCCTGACAAATAGCAAGGGACCACTAGGGGAGTTCTAAAGCACCATTTCATGTGGGCAAACAGGCACTCTTTTAGAAATACATTTTTATAACTCTGAAAAACACCCCTGAAATTTAAAAAACTGTATACAGCAATTTTAGCCACATTACTGCACAGTGTAGTAGCAAAAAAACAGTCAAACAACCAAGAATGTATTTATGAAAACTGAAAACTACTTTCTCTCAAAAGCAGAACTAGCAGGTGAGATAGATCAACACAGGCCCTCTGAAAAGTCTCTTGTCATTTTCTTTGCCTCACTTTAAAAGTGAATAATATCTTTTTTTCTTTCATGTAATTTTGACAAAGTCTCCTAGGTTTTAGTTAAATCTGCCTACAATGAAATGATCATTACTAGAATATGTAGGCCATGGTAAACTCCACTTTCTATTTAGATTTAAACAAGAGATTGTCATTCATTTGGATATTATTTTGTGGCTCAACGTGAACTTTGAGTGCAACATGCTGAAAAGATAATGTTATTCTCCAGTTTCTATAGCACCTGTTAGAAGCTTCAGGCACACAAAATCACATCTATTCCAAAGGTACAAAACATTAATCACCTCTTGTGACATTTTGCAAGTTAAGTATCTAATGTGCTCTACTGGAAATGCTTTGTTACCCACACGTGTGCAAACCTCTGCTTCAGAAGCAAAACTATCTCCCTTGAAGTTAACTATTTAATAGCCTGGCACAGAGATCCTCTCATCAACTCTCCCCATGGAACAGGTCACAAAAGGAACCCCACTTAGAAATTAATTAGAAGTTCATCCTCCCTCTTAACTACCCTGGTCCTGAGCAGTGGTTTCTTTAGGCCTTTTCTCTATGTTTACTCAGGCTGCAGAACACCTTCACACTATTGTTATCTCTCTTCTCCATACCTATAAGAGAAAATAACAAAAAATGCTGGGATACTTCATTTCATGTGTCCTGGACAGCCTCTCATAGGTCAGAAATGAAATGGCTAAAGAACCTTTAAATTGTGGCTCAGCAACAAGGTGAGAAACCATGGCAGCTCCCAGAAGTATCCAACGTGCAGGGATGCAGGGAGGAATGATGCTCATGCAGGGATGAAGAAAACTTCCCCTCTTGGATCATCCTTGAAGCCCTACACACACCTAGCAGAAAGCCAAGCCCAGTCCCACCACCTGAGTAATGATGCTTCTGGTCTTCTTAGGGTGCTCCCAAAGGCTGCAGCACAAATTAAACCCTTCAGGTAAACTTTCATTGTGTTATGGCTTAGAAAAATGCTAATTGTAACACTGAGCTTTCTGGAAACTTCAGAAAACTACACTCCACAGCTTTTAACTTCACAGCTTTTAAGTTACATAATCATGATCAGAAACAGTATTGTTCCCTTTGAAAATGAAGTTCAAAATGTTGCATAAACTGACATAAGTTTTTTGTTTTTTTTTTTTAATATAAGACAGGAGGAGAAAGGGCTCAGGGTTGGATTTCTTTTGCCCTCCCATCAAGAGGGAGGAAAATATTTGTAGCTGAACTCTTTTTTTTTTTATTCAATATGAACAGCAGATCATATCCAGACAGTAAGTACCTTTTTAAACTGCAAGTCCATTGTCATATTTATCTCACTAATTCTTCCAGTCATTAAATGTCTATTTTTTTTAGGCAAACCTATTAAACAGCTTCCTAATATTTTCAAGTAGTTTTGGTCCAGGTAGCATCTGCCAACCTCTGAGCTACATTTAGCATCCTCCCACAGCTGAAGCCTAACAGACTTCTCTATTGAGACTTAAATCAGCAGCCTCTTTGTCTCCATGCAACTGCTCTTTTACTGAAAATGGTATGGCAGCACACAGAGCACAACACAAATTTAAGCACTGAGGCTGGGAGAAAACTTCTTGTTGTCTGAAGGGGGAAAAAAAGAGTGAAATCCCACTTACTTCCTCACTGGAAAAAAATAAAATGCAGGCCCACCCTCCCTGCAGCCATATGGATGCCATCACTGTGGCAAAAGAGACATTTCAGCTTTCAGAATCTCACTGCCCTGTCAGCCAGTTCCCATCCCTTCCAGGGAATGGATCAGATGGGATAATTTTTAAGGGTCTGTACCAGACAAGGCCATGTTTTACATGGTAGCTTTTTTTTTTTTTTTTTTATAAAGGAAATCTCTACTCATGTAAATAAGCTTCCCTGCAATTTACATCTCCTAACAAGATTGTCCTAAATTTTACAAGTACAGTATACTGAAATTCCACACTAACTTTTTCCTTATGTTTAGTATTAGAAGCATGTGTTTTTTTTCAGTATTGTGCATATTGTTGTAAGAACAAATATTGGGACTGATGAGCCAGATTTACTCAACATTGCTGATCATCTTGCTTCTTCTAAAATATGAAACCAGAAGTATTTGTGTTTAACACCAGCTACTTAGAACAAAACAAAATAAATACTCGTGGACTTTGAACCCAGTCCTACTATGCAGTGTGCCTTCATTAACAAAAGACTTTGCTGTGCAAACCTGCCATTTGACATGATCATTATCCTTATTCCCCAAACACCTTATAAAATCAGATTATTTATCACTAGGTGAAATGACAAATCCATCATCCCCTAACAAACGGTACCTAATATCTTTATTAGACAAACACAGACACCTGACCTTTGATAACTGGTTTTATTTAAGGATTAAAAAAAAGGTTTTTTCAGATTTTCTCCTTCCCTTACTCTAAGGAAGCAATCCCACAGAAGCACTTTGTGCAATCCTTAGCAAAGCCAGCACCCCAAAGTGTTAAAGCCACCCTAAACAACCCCAGGACACATTCATTTCTCCCAGGACAGACTGCAAGACTCTTGTGTGGGTGCACACACCTCCTCCTTGAAGCCAAGGTTAAATTTGCTCCTGTTAATGCATCCACTCACTCCCAAGTGGTCAGTGCTAAAAAATGCACTCTGGTTTCTGCCTTAGTCATGCACACAAAAGTAAACATTTTGAAGTTCAATTCAACTTCACACAAGAAATATAAAACAGAAAATAAATCAATTCCTTTTACTTAACACTGTAGGAGATGCTTAAGATCAGCCAAGTGGGAAATTTCATCTTTAATTTTATCTTGTTTCTAGAGATGAAATACTACAAAACCTCTTTTTTACTTATTATTTGTTTGTTCCATAAGCATGAAAATATGAGTAGTGTTTTATTTTTTTACTAGCAATTTATTTTATCTATTTGCCAAAATCTATCAATCTGACCTCAGAAGTAAATTTAATCTTCCCAAACTTTATAACCTTAGATACCATCTATCACACTATATTCTCCTCAATTCCAAAGATTTAGTTCTGTAGGAGATAAAGTGGATTAAAGACATATTGAGGATTATAGATTATGCAGTTAGAACAAACACAGGCAAGTATTTCAAATAGCTGACCATACAAAAAGGAATCACATTCTGTTCTCAAGATGATATACAAAAATAGAAAGCACATTCCACTAGGAAAATATTTACTTAATAATTTATCATTTAAGAACTACTACTGTACAAATGAAAGTACAAAAGACAGCACACTGAAATCCATGTGAAGATACATATGTACAACATATGTACATATTACAACACATCTTCAGTTTCAATTGTGATTGGATGTACAAAGTTTACTCTATTCCAGCATGAATCGCACTTCAGTTTTCCCTGAAAGTCCTACATTTAAAACAGATTCCATTTTTTTTGGATAGACGAGGATGACACACACAATGCTGCCAAAAAGTCTAGAAATAAAAGGATAAAAATCTTCAAGTATCCAACTGGAAAGAAATGCCAGTGAGATATAAGAATCAATTTAGTCCAGACATTAATAACTTCCTTAATGATCTAATGATTAAAATAGCATATAGATAACATCTTCTGAGGATATTAAATAGAGAACTTTGAGTAGCAGTAAAATCAGAAATAATACAAAGGAACCTAAGCCTGTTCTTTACACAGCCAGAAATTAATGTGAAATTCAGTTTGGAAAAACATCAGCTAATACATATGGGAAAAACAATCCCAAATATAGATATTCAATATGGAAAAGAAACCTGGGAAACAACAATGCAGAAAAACTGCATTAACCACAAATGCAGCATGAGCAAAAAGAAAGAGGGAGTGTGTGTCTAGCTACTGAATTTAGGAACGGGGGGAAGGCTGAATTACTTCCCTTTCATCCACTTGACAGCTCTTCCAAAATGAAGCACACGAGTGGGTGCTCTACTCCACTCCTTGTTGCACTGCTGGACATGAGATAGGTCCTGTTCCTTCAGACATTTAAAATTACATGGGCAAAAAATACTATAAAGTACTGAGTGCTTCAGCTTAAAAGACCAACTGTAATGAAAAACAGTCTGTGAATTTTTATTGTATATGATGTGGTGTGTTAGAGCTTTTTTGTTGTATTTGATATATCAGAACTCTTTAATCCAGAAGTATAATACTTCTCCAAAAGCAAATAAACATGAAAATATGCTCATTTCCAAACCATTTGTTTTTTATTGACCATGACATTTTGGCACATCTCACCACAACTGAAATCACTTTGAAGATTTTGGCTCTCAAATGAATTTTTGCCATAGTGCAATGCCTGTTCATGTTGGGAACAACTGTACAAAACAAGGGAAGCCAAACCAATGCTGCACTCATGTCAAATGAGGTCACCTTAGAATCTATATGAAGGGCATGGGAATCCTATTCTCTATAAAGTCCTTGATTAATAAAGTTTCTGAAGAGGAATGATTGTTCCTTACCAAGCAGGAAATAAGTGAAACTTGCTTAGAGATACTCAAAGGCTGCTTCTAGCCATTTACTTTTTCTTTTTCTAGATATTATGGCATTCTTTCATTGGGAGAATATCCCAAAAACTTAAGAAAAATACTTTTACATTGCTAATGGAAATTAGAATGGCCCCAGTTCCCAATCAGCTCAGAAGCATATAGAGAAATTCTAAGTATTTTGGGGGTATTGTAGAATGTTTTTTTCCACTGTGATTGTGGGGATGTTCACCTCAAGAGTGTTAACTGGAAGATTTTGTCCCATTTGAGATTATGGGATACCTGAACCAAAACTTAAACTTGGCCCATGAATCAAGAGCTCCAAATGCTGTTTATTGAACTTGACAGTGCACATTATGGATGTGGTAGTTTAGGGACAAACAGGACAGTAAAAGAACAGGAAGAAGAACAGACTTGTCCTGAGAAATTCAACACATTTCTCTTGCCACTGGAATTTCCTACAGTTAAAGGGAGACAAAATATTAAAAAAAGAGATTCTGACAAGATCGTTGACTCTGTGGCTGTCTTTTAAGAAAAAGATAGAATCTTCTTATTTATTATTTGGGACACTTGTTTGCTCTTCCTGAAATTAAAGAAGAGTGAGAAATTTCACTCTGTGACCTGGAATTTCACAGTTAATAGGAGGATGGAGTAAACATAACCTCAAGTACTTTGCTCCTCTCTCCTTCCTTGCCACGATTCCCGCTGACTCATGGCAATGAAGTGTTTAGAATTTTTCCAGGAGCCTTTTCACTGCCTGACTTATGCCTAACCCACAGTCTAGAGCTCATTTGCTCATTTCTCTAATATTAGGAGACTCACAGCAGCTCTTTTTACTTGTGACTACAGAGATTAAATCTGGCAGCTCAGATCATATTCCAAAGCAATTTACAGCAACGGGCACTTCTTCTGAGATTATGGCATCCAAAATACAGGGTAACAACCACCCTGAAATGCTGACTTCTTGAAGGTCATCTGAAAAGCCCTGCATCCCAACCCTCTCCCACATATACAATGGATCTGCTCCCACATCTTTGTCATCCAGCCACACCACACCACTTTTCCAAGAGCCAAGCCCAGGTGCCAGAACTCTGGTCATGGTCTCCATCGCTTAAGGCACTCAGTTTTGGAGCTGCCCTTGTCAGAGGGACTAAGAACCACTTATTTCCACCAGCCCTCTTAGCCCTAAAAAGAAAAACTGAAGCAGCATCTAGCCCTGAGTGAAATACTTGTTCAAGTCTGGCTATAGTCAAAAACAGATAGAAATTTTTACTAAGATTCTCTATTAAAGACAAATCACAAGAGTGGCTATTTTCCAGTGAAGGAGGAGGTATTGTATCCTAGTAAACAGGAGAGGGAGGGGGAAAAGCAATAAATACTCACAAGAGTGGCATGGGGGAGAAAGGAAAAGGAAAATTATTGCATGAATAAGAGATATGAAAGATACTGTCTTGCAGCAAGGTCTGATTACTGCAACAGAGGCAGGATGGAGCCAGCATGTTCTTCCCAGGGTGGATCTCCATCCTGACAGGCCTAGTCTTGCTCCAGAAGTGCACACAAACAACCACTGTAACACAGGCATGGAGCCGAAGGTGAGCAGACTTTTTTTCTGTTTAAGTACAGCTAATTTTATTCTCTTGAGTTTGTCAGTAGCATCTGCAATACCCTCCACCTGGAGCGCTCATTTTAACACACGTGAGTTTTATCACCCTCTTGTGGAAAAATAGGTTATCGTATCCATCAGAGGGTGCAGGAAGAAAAAGAAGTGGGAGTAAGGGAGGCAGTGATAAGGAACAAGTGAAGGAGAAAACAGAAGTATGGGCTGGGTGGAATAAAGGGAAAGTGAAGGAGAACCAAGATGACAGAGTACCACCTCAACTTCTTCAAAAAGCTATCCCAAAAATGTTATTTGAAAACATCAGGAGAGCAAGCTGCCAAATTTACTCTCCCTTGGTAACACTGACAATATTCAAGCAATCAGTTTTGTTCTTGACAGCAATTCAAGTACTGTCTCAGCTGTAATCACTATCTTTTGCATTTCTGTTTACACATAAGTGGGAAAACATATTCTCTATAAACAGTTTTGAACAGTTAACCTTATATGAAATCAGAAAACACTAACTAGACTTTCTAATTTATGCAGAGACTGCAAACAACATCTATGTCCTGCTGTTGGAATGTGAAAGCGGAGAGCACATGAGCGTAACTTGCCAAGAAAACTAATGAAAGTTTATGCCTTGACAGTACATCCTACTGGGTAACATAAAGGAAAAATAAGAATATTTAATTCCTCAAAAATCTGAAATCATCCTTCCCTCAGTTTCTGACTATCCACAGTATCAATTTGTAATACAAAAAATTTAATTTGCAGTAATTTCCTTTGTAGCATAATCCATATGACAAAAGCAACAAACAAGTTTGCTACCACCTATGCTGTAAAACTTGAAAATCCAAGTTCAGTACAAGCACATGCAGGAAAAAAAAAAAAGCCAAGGAAGTCATAATAACATTAAACTCATGATACTGCAAAGAAGCATAGAAATCCCAAACAACAAAAGTACAACTCAGACTAGGTAACTATATCACAAGCATTATGAAAAAATATCTCACACACAATGCATCCCTAAAACTTCCTGAAAACCTTCCAGGAATCCCACAGAAAACTACAGACTACATCCAACTACAGTTACTATAAACTACAGTTACTTCTTAATGACACTAAACTTTTTTTCTGATTCTCCTCAAAGAGTTAGAAACTCACTAACAATTCTAATGACAGATCTCCTTAACCTCATAATAAAAGAATACCCAAAGAAATGCTTCTCCCAATATACAAACTGTATTTTTGCCCAGCCAGCCTTCACGATGAAAAATATAAAACAAATAACCATGCAACTTATATTTATTTCATTGTTTTAATCAAAATCTGACAGCAAAGAACTTCTCCAGACAACATACAATTTCAAATTAACCTTATTCTTCATCATAGTATCTGGTTTTTCAGAATAAAAATTGTTGAGCTGAGTAGTTTATCGTATCTCCTCCTGGGGGTCAAGTTCTAAAACTGATACTTTTAACCAGCCAGGGCACAAAGGTGTCAGCAATTCCTCATCACCCCTGATGGTTTACTTCATCTTCTGCAAAATACCATCAAGTAAGGACTGCTCAATCTGCGACTCATGCTTTGCTGGAGATGCATCCTTCCCAATTTATAAAAATCTTCACAAATACCCTAATTATGGGCAAACTTCTATAATCAGAACAGCAGACTGCTTGTCTCCACATCTCTTGTAACTCAGTGAGCCCTGAAGTCCAACACTGAGGTATCAGAACAAGCTTTCAGCTCAGTGAACACGAGAAACTGATGTTCCAGAAGAGCTGGCACCACGTCCAACCCTGTAAAACAGACTTTACAGCAATCTGATATTCTAATTTTTCTTTTGGGAAGCTACCCAGAAATGATCCGTTTCACTTTTTTGCTTTCTGCCCATTTAAGCAGGTACAGCAATTCTGCTATATTATTTTCCATCTCTGCCCCAGACTCTTGCAGATGCTACATGAAGGACCTTGCACTTTACAAACAAGGAGAATACTACTGTCTAAGAATCTGTCATACATACTGGAAAGGAAGAAGAGTGGTAAAAAAAGAGAATAAATACAAAATAATGATCCTTTTTTATAAAATGTACTAAAAATGTAAGGTTAGTATCAGACATACTGTGACTTAAAAAATAAACTTCCTAAAGGAAATTTGAAAGTAAAATAATACTGACATGTATAATTTTGAAAATGTATACAGTCTTAGATTTGTTTAATATAACAATTACGAAAAAGTAGTGGTGAAAAACCTTCCATTGCTGTGGATCATTATCACTCCTAACCAAACTGATTCCTCTTTGGTCTGACTACATGGTTTCATTGAAAACAGACAAAATTTTTAACCACATGCAACAACTAATGGCAGAAAAGTATTTTACACTGATTCTTTGGACAGCTGCCTTATCTTTTGAAATGCTTCATAAAGATCCTCAGACTGTAGCTGCTCTATTTTTTACCTTAAGTAGAAAATCACAGACACAGAAACTATCAACCCTGCATAAATATCCACCAGCATTTCAGATCAGCTGAATTAACTGTTTGAGAGGACACGGGATCAAGCACATCACTAAAATCAGGAGGAGGTGGAATGTTTCTAACAATCTGTTTTACACTGTGGCCCCCAGACACTTCTCTCAGCAGATGAGAGGCCACACTTGGATCAAGAACTTCTCAAAGAAGTCTTGCCACCAGGAAAAAACCCTCCTGTCACTGCACCAGTAACCAGAATTACATTATCAGGGAGGTTTCAAAGGAAGATTCTAGTATTTTTCTAATAGATTTGCCTTAACCTCTTATGAAGCAAAGTGAGCCCATTTGCTGACACTTGTGAGTTACACAGTTATCACAAGTACAGTAATCCATAAATACCCACCCTACCAAAACTCCCTGAACTCCCTAAAGTCCCCTCCTCTGTTACTAAGGATTTTTGTCTGATTGAGTCAAAGAAACAGTAGTAACTTGAATGAAAAAACTGTAGGTGAAAGGAAGTTACCCTGAACCTAAAAATAGTTGTGTGTCCTCCTCCCACTCCCCAGTAAGCATTAATGAAGGTGCTCTTTTCTCTGGGAGGCAGTAGCTTACAATGGATGAATGTGAAAGGACTGCTGCCGTACTATAAAGCTCTACCAATGAACAGAAGCACTATCCCATCTGAGAAACAGAAGAGAAAATTAAATAAACTCAAAATCTAAACTTTGTATAAGACATTAAATATGTCTATAGCTTATTTATATACACATATATATTATACACATGTAATATACACAAACATAGATTTTATAAATACACACACAATTCCAGAGATATGGAAAATGTGTTCTTTCACAACAGCAAAGCTCCATAACATAATCAACTATAAAGGCAGCACTATACTTCAACAATCATGTGCACTAGATAGAAATAATAGCTTGGCTGAACCAGAACTTGTATTTGTTGAAGGTACTTCAGGAAAGGAATATAAAGGAAGTACATATTACAGAAACAGAAGGTTTTATTACAGACCCACAGAGTTACATTGGGGCACAGAAATGAAAATGGCAATATTATTACAGAGATAAGTATTACTGGGAAACATTATAAAGACATACTGTACAAGTAGAGACTGAAACCAAATGTTTTTCATGATGATGGCCAGGTTGAATGGAGCTTTGAGCAACCTGGTCTGTGGAAGATGTCCCTGGCCATGGCAGGGGGTTGGAACAAGATAATCTTAAAGTCCCTTCCAACCCAAACCGTTCTGTGACCCTGTGATTCTATGATAAAGTCTAAATATCCTGCAGAAAATTATCAAGACTTTAGACTCAATCTTGTGAAGAGTACAGAAATGCATTTTACATAATTACAACTTACTTCACTTTAAAAATTAATAAAAAGAAAAAAGAAAAGGAAAAAGTGGAAATCATCATCACTAAACACTTCCAGAGGCCAGACTGAGAAATTCCAGAAGTAAAACAATTACAGTGGAGGCTTCAAAAGCAAAGCAAAGCAAAACAAAACAAAACTAAACCATCTTCCCCCCAAAAAACAAAAAATAACCCACCACCACTGTGGCCATAGGAAAATTGCCAGTCCTAGAGAGACTCAGAAATGGATACAGAGAACTGACTGGAAACAGTGGCAGATTGGGTGTAAGCTGACAGAATTCCTCACTATCGGTATTTTCGCTCATAAGAGGGTATTTCTTGTACTTAACCTGCCCATTCTCTACAAATGTTGTCCTACAAAAATAAATTCCAAATGTGGGAGACAGTAACAAGCAACCAAAAAAATAAAAAAGACAGAATGCAATTAGTGTATTGAAACAGCCAGAAACCTTTAAGATTATTGGAAAAAATTTACTACAATCAACAGATGTAAACAGATTATAAAGAAGGTTAAGTGCATACTCAAAAACCAACTGACAAGAGCACAAAGAAAGTGAAGAAATTTATTACTTATGACTAGAACATCATACATATTCATAGAGAAAATACTAAATGGGCTATGTCCTTCTTCCTTTTGAGACTGTGGCCCTGTTCCCAAATCTTACACAGAGATGGCCTATTATGCCCAGATTTATATCAACCAGAATGGGCATAAAATTCCTAGAAGCAGTTCCAGGATTCATCCCTGATTATGTACATGCAGCTCAAATCGAGTTCCAGTGTTTCTTCCATGCAATAAATTAGGAGTACAAAGATATATTTCTAACTCTGTAAATAAAGCAGAATTTTATTTTGGGAAATCATAGCCACTATGACCCTAAATTCCTGTTTATATATGAGAAGAGAGCATTTAGCTCAGTGATTTTATTAACAGTTTACTGATATTTGTATATCGGATACTTGTAAAACATTCCAAATTTCTCAAATGAAGAGCAGCAAAGACAAGATAAGCAGGCAGCTCCCATGGAAGCCAACAGAAAACAAACTCTGTCTTTCTTCTTCTACAACTCAAATCATAACTATTTCCCATATGATGAGTTTTAGATGGCATCCATAGGTCTACAAAGGCCTGGATACTTTTTTATGATAAAGGAATATTTTAAAAATTCAAAAGTAACTGCATTTGAACAAGAAGGTGCACATCTTGCAGTTCTCAGTCAAGAGTCTGTGAACTGTTAGGATTTTTTACTCTTTAGGAACCTCAGCATTTGATCAATAGATAAGATTCGTAAGAAAACCTTATAATAAAATCTCAGCTATAGGGAAATAATTTAATGATCAAAAGCCAATAGCAAGTGGGAAGAGATTTTTCCCTTTTTGACTATGCAATGCTCTTTTGTTATCACTACACCAATTCTTTAATGCCATGGAAACTATCTGATAAATGTATTAGAAGCTCAATAAATTTCATAATATTGAGGTAGCAAAGCAATTGGTATTGTTGACAGAGAACTTCTGCTCTGAGTGCTTATTTTAAAGAGGAAAAACCATCTAAAAATAAAAATAATACTTTGAAATGTTTTCAACAAAAATACACAATAGTTGCAGAGAACATAAAAGTAACCTTCACTAATTATATTAAAGCATTGGAAAATATGGAAGGATGACAGGAAAAAAACACACCCAGAATTACAAAAATGCGATACAGATGATTTTACAATTAATGATCTCGCTTTTGGATGGTTTGCTTTGCCTAATTTCTGTGTTTGTAATGAGGACAAGGGGGAGTGGGAATGATGATGTGAGCTACATGGAAGTTTGCTGTGCAATTTCTCAGGATGCTAAATGTGCATTTGTAAGACACATGATGTTTTTAATCATCTCTGTGTATGTTTGCATCCTCTGAACACTCCCCTACCTCTACAGACACCAGGCAGAAACACAAATGAACTCCCCCTCCCCCTTTTACAGGTAATACTGAAATTGCTTTGTTTTCACATGCCCAGCACTTACAATATACTCTTTTTCCAGCCAAATGCTTTCTAGCATTGCACTCCTGCTGTTCCACCTCTAGAGACTCCTAAGTAAAAAGAGCAGCTATACAAAATGAAAGCAAAATAGTCCTCCAATAAATAATACACCTATCCAAGGCATCTACAATCCTATTTTTTTTTCTCTACAGAACAAGCTCGATTTGAGGCACACCACAAACCTTGTTAGCAAACTTGGGAAGGAATCTCAGGCACATAGATGGAATTATTCCATCCCAAAAAAGGGCCCTTCACCAGGACTGCTCTGTCACAAGCCAGTTACACCTAAGGCACCTGTCAGCCTGGGTAATACCAGCAGCCTCTTCAAAGTATAGCCAAAATGCATCACACACTGCAAGATACACCAGGGAAAAGCATGCAGCCTTCAAAAAATGCATGTGAGAAACATACAGAAGAGCAAAAACAGGCAAAATGCAACTGTGTCAACTCCTATGTGCACTTCCTATCCCATTCCTCTACACACGAAAAAGGAGAAAGCACAAGGTTTTACTTCAAATCAGATTTAGTCACAATGCAATAAATAAAAAAATAATGAAATCATCAAAAAATTTAAGTCTTTACTCTAGGCAAACAGTAGTTTTTTGACTTGGGGCTTTTGAAGGTCTGAACTCAGCCCAGCAGAGCCTCAGAAGGAACGTCTTGTTTTACAAATACATTAAGTGTTTGTTTACAAACTGATACCATATACATAGGTGTTTTTAAAAATATGAAATTAATAACTTCATTTCTCTATACTTTTTTTTTTCCTGAAATGAGCAACACTGAAAATTCCAGCTGTTCTTATTCCATTTCCTAAATAGCAGCTTATCCTTCAGACTTGTACACAGCATCAAAACATAGCATCTCTCTTATTTTTCTTTCCCAAAATATTTTTATTACCAAATGAACAACAACAAGGCTGGCTTATCTATCTGTTTTTGCAATACAGGCGTGTATGCTCACAGAAGGCAACAGACTGCATTAAAACACTACCAAAACAAGCCATTTCACTGTATGTGACTCTGCCCCTAGGGAAAGGAAGGAGAGCAGATAAGATGTGACAGATGTGTAGTCACATCACTTAATACACTACTGGAAGGTGCTCAGATCATTATGGTGACAGGCAGAGTATAAAAACTTGCAAGGAATGGACCAAGCAGTTACCCAGTTTTCTGCACACATGATTCTTGTAATCACGGATTATACTGAAGGCCATAAAGTGCTCTTTGAGATACAGCAGCCTGCCAATGTCAATATGCAATATATCCACAAAAAAAAATTAAAAAAAAACTAGAAGGGACCATAGCATGTATGTTTGTGTAAGCAACACTCCTCCATCATGCATATGAAATACATCTGATGAATATGAATTTGAGGTCTGTCCTCTAAAAATACTGAAATATTTCTGAAGATATTTAATTAAACTTCAAATTTACTCAAACCAGGAAGCTTATCAATTGCACATCTCCACACTAAGTTCAGTTTTCCGAGACTTTAAAAAGCTACTCAGCTGGTATCTCTTCTCTATTTGGGTTTAAAAGACAAATATTTCCAGGATAAAATTTGAAATCATACAGTTACTGGACAGAAGTAATAGGACTGGTCACTTGTTGGAAAGTGAGTGCAACCGTAAGAGTTAAAAAATAATCAAGACTTCCATTAAATTGGTCAAGAAAAGGATGAAAAACACAGTAGAAAATAATTTCCTTACTTCTTCCAGACTTCACCATCCTGAACGCTACAAATATTAATGTAGGTCACGAATATTTCCAAACAGCAGCATGATTTTTAGCTGCCAGTGTCCCTTTTGCAGGGACCAATAGCTCTGCTGTTTATGGAGATTGTTAGGCCCAAATCCCACAAATTCATCTACACAGGATCCCTGCACCTCTGGGAATCCGCATTAAGGCAAAGAGGGAAAACTAACTCCCAGGATCACACTCTTCATTTGAAGCTGGACCACTGTAACTCAGTATGACACTAATCATAAATGTCTCTCCAACACTCTCTGCTCCCCATCTGTTTGTTTTATCTTATTATAGTTTTATATCTCAATCCTCAGGACTGGCTGCAGTAGTCAAATTAAACACCTGGACACGCCTGTGCTTCTGCAAGGCGAGCTTCTCACTGTTTTAATTCTGCTTGTGCCCATGCCTGGTTTCCTCCCTGAATGGGACTACAGAATAGAGTGAAATAATTATTGCATCCATTTCTTCATTTGTACAAATACAAATCCAAATATTTTCCGCTAATCCCATTGTTTTAAGCCAAAGGACAAACTGCAGTCACCTTCCAAAATGCAGGAACTGGTATGAAATAACCTGGATATCAAAAATTACCTGAAAAAGTGTAAAAATTAGCTTTAAAATTATTTGAAAGAAGTAGTTTCTTCTTTACCATATTGTCACAAAACAACAAAAGGGTTCAATAACAAAGAGAAAAAAAAAATTTTAGAATCACAGAATAACCTGAATTGAAAGGAACCCACAGGATTCATTGAAGTCCAACTCCTGTCCTGGCATAGGATCACCCAAAGAATCACACATAATATTCACTGCAGACTACAAACCAGTGGCACCACGCAACCCTGAACTGAGAATACTGAATAAAATCACCACCAGGCACAGTGCAGGGGGGCTGGGTGCACATTTTGTTTGATTCAGGATATTCCATTTGGGCATTCTTACAGGGAGCCACAGAAAGAAGCCCACAATATTGCAATGACAGGTCCACTGGAACTAATCCTAGAATCCTACCTTTAATTACATTTAAAAACACACATTAAAATGACAGATTTTTGGGGGATTTGGGGTTTTTTGGGGTTTTTTTCCAGCTACTGTATCCTTATGAAGTGGAGCTGAGAACTAACAAAAGTGCAGTTCCACATTTGTTACATATTTCAATACTCTGATTAATACATTTGTCAAACAAGGTAGATGAGAGAATGTGGGGAATATACTTTCCCAAAAAGAAAGAAAAGTGGCAGACACAGTAACTAAACCTATTAAACTTCCTATTTTCCAGAATTATCAGCACCAGCCATGCCTTTTTTCACTACTTAGAGCAGAAATGAAGAACAGCACTGAAAAAAAATACACAAAAGTAAATAAACCATTTGAGAAGTCAGTGTTGAAAATTTCTGAAAGGTGATTTCCTTTTCTTCACCAGACAGACATTCATAGAGGTGCTTCTGACCCCTGGATGTGTAGTGAAATTCAGTGACAACTGAAATTCAGGAGAAGCTGTCAAGGTACCACAGAGATATTGGCATCATTTTAAGTGTAGTATGCTGGATCGTATTTTTCCTTCTCAAATTAGAGGTTAAATCTGGCAGCAGAAACTCAACCAGCATTGGGATATGCAAGAACTCAAAACACTAGGGCATTGCCTAAGACCAGATTGGCAGCATCTTTCCCCTTGGGAGGCTGCAGCTCATGGGACCTTTCCATTTCAAAATCCAGCAGAAGGCAGGACCTGGGAGTTATCCATGCATAAATGGTATGAGAGAGGATCCCACCTCCTCTCTTGCTGTAGGGACTGCAGCTGGCACCTCTATCACAGGATGCAGACCCACACACCAAGGAAAGATACTAAAAACCAATCTCCTTCAGCTCACAAGCCCATTTACCCTTACCAAAATTACTGCTGATTTATGTCAGCCGCTGAGGATTCACAAATCAGAACACGCTTGCACCAAGCCTGAGAGCCTTGCAAATTCAAGTCATGGTAGGGGTTAACATCAGCATTTAAAACTTTCAAAAGTATTGCAAACAATTACCACACCCTCAAGTCACAGATAAAATATTTTGTGGAGCTTAAATACATATATCTCTGGCATGACACATTTCTCAATGCCTGCAAAATTTCCCTGCAATTCCTGACAATAGAATACTTCGATTTCAGAAGTTGGTTGTAGAGCAAAAATTGGTTTATTTATTAAAAACTGTGTTTGAACTTACCTTTTAGCAGAGGCAGGGGAGTTAACTCGATAGGCTTGCCCTGAGACCTGAACTGGGAGGAGCTTTGTGACCTCTTCTGTCTGGCTTTTCTGACGGACTTCCGAGAAAATCCGTCTACTTTATCCACTGATGGAGGAGTAGTTGGTGCTGAGGACATATCCCTACTGAAGGAAAGCACATGTTAAAAATGTGTTCTAAATGAGTGAAACAGGTAAAGATTAACCTAAACTTTGCAATTATCTTCTTCCTGCACTGCTCTCCTGTTGACAACTCACACAGATAAACTGGTGAGAAATCTAGCCCATCTTATGGATGGAATAAACTTGATGGAACTTAATTATTAGTGTACTAATTCCTCTTGCTTATTTTTTTATCTGTGTCTCCCATTTGCCATAAAATTTACAGACCTAATGCTGACATCACTGCATTGAGAATTTCATCAGAACAGAACTTCATACACCTGCAGACCTGATTGTAGCTTTAAATTATGCATTCCTTGGGATGAAGTCATTTCAACTTACTCTGCTAAAGAATGGGTACACAAAAAGGCACAGACAGTTTTTTGGCATTAAGGTCACCCATATGCACAGGACAAAAAACACAGGACACAACAAAACCTCCATTTATTTGCCACATCTACATACAAGATTTTATAGAAATTTAGGAAAGTATAGTAAAAAGTACTGCCATGTCTCACAATTTCACTATCACTGACAAACTATGCATATTACTTCATTATTCTCCCCTTCAGAAACACCCAGTTATTTTCCTGGTGTAATAATAACTATATCTGAGTGCCTTTACATGTAGTTATTCCATGGCATTTCTGGACGACTGGCAGTGTGGTAGCTGCAACTGCTCTAAGGGCACGAGACAGACAACGTTTGCAGGGAGAGGCAGAGAGCCAAAAAAGGCTTCTGCAAGCAAAAGTTTGTTTGTTTCCCAACTTCAGCTGGCCTAAGCAATAGGCATTTGCTTCTTCCTACAAAACCTGCCTCGGTGGTAGTCCTGCAGCTGATTCTGTACCACTAGCAAACACTAAATTAACGCATCCAACTGTTTTATTTACCAGTCTGGTCCTGTCTGTTAAAAAGGCCCATCAGAGCTTGATGAAACACATGAGTAATACTCAGGGGAGAGGAGACAGGAGGAATTCAGGCCTACACAGTTCCAAGCAGCTCGGTGCACAGTTCACTCCAGCAGCCTCCTCTGCATTACTAACAGACCATTAACGAGGGCAGCTCTGGCGATTTCGGCCAGGACAGGCACCCGTGCAAAGTTAAGCATCGGCGTAAGCACTTGCAGGATCAGGGTCTTAGAGCATGTCCTTGGAAAGCATTACTCGTCCTCAATGTCTCTTGACTTCAATTACCAAAGTGACTCGTGTGCTACAAGAAGTTGATTCCACAACATACAGACCACTTTCGAGTACTTATTATTTTTATTGAAATATGTGGTTACTCGTCTGCTTCGCAGATTACTAAATCCGCTGAAACGGGCATTATTTGGGTTTGTCTTTTGTAAGAAAAGCTTTCGAAAGCATGATTTGTTGCAACAGTGTAAACAAGCCCCAAAAGATAAGAACTATTTAATGCAAAATTACATATAGGTACACTGAATCTATCAAAAATGGAGTATAAGTATAAACTCCTTAGGTTTTTCAAGGAGGAATGTGCAGCACCCAGAAGCTGAACTGTGCAGCTGGCATTGCAATAATGAAAAAAACCTTATTCCATCTTTTTGATTTCTCCTGAGGTATTCTTTCACTACCAGCTTAGGCTTTCTAAATATAATATACTATCAGCAACATGAACCCGTACCTTAAACTGGTCTTGTTTATCACCCAGGCAAGGGAAAAAAAAAAAAAAAAAAAAGCCACCATCACCAGGGCATTCAGGCCCCAGCCAAGATTAATAAATAAAAAAGTCAGATAAACTGGAATAGAATGGCCTGTACTTTAGTAACCCACTTCTAAGATTTCAACAGTCCGCCAAAAAACACACAAAGTTACCTGTTACATAAACCAAATTCTGAATATATCAGCAAAAATATATTCCCTAAACCTCAATCGGTTTGGCCCCATCTCATCTCATCAGAAAGCTTCTCCTCCTCATCACGTGCATCATTAAAGTGTAACCATCCCTGCAGAAATGTTTGCACGCTCTCTCCAAATTAAATTTACAAAAAAATAATAGAAATAACAATAATGGACAGCGACTAAAGTAGATCACTTAAACTGCAGGATCATTGTGTCAGCAAGGAGCTTTACTGACACTTCTCTGCTGTAAATTTAGTAACAGTTTCCCTAACCTGCTTTATAAATTATTAAAATCTAATTCTAATTCAACAAGACTACATCCAGCCTAACAACCTTACAGTAAACACTGATCTTTATTTTCGTCTCTCCAAATGAACATTCGCTGCCCTGCATACACTATCACAGGGAAATACTCTGTTTCCACCAACAGCGGGGGGGGAGGGGGGGAATAAAGCCCGAGATTATTTATTGTGTGCGAGGGGTGGAAAGCTGCAAACCCGGCCACCGCTCCATTCCCCGAGTATTTTGGTAAATACGAAGCCACGCTCATCAGATCCGCCGGTCCCGGGGGTGGGGGGGGAAGTGAAAATACCGACGGCTATCGGCGGGGAAGGGAGCAGAGGCGCAATGCTCGGCTCTGGGCTGTCATTGCCAGACGGGATCTCCGCAGCTGGAACATGTCCTCCCGCAGCCCCCCGCGCCGCCTCCCGCACCGCCGGCCCGGCGATGGAGTTACCTTGGCGCTCCCGGTAGAGAAGCCGGAGACGGAGGGAGGCGGCGGCGGCCTTGGCGGAGTGCGGCCGATGCCTGGCGGCGGCGGCGGCGGCGGCCCGAGTGCGGATCTCGCCGGGCTCGGTCGCTGCCGCGGCGGCGCAGGAGCCCTGTAGGCCTCGGCCTCGGCGGCAGCGCGGCCTCCGCGGCGCAGGGCGGCGTCGGCGGCGGGTTCAGGCGCGGGCGGCTCCGCTCAGTCCCGTGCACTCCCCGCTGCCTGCGGTGCTGCTGCCTCTTCACATTCCCGGAGAAGGGCCCTGCGAGGCGGGAGGGAGCCGAGCCGAGCCGAGCCGAGGGGGAGCGGCGGGCGCGGGGCGGGGGGCAGTGCCGGGCAGGGCGGGGAGCGCTGCTGTTCCGCCGGCGGCTGGCGCGGGGGAGAGCGAGCGGGGGGTCCCGGTGGGCGTCGGGGGTCTCGCTCCTATTGTGGCTCTCAGCGGGCTCCGGCCATGGCACTCGCTCGCACGCACTCGCTTCTCGCTCACAACCGAGCGCGCTGCTGCCACCGCCCCCCGCCCGCGGACCGCCCCCGACCGCCCACCGGAGCCGCCGCCGGGACGCGCCGCCTCAGTGGCGCCCGGAGCCGCCTTGGCCGCCGGGACCGCCGGGAAAGGGCCGCCCCCTCCCCGGCCCCGCGCGGCCCTCGGCGCTCTCCCGTCCCTCGGCAGGGCCCGTCGGCCGAGCAGCAAAACCCAGCGCTGCTGAGGGGAAACCGCGCTCAGGCTGAGGTAAAGCCCGGTCGGACCCTCTCGGCGGGCACAGAGCCGCTTCCCGGGGCGGGCTGGGGGCAGCCGGAGGGACCGAGCCGGCGGTTCCCTGCTCTGGGAAGCAGCGGCTGCACCCCTCACTGTTTCCTGCTCCGCTCTGCACCCTTGGGTTTCTTAGCCCAGTGTGTGATCGCTGTCTGCATCGCTTTTTTTTTTTTTTCTTCCCCAAGTATATTTATATATATTTAGAACCAGGGGCCAGCATAATGACTGCTTGTAGAAACCACGGTTAAACATCATAAATTTTGTTTAAATTTATCTATCCGATGGCTTGGCGTTTGATGGTTTTGGTTTGTTTGTTTTTGCTGGGGGTTTTCCCAAAATACGTCTAATGGCTACAGGGTAAGGAAGCTGGGCAAGGGTCTGCAGCACACAAGTCCTGTGAGGAGCAGCTGGGGGGGCTGGGGATGTTTAGTCTGGAGAAAAGGAGGCTCAGGGGTGATTTTAGTGCTCTGCAAGTCACTGAAAGGAGGGTGTAGCCAGGGGTTCAGTCTCTTCTCTCTCAGACAAGTGACAGAAATGAAGGGACACAGTAGGGGATGTCAGGGGAGGTTTAGGTTGGGCATTAGAAAGAATTTCTGTACAGGAAGGGTGATTAGACATTGGAATGGGCTGCTTAGGGAGATTGGTGGAGTTACTGTCCCTGGAGGTGTTTAAGGAAAAACTGGATGTGCCATGGTCTGGTTGACAAGGTGGTGTTCAGTCACAGATCTCAGAGGTCTCTTCCAACCTCAGTGAATATGTGATTCTGTAATGGTGTTAATATGAATGTTATGTTTTAAACTAGGCTCCACCATTTCACCTGTATTTCTGGCAGGGAAAAAAAGTTGACATCTATGAGTAGCAGCCCTCCTATGTTAATGTGACCAAATCCCTCTGATGTAGTCTTTTTTTTAGGAAATTGGCTCAAAGGCAGTTTGAGAGCTGGTTCTTTGGTGGGTCAGTCACATCCCTGCTGTTTCTACAGGTACTGAATCCTCTCAACATTACTAACCCTGCAAAGGATATCTAGTTGTTGTCCTACTCAGCTTCCTGACTCAGCTTTTGGCATAACGGAGTAAGTGAGACTGTGTCAGACTTGATTTAAAGTCGTTTAAGCTGTTGTCAAACTGCTTTCAAAACTGCTAATTTTCAGCCAGTTGCCTGGTCCAGCTCCCGCTGAGGAACCTGCAACACTAGTTAAAAGCTCATGGCCACTGAAGTATAACTGTAATGGATGTGAGAAGTTTTGCCTCTTTATATCATACGATATATGTCTCCCCTATTTTTTTTTACCTATAGAAAAAGCAATTCCGCTTCCTTTCAATCCTTCCTGGTGTGGCACAGTTTTAAACCTCTTAAGATGCTTATGTCTTCTCCTTGTGTTGTCTCAAAATCATTCACATCTTTTTTTTTTTCTTAACTGTAGCACCCAAGACTGGATATTACTAAAATTAAGGCCTCAACAATGCCAGCATCTGCTGTCCTGCCTGTCACAGACCCCATTCCTGTTTACATATGCCAATACAAGTGCTTTTGAGTCAGCCTGATCTATTCACAATCTTGCTGACCCGTTTTACCCCCGCCTCCATTTCTGCTGACCTCCCAAGCCAGGTATTTCTCTCTCAAGTAGACAGTAATGCTGCTTGAGAAATTATTTCCTGCAACAGCCCTAATGCTGTGCCTTCATTTTTATTTTATAATCAAGCAGTCAGGACATCTTTAAAATGAAATTCCACGTGATGTTAAGTCAGAGAACTGTAGAATTTGTCATCCTCTGTAAATTGATTGCACTTCTCAGAAGGATTGTATTTTAAAAAGCAAAACAAAGATTGAACTGTGCCACGATTACAGAAGGGTTGTGTAACTCTAGATTTAGAAGAGCAATTTGTACGTATTTGTAGATATTTAAAACTTCAAATTTTCTTCAAGTAAACCAAGCTAAAATAACCTAAATGCAAACAACGGTGGATTACAAAGAATGTGGGTTGAAATTATACCAATATAAGGTAAAACATGGCAAAAACAGTGCAACTGTTCTTTCTATCCCATTAGTGAGGGACAGAACATGTATTTGTATGTGTTTTGCTGTTCCATGTGCTTAATTCTGACAGCTCAGAATTCCTCAGTTCTGCTCACTGTCCTGTGTGCTGCTTTCGATGTGAGCAGTGCAATGAGCAGCTCATAAAGCTACTGGCAGCATGACCTGCAGAAGGGAGGTTCTAGCACAGCCTGATGGCTACACTGGCACTTGAGGTGCAGTTGAGCAAGTCATTTTACATGATTGTACTTCAGTTTTCCTAGTATGAGATTAATCCATCTTTGTAAAACATCAAATATCTAAAACTGAAGCCTGTCATGTGGGTATCTATTAAAATAACTGCCATAGAAGGGATAAAAATCAACAGTGCTGCCCAAGACCACTGTCCAGTGCACACAGATGGTTTTACTCTTCATTCTGACTTTGTATAATAACTACAGAATTAGTTCTTCAGTACAGCTGAAGAAGCTGGTAAATAATGCATTCAGCTAATTAATTTCTTAGATGGTCATCCTGTAGTCTGGTTGGTCCATTTTGGCTGTGTAAAGCATTTTTATGATCTGTTTTATATCAGGTGATGTTTGGACAGTAGCAATTCAAGAAAAAAAGATACAGACTTTATCAGAGAATAAACAGAAATCTTACCTTTTCTTTGTCACGTGGCCATCAGATTTTACGCTGTGGGCTTCCCATTTATTTCCTGACCGCTTTCTTTTTTCTACTTTAATCTGTGATGCCCTCATCTGTGATGAGATTTCAGAGCACAACATAAGATATGCTGATGTTTCAAAGGGGGTGCTGTTACTTGGCCTTCTCCTATTCTCTGTTTAGCCTATATTTAAAAAAAAAATTGCTGCTTTGAAAATGGTTTTGTGACTCCCAAGCAGAGATGGAGAAGAACTGAGTAGTGCAGGTGTTTTACATAGATGTGTATCTGTATATGTTTATGTATATGTTTGTATAAATACATGTAATACCGATTTGCAAGAATAAAAATTAACTTTCCTCAGATAAAAGTTCACATGACCAACATCTCCCATACAAGTGTGTGGGCATATATATGAAAATATGTGCACATTCAGTACCTGCAGCCCTTCCTGGAGCAATAATAAATCCTTTTGATCCGTGTTTTTCCACTGCTATCAAAGGTACAAGACAAACCTATTCTTTTTAAAACTTACACTGCCTCACTCTCCTACAAAAGGGTTTTTTTAAAAATACCTGGAAAGGAATTTTCAGGGCCAGCTCCTCACCAGTTCAGCTCTGCTTTTTAGCGCTCAGACAGTTGGAACATCAGACAAGAGCCCTCCAGAACAGAGATTTTTGTACCAGTGACTCAGATTTGTGCCACTTCACGTTTTTTTTGTGTTTCTGGAGTTCCACTATGGACCATCTGTTATGGCCACCAAGGCAGGAATACAGGAGCTCTCATCCACATTGGCATTCTGCTCTTTGCAGAGCAGCTTATCAAAGAGGATTGCTGCAGAGATCCCACTGTGGAAGTCCTGCTGTATTGAGTGATAAACATAAATGGATCTAGCTGGAGCTTGTTTCACCAGGCACATGTGACATGTATTTGTCTACAGGAAGGGTCACATAATGCTCCATAAAGAATCTCCTATATGTCAAAAGGAGCATTATCAGGGTACCATGGGATTAGTCTAGATATTCCCTGTTCCAATACTAGGAAGCCAGGAAAGATTTGATCTCCCCAGAGAACTAATTATTCAGACCATCAGGAAAAAGACCAGCCAGAGAAAGTGCTATGGAGGAAGCAGCAGAGCTGTTTGAAAAGGCAAATCAGCATCTGAACAAGGCTTTTCTGATACATCTTTTAACAAAAATGAACACTGTGGAACACAGCATCAAAGTAACTGTCCTGCTCCATCACTGGGATTGAAAGGGCACAATCTGAGACTTTTTTGTTTATTTTTTAATCCAATTCACGTGTAACAAGAAGGCATTCTGCTTAAGTCTGCTCACCCTGCTGTTAACTCCTGATTCATGTTTTTGGTTCTGAGGAGGAGTGGTGGGGCTTTTAGGCAGTGTTTGCAATTGCCATACCAAGTTTCTCTAATAATAAGCAAGTGCTTGTTACAGTTTCCTCCTGCTCCTCCTCCTATCTGCTGTGCCATGGCACTGTCAGCGCCCTCAGGAACTGAATTCCTGGTGCGTGTGGGGTAAGCATTTTAGGGTCATAGACACAACTACCAGAGTGAGAACTAATTCTTCCTCTCTGTTTATAGACACTGCGTCATTTGAGGTCTGTTTCTGTAGTCAACATGGCAAGATAAGTAGGAGCTTGCTCGCCTTGGCAGCTGGCTAGCTGCCTCCTCCAGCACAACTCTGCTCTCACTTATTCCCCAATTCATGGGTTTGTTCCTGCTTTGTTCCCCTCCCCCAGTATCTTAACTTGCCTCCAGGCCCTGGGCACTCCTTGAAGCCAAGTTTTCTGAATTTTTTTGTTCACTTTCCTTCACTGCCTGTTTACCTCTTACCTTCCTCAGACTTTGCACTCCACTGCTGGGCCAACTCCCCTCCCCAACTGTCCCTGCAAACCCCAACTGTCACCTACAACTGCCCCAGAAGGTTCTGGTGCTGCCCCCTCTCCCAGGGCAGTACCCACTGGCACCTGAAACTGCCTGGAAAGAGCCACGTGTGTTACATGGTCCCCTGTACATGGGGGATGTTGGAGTCTCAGGTGAAACCAGCTTGGCTTGTGCTCTTTGCTGTGTGATCAAGTGTCCTTCAAGTATCCGAAGGGAGCCTCCAAGAATGATGGAGAGAGACTTTTTGAAGAGCATATACTGACAGGACAAGGGAGAATGGCTTCAAACTGAAAGAGAATAGTTTAGATTACGTATTGCAAAAAAAATTCTTTACTATGAGGATGTTGGCACAGGTTGCCTAGAGCAGCTTGGCTGCCCCATCCCTGGCAGTGCTCAAGGCCAGGTTGGATGGGGCTTGGAGCAACCTGGTGTGGTGGAAATTGTCTCTGCCCGTGGCATTGGGTTGGAATGAGATGGTCTTTCAGGTCTCTCTTACACCAAACCATTCCTTGATTCTGTCTCCTGCACTTAATGTGTTACAAACCAGTATAGACACTGCCGCAAAACCATCCTCTTCAGGTGAGCACCTTCTATTGTGGCCCAGCTTCCTACTTACAGCATCACTCTGGAAAGAACAAATGAGTAAAATACCTCTGTGTGTGTGGTGCAGGTGCCCAGAAAGTGTGTGAACTGTAGCACTTCCCAATCTCCACTGAAGCATCACCAGCTCCCTCCCAAGCTCAGTGCATCTCTCGTGATCATAGCAGCAGTTGATAAAACTCTTGGATTTTTCCACAAATGCAGAGACCCTGAGGATGGAGTAGGCTGAGACAGAGGTATCCTGTTCTTTAGTTGTAAAAGAGAACAGGCAAGTATTCATGTTGTATTTTTTCAACCTGCTTTATATTGTGTTACAGCTTTAACCTATTGGATACTTTTTAAATTTTCAAATTATGGCAAATGGAAGTGTTCTCTAGTCAATGGCTCAGCTCAGCACTGTAAAGAATGCTGAACATCAGAGGGGGTCTAGCAGCACTTAAGTTTAAACTACAAGTGTTTAATGGGTTCCAAATTTTGCAGTAGGGATGAATGGATATCTAAGAATACTGCCAAAATGGGAAGGATAGAAAAAGAAATAGGAGCATTTTCTAGAGTCTTTCTAGATCTACTACTGTCAGGTAAACAAATAAAATAATTTTGCCACTGAGAAAATTATATTAATTAGGAGGTTGTAGTTCTGTCATGACCCTGTACAGGAATTTCAGATACCCTATAAATGACCAGTAAGAAAGGACTTTGTGTGAGACAGGAACTGGAGTTGGGATCCAAAAGCTATAAATCTTAGAAAAAGGCAGAAATGCATTAGATTGAGATGGAAAATAGCGAAGAAATGCCTAAATAATCTCATGACTAAGCAGACCACACAAAAATAGATAACTGGAACAAGAACAAAACTGGTGTGCTTCTGTGCAAGCACTGGAAGTTTAAAAACTCGAAGAGATGAGGACACCTCACTTTAAAGGAGCACTCTGATAGGACTGATTTTTAGGAAACACTGAGAAGAAATGACATTAAAGCCTCCCCCATACTCAATGGGCTAAAGAGTTGAGGATGCCAAAGTTAGGAAAACAACAGCAAATAAACAGAAAACATACCACTGTACAAATCCATTGTGCATCCTTCCTTATCTCCAACTCTGTGTAATGTAGAGAAAGCCAAGAAATAAAATGGCTTGGGACAATTCCCACAGAAGGGGAGGATTCACACACTGGTGATCTTGATCTCAGAATTAAAAAAGCTGCATTCCAAATTTGAGGGAGGTTTCTCAGGGTCTTCAGTGGAAGGGAGACAGGTGAATGAGTGAGTTATTTATCAAAACTGCTTTTTATTTTTTGTTCCTGTGTTGTCTGGCAAGGTGGAATATTGCAAGCGTCCACATCCTGTTAGGGAGGCAAAAGGTTTGAACAGGTTCAATAAAGCAAAATTTTAAAAACAGACGCTCAAGGGCACTGAGGAGATTAAACTGTCCTCATATTTAATGGGCTGCCTTAATTGCAACATACATGACACATGCAACATATTAATGAGTGGAGAAGCCTATCTAAGTACTAAATAAAAATGCACCACTATCAGCTTTAAAAGTCTGCTCTGTAGAGAAGTCTAGAGACCAGACTTAGGGTAAGATAGCTCAGTAAATACAGAAGAATTGGAACCAATAAAAAAATCTGTAATGTGGTAATATTTGGCATACTGTTATTATTGAGTGGCTTCTTTGACATGCTGTACAGTCCCCACACTTGGGGAATTTTCAACAATGTCAGGTGGGACCTCGAAGAATTTATAGCAAGACTCAATAGCCAAGATTGAGTGAGAGCTGATCAAAAATGGAGCTGAGATTTCCCTTTCTCAACTAAGCAAGAAGAAGTTAAAACCACAATTTGCTAGGGCACCAAGTGGCACCAGAGGACACCTCTGGAAAATTTGTCTTAAGCTATATTTAGTACATCCAAAGAAATTGTAGCTTCCACTTGAGCCATTTCAGCTCAAATACAAATAAATAACGAAATATTTTAGAGAGCTGTGTGCTTCTGAGTCAGATTTAGTTCTAATATGTGCCTTTCTAGGTGAACTCCTGCCTTGGAGCAGATTAATTTCTAACTGCAATTCTGTAGGTGTGAATCTCTACGTCCTGTGTTAAAGTCCATCAAAAATAGGCACTGAAATTCTGATATTGAAAGCTTTTAGTGAAATGGCTAATGACAGCCCTTCAGACAAGCACTTCTCAGCAAGTTTGTTTTAGAATAATTATAGTTTCTTGCAATTACTGGCAATTTTAATGATAGGCTGTTGAGACAGTTTTTTAGTTCCATAATCTTTGTAAAGTCTTTTGTTCCTGAAATTTTATCACCATCTTGATGCACGAGTGTGAGATACTCCAGGGAAATGCTGTTCAATGCCTGCTTGAATACAATTTTAAAATGTAATTTTTTGTCTTTTCTCTGATTTATACCCAGGTCAAATTCATATTATGATCTTGGGTTCCTTCTTGAAAACTCACTGCATCTTCATTTAAGATCTTAAAGTATTATGTAAGTCACATCCTGGGAGATGTGAAAATAGATTTTTTTTCATCTTCTTCATAAAGCATCCTTTCTTTCCTCCAAAGTACACTCATTTTCATCCAGAATTTTATTCCATGACATTCAAACTGTTCTGATAGCATCAAATGTAATTCTACCCCCACTGAAATCCACCTCAGGCCTTCTCCCAGTGTGATCCAACAATTTTTCTTTGGGATGTTACAGAAGTTGCACACTACCATTCTGATACACAACAGTGAATACACTCAGGAGACTTTTTTCAGAATTCCTGGTAGCACTGCAACTCAGCAAACTGGTTTGATACATCTGTGTAAGCAATTTAACTTGTCCCCTGTTCCCTCAGTGCTTTCCTTTTGACAAATTGACTGAATTCTGACAAATACACTCACCAAAGCTTTCATACAGTGCTTTCATGCCATTCAAATGGTTTCTTCACAAAAAAATACCAGTAGTGTCAGTCCTGCTGGTGATCATCTACAGGACATTTCAACCTCAATGCCATGTATGCAGAATGTTTTATTTTATTTTTGTTGCAAAAATATTTGCCACCTGTAATATTCTCTTATTCAAGCCATTAGACAGAAGAATAAGCAAGGTTGTCTGCTTTCAACAGAGATTTACAAAAATCCTGATTACCTCCTGGGGAAAAAGACATCTGCAGAGAAAAGTGGGGCATCCATTGTTGCTGCATGTTTAATTTTATTTGATTTACTATACTTAACTTTTTCCCTTGTTGGCAAGAACAGCCTTAGCTGCTGCTCATGCTGTTTGCCAGCACCTCCATCTGCATCTTTGGTTACTCCTAGGGTTGGTTCTCCTGCATTTGCAGAATGCTGCTTGCATGCTCTGCTCCCCTGGGAATGTTTCCCCTTTGTGGCTAACATTCACAGCAGCGTGGAGTTACTCTCCTTGTGGATGACATTTTCCTGCAGCTGCAGACACCTGAGCCCAGCTCCCTCTGAGCCTCCTACGTGGCCTTGGTGATCACTGCCAGTGATAAGGGAATGCCTCTGTCTCCTCTTCAGAAGTCTTGGATTGGTGCTGCGAATCCACACCCACATTTCAGTTCTGTCAGTAATCCCAAATCCCCTGTGGGAGAGTTTATCTGAATTAATCTCATCGTGTAATTTTGCCATGTAGGTTTATTTTGTAACTGGACCATTCATTATCTTACCTTTTGTAGATTATTTTTCCTCGTGGGAGTGGTTTCCATAAAACACCTCAGAAAGCATTTAATTCAGTCTCAGAGTTAGTGCTGCATTTGCTTGGAATTTCTGTCTGGCCTGTTTTCTGCTGACCTTTACTTAAGTAATTATGTATATGCATGTGTGCATGTGTATTTGTAATGCTTTCTGTCTTGCTCAAGTTTAATTTTACCCCATAAGGCAAGCTTTCCTCTGGAGTGTGATGTCCCAGTTGTTTTATTAGGATTGTGACAAGTCTGCTCACACGAGGCACATCCACAGCACATCTGAATGAAAGCAAACATCCTGTGTTCCTCAGCCTTCTCTAAACCCCAGCAGATGGCTGCTGCTTTGGCAAACTGTGAGCAATAGGATGGATCACATTTCCCATGCAGCAGACTTATTTCTGGAATCCAAACCCAGTAAACTTCCAGAAGGTGGGAACGTGGATCCAGCCACAAAGCAGTTTAGCCCAAATCAGTCCTGCATGGTGATTCTCCATAGCTCAGCCCCTCTTGCTGTTTGGGATGATGTACAGCAGGCTGAGCCAGCCAAAGTTGCAGATGGACTGGTAACAGCTTCCACGTGCAAATCTTTAAACACCAAGCCTGAAAGTCCTTTGTGCATTTGTTAGAATCTGTGTATGTTTATTTTTTCTCTCTGTGATTAAGTATCTTGTGGAGATAAATGGTGCTTTTTTGGAATGACTGGGTTTCCTTGATGCTCAGAGCCAGTTCCTGCTCAGGATGCTGGCAGGATCTGCAGGAGGTGGTGTGTATTTTCTCTACCTCAGGTAACACTCAGGGGACACAGACAAATGTCCTTACCCTGGTTCCCTGCAGCAGCAGTGCCCTGACATGTCTGTGCTTAACCCCAGCTCTGGAATCAGTATCCAGGTGAATTAGCAGCAATCACAGCATCATGGAATGGTTTGGGCTGGAAGAGACCTCAATCATCTCATTCTCCCCCTGCTGTGGACAGGGGCACCTTTCATGTTGCTCCAAGGATCATCAAACCTGGCCCTGACCAGGGATGGGCTATCCACAACTTCTCTGGGCAGCTTTTCTCAGCTTGAAACTTCACCCTGCATGTGTGTGGTGTGCTCAGGGACCCATTCCCACTCATTTTTTCTCCAAGAAGGAGGCAACAGAGGGGTTATTTGGACTGCAAGTCCAGTCAAATAGCCTCTGCTAGGTCTGTTGAGAACATTGTGTCCTGAGGAAAGGGCAGTTTGGGAAGTGGCTTCATCTTTTCTTGCTTAAAACTTTTCTCCACTGAGCAGGCTCAGTCTCAACCATTTGTGCCCACTTTCCTTCTCATGTTGGAGTATTTAGCATCAAAGAAGGCTTTTCAAAGAACACCTGCATTCTTCTACAACTTGTGCACTGATTTCTTTGCATGGTTGATCTTCAATGGGCTACACATCTGTTCTGTTGCATTCAGAGGCCCTAAAAATGATGGCATTTGTTTGGAATCATAGAATCATCAGGGCTGGAAAATACCTACAAAATCATCAAATCCAGGAAGTAATTCTAAAGAATTACAAAATTTCTGATGTTTCTCCTCCAAATGTACTGATTATAAAAATGTCTGTGTGCAAGATAGGCTAGCATTAACAATCCTTCATCATAGAGAAGCTCTCTGGTCATGCAAACCCAATTCACAATTGATGTATATCACAGGACATTTTCCTCCATCACACCAATGTAGAAAGCTCCCAGTGGCTCTGGAGTGCATATTTCCATTAAGGATTCAGTAGGCTAGCCACAGTCTTCATTATTTCCTAAATCAAAGTTATTCACACTTCCAATTTTCCTTTACAATTCATTTTTTTTTTAACAAACTGTTGTTAAGGCACACTGTTGGTCAAAACCTCTGACTAGTTGGAGTAAGAGGTGAGATTGTTGATCCTGTCTTCCAACAGCTGCTTCTGTACATGGAGACACTCCCTAGCTGGTTATGGCTTTTTTCTCCACTAATGTGTCATTGACTGGGGTAGGCAGCCAAAGACTTTCTTGAGATTTTTTTTTTTTTTTTTTTTTTACTAAAGGCTGTGCTCAGAAAAATCAATATTACAGAAAAAAACAACCTATCAACATTTCACTTTACATAGAGAGGAGTTTCCATTTGCTTTATTTTATTATGTATCCCAGCCACAGAAGGATGAACAGTGAAATCAGGTGGATTACCTGCAGCCATGGAACTCTGTCAGTAATTTATTATATTTTTCAGATTGCATTATTTCTGCTCTTGTTTTGGTTCTTTAATCAAGAAGAAAGATTTACAACTGGTTGTAATGACCCACTCAAAGGTGTTTGTAAATAAAGTATGAACCACAAAGCTGCATCTAGTCCTTTTTCTTAACTTTTTCACCACAGCAGTGCCTCTTGGGCTTTTCCACTGAGTTTTTCACACTCAGCAAAAGCATCTGTGAGCTGTTTTGCCTGCTGCAGTGAGCCATGGGGTTTTGCATCTGGGAAGAGGGACAACAGTATAAACAATGCAAAATGAGACAAAGTCATAGAGTCATTTTGGTTGGAAAAGCCCCCTAAGATCATTGATTCCAACCACTAATCCAGCACCACCAAGCCCACCACTAAACCATGTCCCCAAGTGCCACACATACATGTTTTTTTAACACTTCCAGGGATGGTGACTCCACCACTTCCCTGGGCAGCCTGTTCCAATGGCTGTCAACCCCTTCAGTGAAGAAATTTTTTCTTAATACTTCTCTATCTCTACAAAAATTTATGTTTCTGGTGCAAGTGGGCTTGAATAAAATTGTCATGAATGACAATACCCGTGGTCAAATGAGGCATCAAAATCACTTATTCCTCAACAAGAGAGCTGGAATCAAGTGTGTACCTGAAGGGAGCCTATAAAAGATGGAGAGGGACTTTTTGCAAAAGCCTGGAGTGACAGGACAAGGGGGAGTGGCTTCAAAATGAAAGAGGGTAGATTTAGATTGGATATTAGTAGAAAAAAATCTTCCCTTTGAGGGTGGTGAGGCCCTGGCACAGGTTTCCCAGAGCAGCTGTGGCTGCCCCATCCCTGGACATGTTTAAGGCCAGGTTGGATGGGGCTTGGAGCAACCTGGTCTGGTGGAAGGTGTCCCTGCCCATGGCAGGGCGCTGGAAGGAGGTGATTTCAGGTCCTTTCTAACCCAAACCATTCTATTGATTCCATTTCTATCGATGTTTGCTATAATCAGAAGCAAGGGGCCATGTGCACAGCCTTGCAAATTTTAAGTGGGAGAGAAATTTCCTATGAAAACCCTGACCAGAGTCACAGCCTGAAAGACACTCAGCCAGAAGCTTCTGGTGAACACTGAGCCTCTCCCCTTCCTGCTCCATACCCACACACAGATCCCACACCTGTGAATATCCCACATCCCCCCTGTAACTGCTGTGGGTACCTTACAGTGCCCAAAATCTCTTCTACCCAGGCAGATGCTCCAGCACTCCGCAGAGGAGAACAGCAAACTGCAGCTCATCAGGCCCTTGAAGGGGGCAGTGACCCTGTGTGGCTATTAAAGAAGGTAACAGGAGGCTCAAGCTGTTCAGGAGAGAAATACAAATAACTCCCTACCAGTACAAATAAGGCACATTCAAATGTGTTTAATTGTGCGTGCCTGTCTGGAGGTCTGGCTGATCATTCCTCTTTCCATCTCTCACTCAGAGGGTCACCAGTGCCTGAAAACACTGATGTGCCAAGGAAGCCAATTCCTTGTGGGTGCATGACTGCTCCACACAGACATTTTCCCTTCTGTCACTTGGCATAATTCAGTATGGGACTTGAAAATTCAAAATATAAACAAGAGAGATGAACCAGGGCCAATCATGTTGCAAGCAGAAGTCTCAAACCTTCCCAGTAAGTGAAGAATACCTCTCCTCTAGAAATACCACCAATTTCTCCATTTTCAGCTTAACCAGAACAATTTCTTTGCAGCTTTTAACCTATGAGGATATTGGGGCAAAAATATCATGGTCAAATATACGTGTATGAGACTATAAAACCACTCAATGCCTCACAATACACAATTTATCAGGCAAGTTTCTCCCATCTCCTAGTTCTCCTAGTTCTGTGAATTGCTTATTGCTTTTCTTTCTTCCTCAGGATCATTTTCTCCTGTAACTTTGTTATTTTTAACAGTTCTTTACAGTTAAAAATCTTTAAGGTATTTAAGTATCATTCTGACAATGACAGAACTGTCCTCTGTATTGTCCTTTAGTGGCTTCTGGTTATTCCCAGGTTCCAGGATGCACCAAGTTACTGCAGCTTTTTCCTGAAAATGGATAAATCATACACCTGAGCTAAACAAATAGAAAAAGCCAAGAATTTGTGAGAGTGAGGAGGGCATGATCCTTTCAGAGAATTACTAAATTGAATTAACAAAAGTGACAATTTCTTAACTGTGAGGGAAAGCAGGGAGAAGAATTCAATGAAAGTTAATATTCCTGGCTAAAGAGTTGAAAGATAAATTCTGCATTTTGTCAGGGAAATTGTTTTGAGGAAGAAAAAAATAAAATTGTATAAGATTCTGAAAATACACTCAAATATATGAAATATATGAAAGTATATATGAGTATGAAAATATTTATGATGCTTTAATAAATGAGATGTCATCTCTAGTGAAGGAAACCCAATCTTAATTTTAGTGTTTCCTGTGCTATGGCCTTGTATGGTGTAGGCAAGTTGCTGAATGGTTAATTTTGACCTCTGCCATTATAATGTATCTTATTTCTAATTGGAATTATGTCCAATTTTGGCTCCCAGACATTCATCCTGTCAGATGTTGATTACTGTAATAAATGCTGTCATTACTGAATTTATTCCTATAAGCAAACTGAAGATCAGAGTCTGCAGTGCTCACAGGCTGTTTCAAGCAGGATAAACAGTCTCTTAAAACCTTCTGTCCTCTCTCCTGTGGTTTCCCAGCCAGGAGAGGGAAGGACTGCAGGGTCAGTGGAGCCAGGCTTGTACTTTTGGGGGTTGATTTTTACATTATGACCTCTACAAGAAAAATACTGATGAGTTTAGGCATCCCAGTCTGGTAGTCATCCCACCAAACCTGAATTCAGCAGTTCTCACAGATGTGTGGCAGGATTAGATACTCATATTCTTCTTGGCTGTTAATTAATTTTACCGCTAATTGTGATGCCTTCACAGAAGCCTATGTTGCAAAAGAAATTTTAAGCAGGCTTAAGTCTGGATGTTTCTCACATGTAAATAGATCTCAGTGGCACACAGGCTGTATTAAATACTGTATTTGAGCTAAAGCACCTAGAGAAAGACAATTCTTGCAGTGGGCTGAAGCCAGGTCCCCACCAAGCCACTCTGTGAGTCCCCTCCTTCAGCAGGATGGGGACATGGGGAAATAAGATGGAAAAAAACTCATGGATCTCGATAAAGGTAGTTAAATAAAGCAAAAGAAAAGGCCATGCATGGAAGGAAAGAAAAACAAAGTGTTTATTCCCTACTTTCCACCAGCAGGCAGGGTCCAGCCACTTCCTGGGAAATGCTTCAGCATGGAGCAGCTGTAAGGATGGAATGCCCTCCCTCTTTCTCCACTCTCAGTTTTTATTGATGACCAGGCACCAAACAATTTGAAACATCCCTTTGGTCACTTGGGGTCAGCTGTCCTGGCTGTGTCCTCTCCCAAATCTTTGTCCACCCGCAGCCTCCTGGAGAGGCAGCTTGATGCTGTGGAGTGCTGGGCAGCAGCAGCCAGAGCAGCAGTGTGTTTGTTATTTATCAACACCTTCCCAGCCCTGTGAGAGCTGCTGTGGGCATAATTAACTCCATCCCAGCCAGACCCAGCACAGCACAAAAAACATCTTCAGCCTTCCCATGCTGGAGGCTGTGAACACTCACAGCCATTTCAGACCTGTCCTGCTTTCCAAGAATGATGATTTTAAAGGGATTGTCAGTGCCCTTAGGGCAGTAAATACAACACTGCTAAAGTGTTGGTAAGCAAACTGAGCCGCAGGAGAGATCCACGGTTTTTCCAACTAAAGTGAAATGAAACAGACTTGGTTTATCATCTCTTCCTACATAATGCACAATGGCAGCAAGCACAGATGGGCTTCTACACACACTTCATGCTGCATCCCAAGTTTGTGTGCTGTAAAAGAGCTCCCAAAATTTCTAAAACCCATATAGGAACACAGCAGAGAAGTCAAGTCACTGCAGCAGAGGACAGAAGACAACAGCCCCTGTGTGCCCCATGGTCTCTGGTCTCACACCATCTCCTCCAAATCACCCTCAGCCCCCCATTCTTGTCCTCCCATCCAACTCTTTAAGGACAAAACATACAAAAGAAAACACCAAAAGCTTGCTTTAGTGCCAACCATGGTAAAAAGCCTCTGTTCATCTTTATCTTGAGGCTGCAGAGGATCACAGCCTGGACTTTTCAGAGGGCAGAGCCTGGTAAAAGTCCTTGCTCAGGGGAGAGGAGTTGTGCTAAGCACAAACTTCAGCCCCACTGCCTCCATCCCCAGGCCCAGCTCCTGCTGGACTGGCACAAGAGGTTCCCTGCCCGTGTTTCCCTTCTCCTCACTCTCATTAGCAAGGAAGACAGAGCTGGCAGCAATCCCAGCAGTGCGTTTGCTAAATGGATCTATTAAAATGTAAACAGAGATCACGTTGCAGGGCATCATCATAAAACACTGGGGGTGACAGCTCAGCTGGTTCCCAAACACTGGCTGGCTCCTCCTGCACATCCCAGTCCCAGCTCTCCTGACCCTTCCTCCTCTCTCCAAACATTTGCCCACTGGGTTTTTTGAGGGCTCATCATTATCTGTCAGTGCCCTGCAGCCTCACACCAACAGGAGCCTCGCTGCATCTCCAGCATGTTTTGGAGCTGTACAATCTCTCTGAGGCTTTCTGCTTTAGGAAAACAGAAATTATTGAAATAAGGGCCTCCTCACAGGCCCCTTACCATCCCTTCAGAAGCCCTTGAGTTTGCAGTTTAGCACTGATGGAGCACAGGACAGGCCACACGAGTTACACCTGTCCTACTCCTGCCTGATATACATCTAGGAGGAGTTTATCACCCCTTTGTCTGACTTCCAAATGAAGGTTTTCCTGCTCTCTCCCCTACTGCCCCTCCTCGCTCGCTCTTGCCAGGGGCTGTCAGGAAACCACCAAGCCTTTGCTTTATTCTCTTTCAAGAATTCTTTACAACCATGTGTTCATCCCCCTCCCTGCCAGCTAGGCTGCAAAAGCTTGACAGAAATTGGAAGGGGCAGGGGACAGGTTGGGGGTTTCTGGTTTGATGACCTTGACTTGCATTGCTGCTGTTCTCATCTCTTTCCCCTTCCCTGAGTGGTTTATCCCTCAGTACCTCAGCTGTGTGACCCTTGTCTCTCTGTCCTCTGGGGTTCCAGACCCCAGGCTTCAAATCTTTAAATTAACAAAATAAATTACCCCTGGTGATGACTTTATAAACTCCACAAGAGGCCAAAGCAGCAGCAGCCTTGTGGATGGAAGAGAGGCAGGAGTTCCTGACTCTGATCAGCTCTGGCACAGATTTCTTACGTGCAGCTGGGCATGTTTTTGCCTCACTTTCCTTCTCTAAAATGAAAAAGACAACATGCACTCCCTGTTTGAGACACTCGAAGGACAAGCTCTTTGGCAGGACAATCCACTGTTTATCCACAAAACACCACAGGCAGCATGTACAGAGCTGATCATCCATGCAGGAAAACCTTGGGCCCTGCTGGTCACAACCAACACCACAAGCAGGTGGGAACACGTCAGAAAAAGGTTAGTGGCTCTCAGAGAAGACTTTCCTAAGGAAGCTAAAGAGAGATGCTGTTTTGTTCCATTTTCTAAAAGCTGATACAATATTTATCAATGGGTTTCAAGACCATTCTGCTAATGAAATATATAGTAATTAAACCCTCCTGATGGAACAAAATGCATATTTTTTATATTTAAAAAAATCTGTGTTTTTACAAACCTAGATTCCATTTGGGTTCTAAAGTTTAGAGGTTTTAATTTCATTGCTTGAGAATAACTATGTAACATAACTTTAAAAATCATCCAGTTTATTTCAGTTATACTGGAGATAGTGGGGGGTGGGGGGAACCCAGCTTAAATCCTGTCTAAAATCTGGGGAAAATAATCTCTGAGTGACAGAGGACCATTTTCTTCGAGGAAATTAGCAATAGTTTATTATTCCAAGTATATATTTAGACTATTCCACTTAATACAGTTGCTTTCATGTCAACCATATTAAAACCTTTCTGATAGCTGTTGGCATTTGTGATTCCAAGCTCCAAAAAGTGGAGCAAAGTGCCTCTCAGACCATCACCTGCGCAGGGCTGCTCACACCTGATCCCCCTGCACATTCCAACAGGGAACAGGGCAGGTGGACACAATGCCCTGCACTTCCCACTCTTCCTTCAATATCCTGCATGAAGCCCCACAGCCCAAAATGTCAGGGAGCAAGAGTGCCCTTGGAGCACTCAGTACATTATTGCAGTTTGGGATTAAAACTATTTTTTTTAAACCAGCATGTTTCCTGTTTCTCTGGGGCTGTCCCGGTGCTTGTGTGGTGAGCCAGGGAGGTGGAATTTTCCAGGTAACTGTCAGGCTCACCTTTGCCTGAAGAACAGAAATTGTTTGAGACCAAGAAGAGCAAGGCAGGGAACAGGAGGTTCTTAGAGATCACAGAACCACAGAGTCATTGTGGCTGGAAGAGAGCTCTAAGATCATTGTGTCCAACCATCAACTCAGCACTGCCAAGGCCACCACCAAACCATGTCCCCAAGTGCCACATCTCCACCTTTTAAATTTCTCCAGGGATGGCAATTCCCCCACTGCCTTGGACAGCCTGTTCCAATGCTTGACAACCTTTTCTGTGAAGAATTTTTTTTCTTACATCCAAACTAAATCTCCCCTGGTCCAGTTTGAGGCCATTTCCTCTTATCCTGTCCCTTGTTCGCCGGGAGCAGAGTCCGATCCCCACCTGGCTCCACCCTGCTGTCAGGGACTGGTAGATAGTGACAGGTTCTGCAGGTTAAACACCCCCAGCTCCCCCAGCTGCTCCTCATCACACTCCTGCTCCAGCCCCTTCCCCAGCTCCATTCCCTTCTCCAGACTCACTCCAGCCCCTCAGTGACTTTCTTGCAGCGAGGGGCCAGAACTGGACACAGGCTTTGAGGTGTGGCCCCACCAGTGCCCAGCTCAGGGGGACAATCACTGCCCTGACAAAGCCCAGGTGCCACTGGCCTTCTTGGCTACCTGGGTCCTGCTGTCTCAAGTGTCAGTTCAGTGTAACTCTCCTTTTGTAGTAAAATGACACCAGATTGCACAGAAGTTAAAGCATCTCTAAAAAAAATAGGGAAAAGAATGGGAAGACATGAACACAGCAGCAACTGCTCTCAGCTCTTGCTCCTCCTGCCAGCCACACATGCAGGATTTATTCTCCTGGACCTTGGATTCTGACCCAGCAGAAGGCTCTGCAGAGCTCCCTGTGGCCTTTCTCCCCTGAGCTCCTGAGCGTGGCCCAGGTGGAAGCGCAGGATCCACACGGAAAAGCTGTGCCGTGGCTGAACTCGCCCGGCGGGGTGGAAAACACGTTAAGAACTGGAGGGGTTTTGTATTTTGCAAACAAAAGGAAGTTCATTTCCTCTATTAGCTCACCATAGCACCACTCTGTGCAAAAACATGCCTGGAGCTCTTGAAATACCTTCACTTATTTCTGCATCTACCAAATTTATTTATAGAGCCATCTGGAAAACACTGGCTCTTCATTTACGAGATACTGTGGAGCTTTTTGGAATTGCTGCACCAACAAAACTCTTTAAAAACACCCCCACCTACAGAAATTGTCAACTATAATCAAATCTCAGGACTTTTTTTGTGCATCTCTGTCTTTAAAGAGTATTGACAAGGCAGTTAAAACTGCTGTATTAATGCATAAATAGGTAATTCTCCACGTGCTAATTTTGCCATGCTAGTAAATTTATTAAATGTGTCTAATAATAAATCAGCAAATGAGTCTAATACACACCCCTGTAAGAAACCACAAATACTTCAGCTATGTCTCGTTTAAATGCAGTCCTGGGGCATTCTAACAGTTTAGAAAATAAATGGGAGCAAATTTTTCTATGAAATAGAATAAACCTGCAGACTTAGAACATCTGGAAGAAAAGCAAGGTGAAGCCTGGGAGACAGGAGTGTCCTGGCTGGCAGGTGGGGACAAGAGAGGGAAGAGCAGCTCTCACCCCCTGCTTGGAACAGCTGAGTTACAGCTCACTCACTGTCTAGGCATCCTGGCAATAAACCACAACAGAAATGTTAAAATAATAACACTATTAAGAATAAATAAGGATTTGGGCTTATTTTAGCCAAAATGTTTTAACAAAGCTCCACTATTCATTCCTTGGCATGTGGTGGGATGCCTGTGTGTTCCTATTACTGCATTCCTGAATTGCCTTCATACTTTCTCCTGTTTGCAACAGTTAGAACTCCATAAATTCAACCCAACTGTAAGAATTAATTCCAACAATGATTTAATCTACCTGTGGCTTTAATACCACACACATCTAGAAAGCTACACAAGATCTTTATTACTGCCATGTGGATGGGTTGCTGTCTCAAGGTATCCTCCTCACCCATACAGCATTATGTGTCTTCATTTATCAAAACAAGATTGTTTTCTAAAATGCTCATTCCTTTCTAATAAACACTAGATTGTCCAGTGCTGGCCTCAACCAGTCTTTGGTTTTTGGGGTGTGAAGCACAACCACCATCCTAATTGATCCAAGGAACATCCCCCTGTTTATGCTGAGCCCTCATGTATCATTGCTAGAGTGAAGCCCTGAGCTTTCCTTCTTCAAATGATTCCCAAATTACTGTTCAAAAACACTGCACACTGCATTCTCTAAATGTCTGAATGAAAAACCTTTAAAGGAACCTTTGAGATCTCCATGTACCAGTCAGAGTTCCCAACAGAAAAGTGTGTCAGCCTCAGTTTCTTCCAGACATATCTGTCTACCTTTCTGCCTTCATTTTTCATGTATCTGCATTACAGAAATCAAAGACAAAAATCAGAACCACTGTGCTTGGTCTATGGGCATTGCTCTCCAGAGTTCCAGTAGAAGTTAAGGGAGCCACTTCCAGCTGTTTGGCCTGCTGTGTCTGTATTCAATTATTTAATCTGAGCCTGAAGTAGTGAGGGCTGGCATGCATTGTACTTGCAAGTATTCAATTCCTTTAAAAATCAAGAATTCCTGTATTAAAAACATCCAGAAAATTAGACTCTCAGTCTCTAAAACTACTTTGGCTTTTATCTACTATACTCTCCAAATCAGTAATATCAAGAATATTACCTGGGATTCAACAGTCCTTCGGTGCCCTACCGTGTCTTTTGAGTTATTGGACCTTTTTTCCTCACTTTTAGGACAATTCTCCAAATGATCATTTTAAATCGCCACTGAGAGCTCTCCTGAACTCCTCCCAGCATCTCTCACTGCCAGTTCTGAGGTCCTGCAGCCAAAGCCTGCTCAAGTACCAACTTCATGGGATTGCAACTCCATCAAATCTTTAGTCAGAGCACGAGAGAGTAAGACTGAAATTGCTATTCAAAATGTCATCTATTCCCTTAAAAACACTGGTGCCAAGATTGCAGGAAGAGTATACAGAATAGTATTTTCTGACATTCTTTTTCCAGAAAAGTAGATAACTTTCAAAATAAAGATTTCGAAGTATCCAAAGGAAGGCTGGAAGAAGCACACATGTAGAAATCCCAGCAGGACAGAACAGCCTGTCAGGAAGCTGAGGCCACGCCTGCAGTGGCAGCAAGTGCAGGTAACTCCTCTCCCCTTAGCCAATATACTTGTGCCAGGTCAGAACTGGTGCAGAAGGAAACAGAAACCAAGAAGTTATCAAAGATCCTCAGAATTGGTTGATAGGTTATCAGCAAGTAACTGCTCAGGAAGCAGGGAGCTGTATAATCACCCCAGCTGCAGCAAGTTCACAGACTGAACTGCTGCCTTTAGCTGTCATCTCCACATCAACTCCTGACCTCCAGTTTTTCCATGGTACTTGGAATCCCCAAATCCATTGGTTCCTGCAGAGCAGGGAGAGAAAGAGTGGCTCAACCAGTGGCTCTACTCACTGCTCCTGGAAGTAAAGAACACCCAGCCCTGGCAAATGAACATCTTCTGCCTCTCACACACTTCACTGCCAAATCACACAGACAATCTCACAGACAAACCCCATCTCACAGACAAACAGGAACTGGTTTCTATGTTTAAAGGGTGATGTCTTGCATAATTTATTTGAGGTCCTATCCTGCTTACATCAAGCTCAAGAATAAGCTCTTCCATGTGTTTCAGAAGGTAGAGGGTCCAGCTCCCTATCAAGGAGCTTCCCTGGAGAGATGCCCTATCAGAGGATCAGCTGGGCCAACCTCCCCTTTTTCTTCCCTCTCTCTGCTTCCCACTCTCCATTTGGTGTGGTGTGGAAGTGCAGAGTCCAGCAGATCCTGCACAGGGCAGGAGAGCTCCCAGAGGAAAGAAACAGGACTCATCTCTTCAGAAAAGCAGGTGCTAACTTGCCATTACCCCATCCAAAAAGAAACCAAGAAGCCAAACAACAGAAGACCATTTTGAAGGGGTGAAGAGAAAAAAATCCAAATTAACCACAGCAGATGATCTTTAGGAGATGGGCAAGTGTGGCAGTTCTTTTGGGAGTACGAAAGCTTTGCTGATGGACTGACAGTGCAATTAAGTGCATCCATATCCAACCCCTCCTGACAGAAGGGAGCCTCTCCCTAAAACACAAATATTTAAGGGTGAGTGCCAAAAGGATGGGACCAGGCTCTTTTCAGTCACAGGACAAGGGGCAATGGGAAGAAACTGATGCACAGGAAGTTCCATCTGAATATGAGGAAAAACTTGTTTGTTGTGAGGGTGGCAGAGCACTGGAACAGCTGCCCAGAGAGGCTGTGGAGTCTCTTGGAGATACTCAAACCTTGCCTGAACACAATCCTCTGCAACCTGCTCTAGGAGAACCTGCAGGAGCAGGGGGTCGGACCAGATGATCTCCAGAGGTCCCTTCCAACCCCAAGCAGTCCAGGATCCTGTAAAACACAAGATGCAGCTCCAGGAGTGTGCAGGGGCTGAGTCAGCACTTCCCATGACAAAATGCACTGCTTCCCACAACATTCTGACATACAGAGCCACAGCACGGCAGGAGCCAAGAGAAAGCCGTCACTTGGAACAGTGTAAAGCTTGCATTTTGTGTCTTTAAAATGTTTTAGTGTATCAGCTTCTCTGCTAAGGGATATTTCAATGTAGATAAGCAGTTTGAACACGCAGGACATGTGCCATATACAATCTGACCACAGAATAGCTTATGGCTGGCAACTGGCTAAATATATTCCACCCAGAAATGAATTCACAACTTTAGATTTGTCAAGTAATTTCCAGCTCAACTCCAAAGTGTGGGTAAAATCCTACACTCAAGTAAATGATGAAGCTATCCACAGACTGTGGGATGTCATCCTGAGCATCTTTTACTTGAAAAACAGTGGTGAGCATGCAAGTACTGTACTTAAATTGCAGAAACAAGAGAAAGAAATACAGAGTACATTTCAGGACATGCCAAATGCAAGTGAGTTAATTTTCATGTGTTTACAGCAGGATAATCTGCTGCTCAGATATATCATACAGCAGGTTTACTATAAACTCTGAATAAAAATGGACACTGGTTTTTGCATTTAAGGTCTATCTGGATTTCTGCTTTTTATTTACTGGAACAAACCTGACACTGCTTCCGGAATGAAAGCTTCCCCTGGGGTTAAACAATTCATACCAGTGATGATTTCCGAAAGCTACTTGCACACAGCTTTAATTACGTAAGTTTTCGAAAGGTCAGAGCTGGACTCCTGCAAGGCCTTTGACACAGTCCCCTACTGCATCCTGCTGAACTGGAGAGATGGATTTGATGATGGGCTGTTGGCTGGATGAGGCATTGGCTGGATGGTCACATCCAGAGGGTAATGGTCAGCAGCTCAGTGTCCAGACAGAGGTCAGGGGTCTGTACTGGGACTGCACTGTTTAATTAATGGCACAGACAGTGGGATGCAGTGCAGCCTCAGCAGATCAGCAGATGACACCAAGGCCAGAGGTGCTGCAGACACTCCTGAAGGATGAGATGCCATCCAGAGGGACCTGCACAAGCCCAAGGAGCAGGACCACAGCAATCTCATGAGGCTGAACAAGATCAAGTGCTGGTGATGCACCTGGGCCAGGGCAGCCCTCAGGATCAATCCAGGATGGGGATGAAGGTATCTAGAACAACCCTGCCAAGGACTCAGTGCTGCTGCTGGATGTTCCTTCTCCTTGCAGGGGGGGTTGGAGTAAACGGCCTTTAAAAGGTCCCTTCCAACCCAAACCATTCAGTGATTCCATGATTCAGAGTTTCTTTCCAAGTTGGCTGAAGCCAACTTGCAAATGTCAAAACTACCCTAAAAGATTAAATACTGTTGGACACATTAACCTGATTTTGAGTCTATTATTATTTATGTGATCACACATGCATTCTGCCTCTGCTGTGGTCTATGAAATAGTGTCTGCAGCCTACAGAAGCAAGCAGTGCTAATTACTTGTTCACGCGTGGCTTCTATCTATGTTTATTTTGTGGGTATTAACCTGAAATTAAGTCAACACAAAAGAGAGACAAACAGCAAAATTGAGTATTTTCAGAGGCAACACAAGCCTCAGTCTCATGGCAGCTGCTGTGCCTTTGCAGAATTTTAAGATACAGACACACATTTTTTCCCTTCTGCTTCTATTTCTGTTATGCTCGTAAAAGGGAGAAATCAGCTTCCCAGAGAAAATAATAATGGCTTCAGCTGTGA